>NW_012116377.1:7033686-7038192 GCF_000951035.1 Colobus angolensis palliatus
TTTTAGTAGAGACGGGGTTTCACCATGTTAGCCAGGATGGTCTCGATCTCCTGACCTCGTGATCCGCCCGTCTTGGCCTCCCAAAGTGCTGGGATATGTTTCATTTTTATATTTTTTAGAAACTGGGTCTTGTTCTGTCACCCAGGCTGGAGTGCAGTGGTGCAATCATGGATCATTGGAGCCTTGAACTCCTGGGCTGAAGCGATCCTCCTGCCTCAGCCTCCCAAGTAGCTGGGACCACAGGAACACAGCACCACACCGAGACTGCAGTTGTGTTTTGTTTGGTCTGCCCTGTTTTAAAAAAACTTGACTTTGTCACCAATGTTTACAAATTGGGAGAAATCCGGAGCTTATTTTTTGAAAATCAAGATGTAAGGTGACACCATGCTCTCACTACCTCTGTGGCAGCGATCTGCTTGGGGCCCCTCTGGGCTGGCCTAGCTCTCTACACCTGGCCACAGTCCCTTCCAATCCCTACAGACCCCACGGTGAGACGGAGTGTGCGTGCTGTTTGTCCCTTGGCATGAGCTTCTATGTTTCCTGTGCTCATCTGTCTCCCACATTTGTGTGACTTGTATGACCTGTGCTGGGATTTGAACTTGTGACCTTTGACAAAGAGATGCTCTTTTGCTCCCCATGAACCCCATCCCCACTCCCATCAAAATCTGGGAATCGTGGACACTTCTGTTAGCAATCTCAAGATCCACGTGATGCCTTTTAGCCCAAAAGAGGTGCTGGACATCCAGCGATACCTGGGTTGGTGGGATTTCTCCCCAGACACAAATAAATCTGAGCGTGCATGCGTGTGTCATCTGTGTCCCTTCCCCTGGCTTCTCCAAAATCCTTTCCACACAGCCTGGAGAGTGCAGGTCGGAGGCCGAGACACAAGCTCTGTGGTCCTTGTAATTTGGGGGACTCCTTTGAGACTACCAAGTTCAAGTCTCTGCCTGAGTCCCACTGAATGACAACATTGAGCTGACTCGAGCCCACCTGGTGAAGTGGTGCGTCTGACCCTCGCCAGGAGTCCTGTTGCTCCTTTCAGGGTGTCTCAGCAGAGGGCATTAGAAACAACCGAGTATCAGATTTGAGCTTTGGTTGGGTGGGGGAGTCTTAGGAAGCGGGGATTTGCTCTGGATTGGCTCTTACCAGAAATCAAGTCAACACCATGACTAGGTTTCTGACTAAATCCTATATAGAGAGAGGGGGGCACACAGACAGACAGGCTGTCAGGGGTACAAAAGCGGCAGTCGCTCACGTTAGCTGAGAGAGGGGGTGCTGGGTGTCTTGTAAATGACACAGCAATTGTGCCATTTACCTGGGTGGAGACACATCATGACGTGGCCTTGCTTTGTCTCATGTCATTGTGTCTCAGTGACCTTGGCCTAGGTTGGTTTTCTGCGTGATGGTTCAAGTCTTACAGAATAGAGTGGCCCAGCTTTAGCACCCGACCAGTTTCTGGATGGCAGGGGCTGCCCTTTTTCTTTCTCAGTCCTCTTCATTTTACAGATGAGGAAACTGAGGCACAGAGAAGTTGTGACAGTTTAAAGATGGCTGCAAATTATTTCCAGCACCTCTCATTGAGAGGTGGAGTACAAATTCCCCTTGCCTGGGTCTGCAGTGTCTTATGACTTACTTTGATCACGAGACTGTGGCATAATCAATGCTGTGCAACTTCTGGGTCTGGGTCCTAAGAGAGGGCTGCTGGAGTTCTAGCAGCATACCCTCCGAGAGGCCAGCTGCCATGCTGGGGTGCCTGGTGAGCTGTGTGAAAGACCAGGACAGCAGCAGCCTCCAGACCCTGCCTTACAGCAGTGACGGACCTAGTGGCGGTCTGCACTGTCCAGTGTGGTAACTGCAGGCTGTACACAGTGTGTTCAGTATTTGACACAGTATTTGACACAGAGAGGAACTGAACTCTAAAATTTGGTTTTTTAATCCATATAAATCAAATTTGATTATATTTAATATAAATGTACAGTCAGGAATCTCTTAATGAGCACTTAATGAATACTTTCTGAGAAATGCATTAATAGACGATTCCATCATCGGATGCATGTCATAGAGTATCCTTTCACAAACCTAGATGGCACAGCCTACTACACACCTAGGCTACGTGGGATAGCCTACTGCTCCTAGGCTATATACCTGCACAGCATGGTACCATGCTAAATACGCCAGGTAACTGTAACACAACAGTAAGTGTTGTGTCTCTAAACATAGATATAGAAAAGGTACAGTAAAAGTAAGCTATTAACATAAAATATAAAGAAATGGTACACCCATATAGGGCACTTACCATGAAAGGAGCTTGTAGGACTGGGAAGTGCTCTGAGTGAGTCAGTGAGTGAGTGGTGAGCGAATGTGAAGGCCTCGGGCATGACTGCACTACTGTAGACTTTATAGACACCGGACACTTAGGCTACACTAAATTTATTTTAAAATATTTCTTTTTCTTCAGGTTGGGCATGATGGCATATGCCTGTAGTCCAGTTAATTGGGAGGCTGACCTGGAAGGACTGCTTGAGGCCAATTGGAGGCTGAGTTATGACTGCACCTGTGAAGAGCCACCACACTTCAGCCTCAGCAACATAGGGATGGACTTGCTGGCTCATGTGGAGATGACGTTTAGCTTTCTGCAGAACTGCCAAACTGTTTTCCACACCGCACCATTATACATTCCCACCAGCAATATGTGAGGGTTCCAATTTTTCTATATCCTGTTTTTTAAAAAATGACCGCTATTTTAGCAGGTGTGAAGTTGTATCTCACTGTGTTTTGATCTGCATTTCCCTAATGATTCATGATGTTGAGTCTCTTTTTATTTGCTTATTGGCTGTTTGTATTATCTTCTTTGGAGAAATATGTCTATTCAAACCTTTGCCTTTTAAAAAAGTGGACTGTTTGTCTTCTTGTTGAGTTAAAAGAGTTCTTTATATATTCCAGATAGTAGATCCTTATCAGATACACGATTTGCACACTCTTCTCCCATTCTGAGTTGTCTTTTCACCGTTTTATTGGTGTCCTTTTACCTGAGTAAGTTTTTAATTTTGATGAAGTCCAAGTTATCTATTTTTCTTTCTTTTGCTTTCAATATTATATATAAGAAACTATTCCCTAATACAGGGTCACATAGATTTACACCTATTTTTCTTCAAATAGTTTTATGCTTTACATGTAGGCTTTTGTTCTATTTTGAGTTAATTTTTGCCTCTGATGAGAGATACAGGTCCAAATTAGTTCTTTTGCATGTGGAGATCCAGTTGTCCCAGTGCCGCCAATGTTGAAATGACTATTCTTTCCGCCACCGAATGGTCTAGGAACAATATGCTTTCGGCATAAACTGATATATATAATGGATGTATCCTATTCTTTTTAATATTATAATTTGTGTTACTTCTAAAAAATACTCTTAATAATAAAGCATTCATGTATTTAATAAATATGCATCAAGAGTCTTTCTGGGCACACACCGTGAATAGGACACAGTTCCTGGGCTCCAGCAGACTACATTCCAGAGGGGGAGAGACAGTGAAGGAGCAGGGAAGGAACACACAAAACAACGGGTGATGAGAGCTCTAAGAGCAAACAGATCAGACAGAGGTGGGAATACGGGACAGGGTAAACATGTGCTTTGGATCAGAAGGGCCGCAGCGTCCTCCCGGAGGAATCAGAATCAGCTGCGCCAAGTCTCTGAGGCTGGAACCAGCTTGGCCTGCTGGATGAACTGGGAAAAAGAGGTGGGGTGCCGGGGAAGGGTGGGGGGCAGCGGGAGAGTGGCGGGAAGGGAGGGAAACAGGTCGGGGAGGGTAGACTAGCAAGGCCATACGCGCCTTCGGGATGGGGGTGAGCATAATTTGATGTGCAATTTTTAGATCATAAAACCGTGCCCCGTGGATGGGAGCGAGTGGAGCGGAGGGAGACCGATGACCAGCTAGTAGTTATTTTTCAAGTACCCAGGAATGAAGTGCGGGTCTGAATCTGAGTGGTGGTGAGGTTGAAGTGGAGGAGTCCAGATTGAATGTGGAGGTGCACGGTGAGGTGGGAGAGGGCGAGGAACGGAAACAGTAAGTAATTCAGCTGTTGCAGAGTGAGGTTGTGTCAAGTTTAGTAGGAAATACAGTTGGAAATATAGACAGGGGCCCTACCTATCAGGGAGGCCCCGTGTGCCCAGCAAGGACCTGGGCCAAAGCAAACGAGGTCTGTGCGCCACCGGCGGCGGGCGGGCTTGCACTTAAATGAGTTGGGGGTAGGCATCCAGCCTGTTGGACAGGTTCGAATCCTGAATCTGCCGGCTGCCAACTGCGTGTGTGACTCGAGCTCTCCATGCCTGTTTCCTCACCCCTGGGTGACCGCGCACGCTTAATCAGCTCAGACAGGCACAGCCCCTGGGACGCGGTCAGTGCTTACGAGAGGCTGCTTGTTAAGTGTCTGAAATATTAATAGGACTCGAAGTCAGACAACCCTCGACTTCTAAACCAGCGGGAACGAGAGGGAAGCGCTTAGCTT
>NW_012116377.1:7039047-7084217 GCF_000951035.1 Colobus angolensis palliatus
GCCCCGAGCCGCAGTGCGCGCTGGCCTTCGCCAAAAAGCACCAGCTCAAGGTGCACCTGCTCACGCACGGCGGCGGTCAGGGCCGGCGGCCCTTCAAGTGCCCGCTGGAGGGCTGCGGCTGGGCCTTCACAACGTCCTACAAGCTCAAGCGGCACCTGCAGTCGCACGACAAGCTGCGGCCCTTCGGCTGTCCGGTGGGCGGCTGTGGCAAGAAGTTCACTACGGTCTATAACCTCAAGGCGCACATGAAGGGCCACGAGCAGGAGAGCCTGTTTAAGTGCGAGGTGTGCGCCGAGCGCTTCCCCACGCACGCCAAGCTCAGCTCCCACCAGCGCAGCCACTTCGAGCCCGAGCGCCCTTACAAGTGTGACTTTCCCGGTAACCGCGCGCTCGGGGGCGGGCGGGCTGCGCGGTGTTGCAGGCAGGCCCGGGGTGCCACGTCCGCCCCACAGAGGGGCCTGCCAGACCTTAGCAAGCCGGGGACGCAGGCTCTTCGGGATTTGTGTTCTAGCTCCTTCCGTGTCATTCGATTTGAGATCTTGGCCCTGCCTTGCCGCAGGGATTTCGATGGCAGGTAGCGCAGATCACCACAGCTGCGCTTCCCAAAGGTGGCGGCAACAGATATCCTTAACCTGCTTGCGCTTGATGAAAGCGGCAGCGCATCTTCACAGAGTGGCACGGAGCTGTGTGTCAGGTCTTTATTTTCCTCAGTCTCGTCATTTATTTACGGGGTGCACACTCCATGCTGGTGGAGCAGAGATGAATGTGGCCAGATTCAGGACCTTAACACGCTGGGAGGATAGCCACAGGTGTGCGCACATCCTGGCTTTTTTGCCTTTTATACTTTTATTTCCGTTGAACCTCACAGTTTTGTGAAGTTTTAAAAAGTAGCCGTCTGTGAAGGTTAAAAACTCAACTCATTTTACGCATGAAGAAACAGAGGCCGAGCCTCGTGGATAAAGTCCACTGCTGGTGGCCGGGTGCGGTGGCTCACGCCTATAATCCCAGCACTTTGGGAGGCCGAGGAGGGCGGATCACAAGGTCAGGAAATCGAGACCATCCTGGCCAACACGGTGAAACCCCGTCTCTATTAAAAGTACAAAAAATTAGCCGGGCGTGGTGGCAGGCGCCTGTAGTCCCAGCTACTCGGGAGGCTGAGGCAGGAGAATGGCATGAACCCCAGAGACGAAGCTTACAGTGAGCCTAGATCGCGCCACTGCCCTCCAGCCTGGGCGACAGAGCGAGACTCCGTCTCAAAAACAAAAACAAAAAAGTCCACTGCTGGTTATTTCTCCGCTGTCTCCACTGTGTGGACCTGCAGTTGTAGGGAATGTAGTACTCCAACACAGTTAATTCTTCACCAGGATGGGCAGCTTTCCCTGCTTTCACAGGGACAGGGTTCCTCCAGAAGGGCAAGAGAGGATTCCTGCCTGGAAAGGCAGAAGAATGGGGTCGGCTGGATGGCAGAGCTCGGGTGGGGATTGTGGGCTGTGGTGAGGGCCCAGGAGGAAGGACCAGTCGTTCAAACCGAAACTGGAATGTGTGCCTAGCATGCCCTTAACCTGTATATATGCACACGGCTCTCCTTATGAAGTTTTCAAACAAGAATTTTGAAAGGATGAGATGATAATTACGAACGGGTTTTATTATTTTTTCTCTCGCATATGCCTGTGGACTGTCTTGCGCATTCCTCTTCAGAGAGAATGTGGCTTGAGGCCACTAGCTCAAAGCCTTTTTTAGTCATACATTCTTGGGAATCTGATGGTGGCTGTAGACCCTCTCCCTGCTAAAAATTTCATTCTGTGTATGATGCTAGGAAGGTTAGGGATCCTGACTGCTTCCAGGCATGAGGTCCCTTCAGGGTTTCGTGTTGGCTGATCCATGAGGCTTCTTGTGTTGAGATGAGATTAGATGGTTAAAAGCAGGAGCAGTACCAGTGAAGCATCATCATAGGGCCCAGACCTGAATTTCCTGAGGGCCTGAGCCAGGGAGTAGGAATGATGAGGGTCTCTAGCAGGTGAGATTGCAGAGGGAGAACCAAATGGTGTAATTATCTATGGGGTTGTGGGGGATTCTTGGAGGTATTTGGGGACCAGATTGAGGCCAAAGATCAGCATTTCCTGGTTAGATGTTGCTGGGGAAAGTAGGGTTCCTTGGGTTGGTTGATACTTTTGGACAGTGCTATGCCATGTACATCTGTGTGGCAGTTCACAGGCATGATGGTATCTTGTTAAAGTCTCCAAGAAGAGCTGCGGCAAAGACCCCTGTTAAACATCCTGCAGCCTCATATTTTCCACCCTGTTGGAGCCCTGAATGTTTCTGTTGGAGGAGAAGCATTGCTGTGGAATTGTTAAGGCTTGGCTGCTTTGGCCGAGGGTTAGGATGGAGGTGAAGATTACAAAGCAGAGAACCTAAGGAAATGGCAAAAGGAAAAAGAAGCCAAATAGCAAGGGACAGGACTGGCAATTAGAGGGTGTCAGGGAGGAAATTTGGGTGTGTAGAGGATGCAGCATCACCCTCAAGGGGTGAAAAATCCTGGCCAGTAGGATGATTTGTAACCTTTCAAAGATCAACCCTGCCAGACAAAATCTTGTTCCTTAGTATTTGATTTCTCTCATGGGGTTCTTAGGTCTCAGCCTATGTTCAGGATCAGTGCTCTGGAACTGGCCAGTAGATGGCTTTGAACGGAGGACTTTCTCTTTATCAGCTGTTCCATCTCCAAGTCGTGTTGCAGCAGGTGGCCAGCGTGTGCCTATTGGCTGCCATTAGCTGCCTTCTTGTGGTGATCACAAAGCCAACAAGCATTAATGGTCATCTCTTTTTAGAGAGTGCTTCTGAGTCATGTTTTTCCTTGTCTGCTTCAGGGTGAACAGTGTCCGGTGGGTGTGACTGGCATTAGCTATGTTGTATAATTTTTGCCACGCTTTGAGCAGGGTTTTTGTTTTCCTTGTTCAGGCTGTGAGAAGACATTTATCACAGTGAGTGCCCTGTTTTCCCATAACCGAGCCCACTTCAGGGAACAAGAGCTCTTTTCCTGCTCCTTTCCTGGGTGCAGCAAGCAGTATGATAAAGCCTGTCGGCTGAAAATTCACCTGCGGAGCCATACAGGTAATGAGCTAGGGAACGCAAAGCATTTGGACCCAAGATTTGTCTTCATCGTAGCTGTTGGAGTTGTAAATTTTATGCTGTGTAATTTTTTTCTTTCGTAAGGTGAAAGACCATTTATTTGTGACTCTGACAGTTGTGGCTGGACCTTCACCAGCATGTCCAAACTTCTAAGGCATAGAAGGTAATCCTTACATTTTGGTTTGCGTTATCAGCTTTGAAAATGAGTGATTTGTCAGCAGCAGAAACTAACGAATGAAATATCTGTAGACATTTTTTAAGTTGTAAAAATAGCTCAGTGTTGATAATTTGGAAAATTCAGAAAACTGTAAAAAGAAAATTGCTGAGAATCTCATCACCTGAAAACACTTCTCTCTGTGTATAATTTTTTTTTTTTTTTAAGACAGAGTCTCGCTCTGTCGCCCAGGCTGGAGTGCAGTGGCGTGATCTCGGCTCACTGTAAGCTCCGCCTCCCGGGTTCACGCCATTCTCCTGCCTCAGCCTCCTGAGTAGCTGGGACTACAGGTGCCCGCCACCACGCCTGGCCAATTTTTTTTGTATTTTTAGTAGAGACGGGGTCTCACAGTGTTAGCCAGGTTGGTCTCGATCTCCTGACCTTGTGATCTGCCCACCTTGGCCTCCCAAAGTGCTGGGATTACAGGCGTGAGCCACCGCACCTGGCCCTGTGTATACTTTAAAAAAAAAAAAAAAAAAACTCAATTGGCATACTCTGTTCTTTAAAAAAAAAATTCCAGTTTTGTTTAACTTAACATCGTAGAATACGCTTTCTTCATGTAATTACAAGTTTTCGTGGTGGTAATGACAACCCTGGAGACTGTCCAGGTGATGCTCAGCACTTTACATGTGTGTCTTCTATCTTCCCAACAACCTCAAAGCTAATGTTCTTATTCTCCCTGTTTTACAGTGAGACTCGGAGAGATTCGATGGTTTTTCTGTGCTTGCACAACTGGGCTCTGAGGACTTAATATAAAAATGTCACTTAGGAAAAGACATGGTCTTTACAAGTTGGCTTAAGAGAGTCTTGGCATTGCAGCTGATGCTCTGTGCACATTTCTCATGGCCCTCCGTCGCTCGGAAAGCTTGTTGATCATGAGGGTTTCTAAACAATAGAAACACCTTCATCCATACATTAGGGACTCCACTGTTCTTAAATTGAAATAACATTAATTGTTCAATGTGTGACTCTGGGGTCTGCTTAGTCATTAAGGTAGAATTTTTAACTATGGGGTAGCTAAACTGCAAATCTTCTCACATGGATTAGAGACAGAGTAAAGATTTTCTGAAATGTACTGATGATTTTTGTAAATGTAAAGTTTGTATTTTGGTATATTTTGTAGAATTTTAAACAAAGAATCACGGTGAGTTGTGTGAGGAATCCCAGCTCCTTTATTTTTCTGTCTGGCAGGAAACATGATGATGACCGGAGGTTTACCTGCCCTGTCGAAGGCTGTGGGAAATCATTCACGAGAGCAGAGCATCTGAAAGGCCACAGCATAACCCACCTAGGCACAAAGCCATTTGAGTGTCCTGTGGAAGGTAGATTTTAAAACATTGCTTTGAGCAGTAAACTAAGTACCAGGTCAACATATATCTTGTTAAGTTTCCATTGTTTGAAGGTAAATGTTAGCTGCTTAAAGACTGACTCAATATAAGTTGCGGCATTATGTTTAGTTACCTCATTGAGTTAATTGTACTATTTTGGGAGTAGTGACTTGAGAACCAGACACGGTTTGACTCATGGCCCTGATCCTCACTAGATCTGTGGCTCTAGTTAAGTTACCTGTTTAATTTGGTGGTCGTGAGGATTAGGTGAAACGTGGAAAATGCCTATTTATCCATCTGGCATGGTGCTCGGACTCAGTAAATGGTAGGTACTTTTGAGATCACGTTTGAATGGTCACTCCAATCATTTTGTAATTGTATAGCAATAAAGCTAGACTGATTTTTTTTTGTTTGTTTTGATTTTTGAGATAGAGTCTTGCTTTGTTGCCCAGGCTGTAGTGCAATGGCGCAATCTTGGCTCATTGCAACCTCTGCTTCCCAGGTTTAAGAGATTCTCATGCCTCAGCCTCCTGAGTAGCTAGGACTACAGGCGTGCGCCACCACGCTTGGCTGATTTTTATGTTTTTAGTAGAGACAGGGTTTCACCATGTTGGCCAGGCTGGTCTCAAACTCTTGACCTCAAGTGATCCACCCACTTTGGCCTCCCAAAGTGCTGGGATTACAGGTGTGAGCCACCGCACCCAACCTGACTTTTTAAAAGGGATGGTAGAGAGGTTTCTTCCTTTAAAACACTGAAGGCTTAGTTCATTTGCCAGAAATTGGCTGCGTGACCTGTGTGTGCTGGCCCTACTCTAGTTCTGCAGGTGCACTGGGAGGCAGTGAGCCAGGGCATGTCGGGTGGTCATGGATTCAAAGTCTGGCTCTACCGCTCCCTAAAGTGTGACCTCAGGCAAGCTGCTTCTCTGGGCCTTGGTTTCCTTATCTGGAAGAGAGAATATTAAAGACCCATTTAAAGCTGAGACTAGCTCTTAGAACATAGTGAACATATATACAAGTGAACGTATATACAGTTCCTCCTTCCGTCAGGGTTTCAGCTGGAGGTACAGACAGGGGAACAGGTAACACATAGGGTACTGCAGAGACACAGAGGGTTTCCCCAGACTGCTCTTCGGGGTGAGAATGGCCTCACAGTCAGCTGAAGAAGGGGAAAGAGCACCAGACACGTGCCTGTGGGTGTTGGGGGTGGAATGGCCTGGGAGAGCCTCTCGGCCAGGAGTGGCAGGCTTGAGTGCTTGGGTGAGCGTATGATGTGATCATGTTTGAGTTGTGGCTCAGTCTGACTTCAGGAAGGAAAGCAGCCAAGGGTATGGGGAGGTGGGATGGCCTGGATGGGGGTGTTAATGGTGGGAAAAGAGAAAGGGGCATCGATGGCAGAGGTGGGAGTTAGAAGTCACAATATACGGTGATAGATTTGGATTTTAGCTGAGGTCAGTGTCTCAGCTGAGTGGATTTGGAGGAAACAGAGTTTGGTTTGGACATGTTGTGTTTTTGGTACCTTTGTGCATCTAATGCGCAAAGGGCAGGGGATGTGCCGCTGGCACTGGGGAGAGTAGACCAGGCAGGGAGCGAAACAGACAGCACCCAAGTCGTCATTTAAGCCACAAAAGTGGATGCAATTCTCAAGGAAGAGTATAAATGGAGGAGAGGCAGGGTAGTGTAGTTGATCAAAAACTTGAATTCTGGAGTCACACTGCCTGGATTCGAGTCCCAAGTCTGCCATGTAAGTAGCTCTGGGACCTTGGACAAACACTTGAAGCTCTTTGTGCCTCTTCCTCGTCTGTAAAGTGAATAAAACCTCCCAGGGTTGTTGGCGAAGGCTGGATTGGTTAGTAAGTTTAGAGCATATGGAAAACGTCAGTATATATGTCAGTTTAGTGTTGTTATGATAGCTGTTAGATTTTCTTAAAAAGGACCTAGGACAGAGCCCTGGGGCTGCCCCCGATTCCAGTAGAGTGGCTGGGACAGGTACTGGCAGGACCAGCCAGAGCACAGAGGGGGTGGTGCTGAGGTGAGAGGGGATGTGTGGAAGTAGGGGTCACCTTGAGTGCTAGGGTGAGCCAGGACCAGGGAAGACATGCCTCAGTGCCACCTGCGGGGTCGTCTTGGTGTGTTGATGGATGAGGTTCCGTGGGGTCACTCAGGCAGAGTCCTGCTCTGATGCCCTGAGAGGTGGCCTGAGTGGGAGACGGGGATGGTTTGTGCTGACACTTCCACCAGCGGTGACTGGGGAAAGGGGAAAGGTGGGAGTTGGCTGTGGAGGATGGGGCATTTATTTCTGTAGAACTCTGTTTCTTCCAGCAAGTCTAGGTGTTCTGCTGGGAGAGAAAGGGGGCATTCCCCATGTGGTGTGTGGGCAGCATGTGGAGATGGAGTTGGAACTAGTGGGAGGAGTCCAGAACCTCTTCTCAGCTGGACTGAGAGTTGATCATGCTTGGGGTTGGGCAATAGTTGGGACTGATGACACCGTTTTTTCCACTTTGGTAGATGTTTGAACTGTTGTATAATAAAAAGTAAAAGGCAAAACTACCTTTTTTTGGTAACAGGAGGAGGAGGAAAGGATAGGGCCACAGATCAGAAGTCTGTCTGAGGACAGGCACTGGGTGGCATCATGGCAGCCTCGGGGCTGTGTTTGCTGGGGCCTGTGTCTCGTGTGTTGCTGAGCCTCGTGCTTGCCTGGCCATCCACATGAGTGCCTCACTGTCCTCTGAATGCAGTTTGCAGACAGGTCTATCAGTAATGGCTGCTTCTGCCTCTCTCTGGTTGCAGCTTGGATTTGTAAAGAATGGACACAGATCTCAATATATGGACAGAATTTGGAAAAGCCAGCAGTTAGTATACATGGAGAAATGATTACATTCCTGGTTGTCGCAGGAAATACAAACCAAAATGAAATATATTTTTGCCTATGGAATTAGCAAATACTCTAAAAAATGGAAACCCAGTGCTGGCAAGAGCATGCAAGGGTCCTGTTGTAGCGTGGCCCTGCCATTGGGAAGGCATTTGACAGAAGATGTGCTTAGAGCCTCTGCTCTGTGACCTGTCTCTAGAAATCCGTGCTCAGGACCCCCAGCTGGGAAAGGGGGTTCCAGGGTACCCTGTGTACCATGGTGAGCAGGGCATGTGGAGGAAACTGTGCATTTGCAGGGCAAGCCTGGGCTGTCGGACCATCTCCTGTGTTTCCCAGATGGTCTTTGATGAGCCTGACCTGGAAATGAGTTTGCAGCTTTAGAAAATGAAAAATGTAGTTGAAAACTACATTCACAGGCAGCCAAGGCCCTTATTCATCTGGCCGTATCCATCTTCATAGCCTCTTTCCTTAAAATATCCCTCCTCTAGGTGCTGGGCTCCAGCAGTACCGCCCCACCGTCCTGAAAAGGTGCCGCGAGTGCGTCGTGGCTCGCTCCACTTGCTTAGGTCCATGCAGAGGCTCTGTAGGCAGGTATGGCTTTATTGGGCCCTCAGCACCCCTGAGAAGCAGGTGTCATTCCCGTTTCACAGAACAGAAAAAGGAGACCCACAAAGGATAAATAATTTGTCTAAGGCCACACTACTGGTAAGAGGTTGAACTGGAACCCAGGCTGGGGTGCCTGCACTGCTGCCCTTCATGCCCCCATACCTTGGCTGGGCAGCTTCTGCGGCAGGAGCGCCATCTGCTTTGCTGCACAGTGGCCCAGTCACCTCAAATGCTGCATACTCCTGAGACTGCTTTTCTGCCTTCTCGGGAGGTGTGCGGTTTCCTCTGCTGCTCGCATGCTTCAGTGTTGGCACTGACTTACTGCCGTTTATTGAAGCAGCTGGCTATTCTAGTTGCCCCTGCCGGGTCACAGGCCTCTGGCCGCCAAGAGCTCCACATCTTCTCCCTGCACCTGTATGGGGCAGAGCGCCAGCGTAGTGGAAAGCCAGGGCATGGAGGGGAGGTGACTATAACTTTGAATGTGTCTTGTTTTTCCTCTGATGCCTGTGTGCAGATCAGAGTCATAAGTGGATTGGGAGTGTAAGCAAGGAGATGCCAGCTCTGGGCTCCAGGACACCCACTCAGTCTCCCTGGGCATCCAGTGTCTCAGTGGGAAAGTGAAAGGACTGACTTTGGTGATCTGTCCAGATAGTTTCCAGCTCTAAATGTCGTCCTAGGATTACATTTTTTATGGTAATAGCTTAATCGAGATGACTAGAATAAATTGTTTGCAACTGAATGTTTAAGCAGTTAATACTTAATTTGACTTAATCTTCCCAACATCTCCATGTAGTGGGTGAAGAAACAGGCACAGAGGTTGCTTAGACATAGTTGAGGTAGGACTTCAAATCTCCCTACGTGTTTCACTGTATCTCTTCCTTTTTAAAAAGTTTGCTTTTGACTTGAATTGCTTGTGATGCCACTCCTAGAGATATTTGGTTTCTGTCCTTGCCAGTAGCCAGGGTGCAAAATGCAGGTCTGGTGGTTCTGATCTGATGAGGAAGTGTCACTTGTTCCTGGTTCCTTGGTGATCCTCAGGTTTCACACTCATTACTCTTTTTGTTCCAGGATGTTGCGCAAGGTTCTCCGCTCGTAGCAGTCTGTACATTCACTCTAAGAAACACGTGCAGGATGTGGGTGCTCCGAAAAGCCGTTGCCCGGTCTCTACCTGCAACAGACTCTTCACCTCCAAGCACAGCATGAAGGCGCACATGGTCAGACAGCACAGCCGGCGCCAAGGTCTGCACTTTCCACGGCCCCCGTGGGGAGCTGCTTCCCTGCAAGAAACGGGAATAGTGCCAGTGCTGTCTGTTCCTTCTTCACCTCTTGGAAGGCGTCGGGCAGTGGGGTTGTGGCCATGGCTGCCAAGCCAAGTGGCCTCTTTTGCACTCTCTCTGCCACTTTCTTGCTTTTGACCCTCTAATCCCTCCCTTGTCTTTTGTTTTTTGAGACAGGGTCCCTCTGTCACCCAGGCTGGAGTGCAATGGTGTGATCATGGCTCACTGGAACCTCAGGGTCCTGCTCAAGTGATCCTCCCACCTCAGTCTCCAGAGTAGCTGAGCCCACAGGCATGTACCACCATGCCCAGCTAATTTTTGCATTTTTTATAGAGACGGGGTTTTACTATGTTGCTCAGGCTGGTTTTGAACTGCTGGGCTCAAGTAGTCTGTCCACCTCAGCCTCCCAAAGTGCTGGAATTACAGGCATGAGCCACCATGCCTGGCCGCTCCCGTGTCTTTGAAATGCTTTCCTGGAAGAATCTTTCACTTTGTTGACTTTCCCTAGCGTATGTCCCCTAAGCCTGTGTCTCTCACTGGGACTTTTGTCCTGAATTCTGAACCTGCCCCTCCTGCGTTTCCGTTTGCCTCAGCTCTTCTCTTTCCAAGTAACAAAGGCCAGAGCAGAGTTGTGTTTCAGGAGTGGACTGGGAGCAGTGAGAGCTGGAGAGGGCAGGGTTAGAGAGGAAAGTGACGGTGGCCCGGTGACCTGTGAGGGGGTTGCTGAGTATGTGAGTGCCTGGTCATTGGACAGCTTTGCAGCATGGGACTAGGGAACCTATCCCACTAGGCCTTCTCCACAGTCCAGGATGCAGAAGTGCCTGGCAGCTGTGGTGGTGGCCCCTCTGAGGAGCATGCGCATGTGCCCTGCTCTCTGGGGCCTGGTGCGGTTATCGCTCCTCACTGGGCCTGGCTGATGGCATCCTAGCTAGCCCTAGAGTTACTTCTGCTGCTCAGTCCGTGGAAGCTGTGTGTGTCACCAACTGGGTCCTCCTGTGGACTGTGTGATCAGCAGCACCACAGCAGAGCACTGGCCTTGGGGCGCAGCTGTGTCACAGCTGCCGCATTGGCAGGGGATAGGCCTCCATGCCTCGCACAGAGTTTGATGAGGGGTTGGACTCAGGGCAGGTCTGTGGCCTTTGCTTTCTTGTGGTCCTATTTGGAAGTGGTCATGAAGCCCCTCCTTGGGATCTTGGACACTGATCTTTCACAGTTTACAGCAGTTGCCATTCAGCTTTATATTTAAATAAATTACCCTTCTTGCTTCAGTAGTGTCTTGAGGACAGGTAATGTGTGTGCCACCTGATTCATGTTGGAGGGTGTCATCTTTGCTCACAGAGGCCCACATGACCAGGCCCCCTTTCTCTGATGGCTCTGTGAGACTACATCACTCAGGCTTCTCCCCTGTTCGGCCGTTCCTTCTCATGGCACACTTCCCCTTTCCTGACCTGGCCAATTCAGAAGTCAGCAGAAGCCCAGTGTTATACCAGATGCACTTTCCTTAAACTCTAGTGGGATGTGAGACCCTCTTCTGTAGCAGCTTGTGTATCCCAGGCTTGAATTTCTTGTGCGACAATGACTTATTTGTGTGTCATCCCCCTGCCAGCTGTCAGGGGTAGAAGACCAGGTGTCACCATTTCTCCTAGTGAAAAACAGGCACTAGAACACCCGGTTACTGTGGGATTATGTCATGCCCTCAGTGGGTTGTTTCAGTCCCCCTAACGGTGGTCCTGGGAGTGGGGTCCTCACTGGTGAAACCAAGATAGAAAGGACTTGCCAGGGTCACACCCGCAAGAAGGGCTGGAGCTGGGCTTTGAACTGTGGTGATCATGACTGTTTTGCCACATGCTCTGCTAACTAATGTTTATTTAGTGATTGTGTTAATATCTGGCCCTTGTACATGTCTGGTATCTCTAGTAGTAAATGTTTATAGAATTAGTAAAGTGCTCAATAAGGAAATTTATTAATAAATGGGTATCATTTGCACTGAGATTATTCATAGTCTCTTCACAGTGAGCTGAATCCTCAAGAGAGTCAAGGGAGTTTTTAGAAAGTTTTGAAAAACTGACATAGTTTTCCATTTTTAATTTCTCCAAAGGATCACTACCATTTTCTTTCAAAATGCTTCATTGGTACTAAGGGATATTTATTGAAGAAGTGATGGTATATTGATGCTTTTTTTTAAGCTTTGAAGTAATATGACAACTAAAGACGATACATTCTGATTTTGATTTTCTTTTTGTCTAGAATAGATTTTTGTAGATTTGCATTATTAAAAATATAAAATATAATAGACACTCTGGCCAGGTGTTCACAGCCTGCAGGTATGAGTTTGGGGTCAGTAACAGCTGCCGTGGGAGAAATAGGATCAGAGAACTGAGAGCAGGTTTTCCTCTGGGCCAGGCGCTGGCACAGTCAGGAAGCTGCTGGGGACAGTCCTCAGGAAAGGGTGACATCAAGTCCTTATTTGGCTCTTTTGCCCAAATTAATTATGCTCCCATTTTACTGTTTGCTTGATGCTTGAAGCATCCTGTGATTTGGTATAACTGACATGTACTTGTATACAAACCCAAAACTTGCCTGTGCATTGAAATTTTTTGGAAGTCATTATTCTCCCAAAGGTATGCTGATTATTTAAATTTCATAGTTGAATAACAAATAATCAAATATTTAAAGAGTATTATGACCAAAAATTAAGACTCCAGATGAAGAAGGGCCTGTTGGAATCATTACATTCTGCGTTAGGGCTGGGCACCATGCTGGGAGCTGAGGGGACAGTGGTGGTCAGACGGCTCTCCACCCTCAGAAGGCTTGCTTACAGTCCTGGTGGGGAAATGTGAGGCTGGAAATGCAGTGGTAGGGGAGGCTCTGGGAGGGAAAGCCCATCAGGAACAGCTCTGTCTAGGGGGCCCTCAGCATGCCTGGAGGTCCTGTGCATCTGCCTAGAGCTGAAGCTTCGGGTCTGTCCTGGCTTTGCCATTCAGCTAGTTTCATTTTGTTTACCCCTATATGGCTCCAGTCGGTTTTGGGGTGGCAGCTAGTTGTGGAGTGGAGCACAGAGTTTGGCAAACATGAGCTGACAAGCTGATTTCGAAAATAACCTCAGAGCACAGGCCAGCTAGCAACTGGCAGCTGAGGATGATGTGCCGTGGAAAGGTTCAGTCCTCTTGGGCAGCTCCCGTGGCACCGGGAGGGGAGAGAGCACAGGCTTTGAAGCCAGAAAGACATGGATGCAAGTCTTACTTTGCTTCTTGCTGTTACCAGTTGGCCTGACCTTAGGAAATGTTATTTAATCTCTCTCCAGTTGTTCCCACTGGAGAAAGCCCTGTCAGCCTGAGGATCCAAGACGCGTACGTAAAGTGTCTGATGTCAGCCAGCATCCATTCCTGTCCCTTCCTGGGGTGTGTGTCAGGTGCCCTGAGAGACTGGCCGTGGGACTCTGTCATGATAACCAAGCTTCAAGGACAGTCAGTGCTTCCTTGGGGCATCACTTGGTAACATCATGGGCATAAACAAAAGTACTCAGTCTTCAAGGTCATAAAGTAACCGGAGTGTATTCCTTTTTTTTTTTTTTCAGATCTCTTACCTCAGCTAGAAGCTCCGAGTTCTCTTACTCCCAGCAGTGAGCTCAGCAGCCCAGGCCAAAGTGAGCTCACTAATATGGATCTTGCTGCGCTCTTCTCTGACACACCTGCCAATGCTAGTGGTTCTGCAGGTGGGTCGGACGAGGCTCTGAACTCCGGAATCCTGACTATTGACGTCACTTCTGTGAGCTCCTCTCTGGGAGGGAACCTCCCTGCTAGTAATAGCTCCCTAGGGCCAATGGAACCCCTGGTCCTGGTGGCCCACAGTGATATTCCCCCGAGCCTGGACAGCCCTCTGGTTCTCGGGACAGCAGCCACGGTTCTGCAGCAGGGCAGCTTCAGTGTGGATGACGTGCAGACTGTGAGTGCAGGAGCATTAGGCTGTCTGGTGGCTCTGCCCATGAAGAACTTGAGTGACGACCCACTGGCTTTGACCTCCAGTAGTAACTTAGCACACATCACCACACCGACCTCTTCAAGCACCCCCCAAGAAAATGCCAGTGTCCCGGAACTGCTGGCTCCAATCAAGGTGGAGCCAGACTCGCCTTCTCGCCCAGGAGCAGTTGGGCAGCAGGAAGGAAGCCATGGGCTGCCCCAGTCCACGTTGTCCAGCCCAGCAGAGCGGCACGGTGCCCAGAACACAGAGCTCAGTGCAGGCACCGGCAACTTCTATTTGGTATGAAGCAATCTATTCAGTCATCACCATATAGGTCACTTCTCTCATACTCAGTCTTGAGGATATTCTGGATTAATCCTTTCTATGCAGACATTTCTGGTTTACAAAAGGACGCAGCCCTGGACTACAAGTCTGGAACTGACAAGTTCTTATGACCTTGACAAATCACCTTAACCCATCTGAGCCTTAAATTCTCATTTATTTCCTACATAAGGAGATTTGGCTAAATGCTTTCTGAGGTCCTTTGGAGTCCTGTGGCTCCATGGTAATGTGCTCCTTTCTTTGAAAATTGGGAGTTTTGTAATGTTGAGATACTTTGCCTCTATGCTTCTCAGCTCATGACCAGCCCTAGAAGAGGAGTCAAGACATAAACCACCTTCAGAGGTTCAATGGAAACTTTAAAACCATACCAAACTCTTTTTTAGAACTAGAATTAACGAGAAAAGAAAAAAAGGGAGGGATTTATGCGCCTTAGTTCTTGGAGAATTATAAGAGTACTCCAATTTTGAGGCTAGACAGTTAATATACTTTATATCAATTATACATTTAATATAATTTAATTTAAAATAATTTAAAGATTATTGGGAGATAGTCTGACTTTCCTGACTCAGATGGGAATGATCAGATAGGGTTTTTTTTTTTTTTTGTGGCACAGGCTAAATTTGATGGTGACATTTATATTGTTCAGAGTGTTACATCTTATTTTACCACAACTTTTAAAAAATGTTAAATCTTTTGAAGTAGGATCAGTTGTGAGGCACATAGTAACTGAGGCTCCATGGAGCCAGCTTTCATTTCTTTCAGTGGGAGAGGACGGTCTCTGTCTCTGCATTTCTGGTGTCTTGCTTGTCGGTGGCAGAGCCATGCTTGCCAGCCTTTTCTTAGCCATAGCAGTTGCTAAGTGTACAGGTGACTGGGCAGGGATGGGAGGTGGCCACAGTTAGAGACAAGTGTGCAGTCAGTCCCTGGTGCAAGGACTGTGTGCCTCAGTGCCTTGGGAAATGGAAGCTCCCTGGTGCAGCTGTAGTGTGGGTGGAGGTGGAGAAGCCAGCAAGACCTCGGTCCTAACCCATGTTCGTTTTCTTGCTAGCTGTGTGGCGTTGGGCTACCTCGCTTCTCTGAGTACAAATGGTGTGTGGTGAATGGGTCCCAGGTATGCTATGAGCTTTGAGGGCTGCTCTTTTTCTCTTCGTAGTGATAAGTGTTAAACATAGTGATAAGTGTTAAACTTCTTTGGAAACGTTCACAGACTTCCAACAGCTGAAGTCCTCTGAGTACTGTCTGGCACCCTCAGGAAAGTTCCTGAATTCAGTACCATCATTATTGTTTTTGCGTAAGACTTTGAGTGTAGCCCTGCCACCAGAGTGGCCTCTGCAGTGAGTCTGTAAGGTGGGACCTGCCCCGGGCCTGCCGTACACGTGTGTGGCACAGTGTGAAAAGTGTCGCGGAGTGCTGTGGTAAGGTGACCCTGGGTCACCTGGGCAAGGCTCAGTGTTTGTTTCAGAAAGCAGAGAAGTATGTAATTGATTTAAAAAGTTTCTGTGTAAAATATTTTACTATGTTTTAGACTTTGGAGGAATAAACTTTGCTTCTCTGGATAAGAAAGTCACATACATTGTTCCAGCTCCAAGTTTGTTCGGCCCTCGCCACAAGTGGACATAGCATTTGGCCCTTTGTGTGCCTTGCTGGCGACTCTGGTTATGGGAGCTCAGATATGTCTCAGAAGCAGGCTTATGGCACTTCTCTAGCTCCCTTGCTACCCTTCCTTTGTGTCTAGATAAGTGACTGACACACTTTTCTTTGGTCTCAGGAGAGTGGGGGCTCAGCAAGAACTGATTACCGAGCCATTCAACTAGCCAAGGAAAAAAAGCAGAGAGGAGCGGGGAGCAATGCAGGTGAGGCCATGTGTGCTGCAGCCCTGATGAGCGAGGGCCTGAGAGTTCTCTGTCACTATTACTGGCAGAAGAAACACACAGCAGGTGTTTCTGTGCTCTTGGTTTTACTTTTCTGTTCAGAGTACCCTTTTTATCAACTCCTTAGTTTTATTTGAACTTAAGGGAAAAACTTAGTAACAAAATTCCCAGCATCAGTATGAACCTATTTTATTTGCCTAAACAAGCTTTGTGAAAGTTAAGGGTTCAAACACCAGTGTCAGTTACCTGGAAGGCTACTAAGGTAAATAAGCAAAGCAGGCCAGGTGTCAGGAAAGCAGAGATGGTGCCTGGTGCTGAATGGCCTTGGGGCCTGATCTTGGCATGGCAGAGACCTGGGCACTGCCACTGTCCCCAGGTACATGTACATGGAGCCAAACTGTGTGTCCTGTGGCATTGTCAGAGTTTTGTTGAAATCTTATTTGAAAATGTTAGCAACTTACTTGTATTTTTAAAGACCAAACAAGAGCTGGTAACCTATACGGCCTCAAGCATCTGTCCTTCCTGAAAATGGAATAGTAGGATGTAGTGCTTAATGGAAACTGCTAAATCTTTTTCTAAAAAGTAACAGTGGATTTTTTAAATGTATTTTTTTTGTGTATTTCATTTGTCTTTTGTATTTATCTAAAAGGGTTGATACGATTTTATATCTTGCTCTCTATTCCTAACAGTATCATGACTTCTTATTTAAAATAAATAACAATTGCCGATTTTCTGTTAATCAGTTTTCTTCAAGCCAGTGTTTCCCTATAATGTTGTATGCGTCAGTGTGGATTGTGACTTAGGAAGAGACACCTCCACGGTTCACGAAGTGCCAGAATGGAACTTGCAGAGATAATAGAAGGAAGTGTGGTGGTGAAATTTGTAGAAAGAGTTGACCATAGACCAAGTAAAGTTCATGAAGGAACGGGATGCCTTTATTGAACCTAATAGATAATCTTGAAGGAAAAAGAGACAAATATTCAAGTATATAACACATGTCCTATTTATTACATTGCTTTGGAGTACTATCTATAAAGGAGATTTGATGTCTTCATTACTGTTTTTGTAAATATTTCAGCATTGTCTTTAAAAAGTTAAGGACATTGGCCAGGTGCGGTGGCTCATACCTGTAATCCCAGCACTTTGGGAGGCTGAGGCGGGTAGATCACCTGAGGTCGGGAGTTCGAGACCAGTCTGGCCAACATGGTGAAACACTGTCTTTACTAAAAACACAAAAAAATTAGCCGGGAGTGGTGGCACATGTCTGTAATCCTAGCTACTTGGGAGGCTGAGGCAGAAGAATCGCTCAAACCTGGGAGGTGGAGGTGGCAGTGAGCCGAGATTGTGCCACTGCACTCTAGCCTGGGTGACAGAAAACACTCCATTTCCAAAAAAAAAAAAAAAGTAAGGACATTAAAAAAAATTTTAGCCACCTACTGTTGCCAATTCTTTAAAAATTAACAGTATTTTCTTAATGTCAGTATCTAGCAAATGTTCAAATTTTCAGTTGTCCCAGATGCCTCAAATGTTTTGTGTAACTCTTTGTTGGAATCAGAATCCAGTGGGGTTCATATGTCACTACTGGTTGATACATCATTTCTTGACTCTGTTTGACAGCTGTAGGGTTCTCTGCTATCTCTTGCCTGGTTTTTGTTGAAGGAACTGATTGTTCTTTCGAGTGTGCCAGTCTGGACCTTAATGATCACATCACTGTTTTAACACGTTCCTTCCTTTTTTTTCTTTTCCTGTAAATTAGTAGTTATGTCTAGTGGTTAGATCTGGTTGGTTGATAAAACTCTGCTGCAGGTGGGGGTGGGTTCTCGCTGGAGGCCCCCAGCCTCTGGTGGGCTGTCTGTCTGTACTGCTGGCGACCATTGTGACCAGATACTGGATCCACTCGTTCCTTAGGGGTTACTCTAAACGGTGGCACTCTAAATCTGTCATTTCTTTCTTTCTTACAGCTGGGACATGTCTATAAAGAGCAGCTTCTCATTTTTGTACCGTGAGGTGCAGTTAATGATGTTTGAATCTGTTTGAGTTTCTTAGCATCCTACAGTGATGGTCAGAGTATTTTAATGCACTCATTGGTTTAAATACTTCATAGACTTCTAAGGGAAATTGAAACCTGGTACCTGCTAGGTCTCCTTGTGTGAGTGCAGCAGGAGAATGTCGTCGTGAGGGTGAGGCTGCTGCCACTGCCACCCACATCCTTGAAAAGCCCCTCCGGGTACCTCAGCCAGTGGAGGAACGCCACTGTCTCTTTTCCAAAACCTGCAGGGCACCGTTGTCTTCCTGCGCCCATGTGTCTGCTGTGGTTTTAGACCCCTGTCCCCCCTCAGCGGGGATGCCTTTGCCCGCTTCCCCTCAAAACAGCATCCTGCATACTCATGCTGCATTTATCACAGCTGAGAGTCCCCTGTGGCTGCAGTCCTGGAAGCTGAACGGCAGACTTGATGTGGATATGACCAGGCTCCCCCAGTGCCTTTCCCTGTTGCAGGCCGCATGTGCATTTAATTGTCACCCCTCCCCATCTCCTCTGGTCTGGGTGAGGGCCTTGGCCCTCCCTTGTCATGGGCTTTCAAAGAGGGTGGGCCTATCAACTTTGGACTGTCCTCCCTGTGGGCCTGACTGATACCTTCTGGAGATGAGACCTGGGCTGGGGTTGCTAGAGACGGGGGCGAGGTGCCCTCCCCACACATCCTCCCTGGGCTATGCTGTCTACATGGCAGGTATGTAAACCTGGATCCCTGGTTAGGGTGGTAGCTGCTAGGTTTCTTCACCATCTACTTCCTGTTTTTCCTTTTGTAATTAACTATCTTGCAGTAGATGCTTTGAGACTGTGTGTGGAGCTTAGGGGTCCCTAAGACCATCTTCACTTCTGATATCAACTGCAAGCTTGGGGGTCCTCAAGACCACCCTTAAGTAATTCTCTAGAAGGACTCATGGAGCTGACTGATGGCTGTTGTACTGACAGCTAACGCTTATTGCAGCAAAAAGACACAAATTAAAGCCGGCTGAGGGAAAAGGGGCCCAGGCAGGGCTCATGAGAGTTCCTAGTGTGACACTTCAAGTGTCCTACCATGGAGGTGTGAACAGTGCCAACTTCTCCCAGCACGTGACAGCACACACAGGTGCCATTGCCCCCCAAAGAAGCCCACCTGAGACTAGCTGTCTGGAGTTTTGTTGGGTCTCAGTTGTGTGGACTTGCTGGCCTTAGTCTCCAGCCCTCCAGAGGCTGAGCTGGCGCTATGTGCCCAAGGCCTCCACCATGGGTTAGCACAGACTGTGGAAGTGGTCCAGGGCGCCCAGTTAGACAGACATTCTTACCAGACAGGGCATTCCAAGGGCCTAGAGATCTCCCAGGAGCCGGGGCCAGAGGCCAGGCCTCTCTGGGCAGGGTTAACCCTTTGCCTTGCAGTGCAAGTGCCCGGTTTCTCTTTAAGCTTTCCTCTCACGTAACACTCAGCGGGGGCTTTTGCCTGTGGGATTCTAATGGTGATTTTCCATTTCCCTTATTTTTGTATACTTATTAATTAGAATTTTGTAAGGAAGAGCTGTCCCTTCTCCCTCATTTACTTATTCGGTATGGATTCAATGATACTGATTTGCGATCTCCTCTCACTGCAAGCTCTGCCTCCCGGGTTTACACCATTCTGCCTCAGACTCCCAAGTAGCTGGGACTACAGGCGCACACTGCTACGCCTGGCTAATTTTTTTTTGTATTTTTAGTAGAGACGGAGTTTCATCGTGTTAGCCAGGATGGTCTCGATCTCCTGACCTTGTGATCCGCCCGCCTTGGCCTCCCAAAGTGCTGGGATTACAGGCGTGAGCCACCGTGCCTGGCCTCAACGGTATTGATTCTTTAGGCTGTAGTCAATATTGGATTATGATTAATATTATCACCATTTATTTTGTTGCTCCATTTGTTCCAGCTGTGGACAATCCTTCAGTTGGAGTCTTGTGCCCCATCAGCATTCTCCATTCTAGCTTTTTGTTTTGAGCACTTCCTTCCTTCCTAGCACTAGCAGGCTCTTGTATTATCTCTGTCCCTGCCCTGGAATCAACTCCTCCTCCAGAGAGCCCTGGTTTCTTTTGTTAGAGGGTGGTATTTAGAATGCAGACACTAGGTGTACTTACTGTTACTGAGGTGTTGTTACACTATGGTTTCAGTGGTCAGTGCTAGTGTTTATGTATGTTAACCCACGCTGTGCTTTGGATTCAGGCTATTTCAAATTTTAGATAATATGGTACATATATTATGTATTAATACCACTGGTTACTACATTGGTACTTTTCAGCAAAATATATCTAAGTGGGGTCAAATAAGACTGTAAATAGCTTTACATCAGTTCAGGTCAGTTATGTTGCTAAATTACTTTTGGCATTAAGTTCAGGGGAAAAAAATGGGGTTTGGGACTTTTGGGGTTTCGAGATTTGTGATTGAGAGACTGTGGACCTGTAATAAGTCCAAGAACGAGCAGTTTCTGTGTAATAGGACTGTTAATAGAATCAGGTCATTTAGAAACAGTCAAGACTCCGCTGTTGTGAATGTGGTTAGGAGCCAGTGCACACGTCAGTTCTTAGGAAACGTGCAGTCTGAGCAATAGCATCTGAAATTCAAGACTGTTCCTATTGTGTTGCTGTTGAGTGTAGAAAATAAAATGTGCCAATTTCTTTATCTCAAGTATTGAGATTCTCCCCTTAGAATAAAACAAGAATTTTTCTCTCAGTGTAAAACTATCAAGTTTTATTCTTGAAATGAATAGCAAAGTTAAGCTTAAAAAAAAGCATAAACAGCTTCAGAACTATAAATGAGTATGTATACCTCTCTGCTGTCTGAGGGGCAGAGAAGGGAAAGAAGGTGTGGTGCTTGTCAGAGGAGACAGCAGCAAGACACATGGTGACAGAAAACCAAGGGTATCCTGTGTCACAGTGAAATGTAATGAAGGCAACTCTCCTGCCAAGAGACAAAGATTGAATACATCGGAAGCACACTCTCTGCTGTGTGTTGTCTAGGAGAGGTGCACCCTGTATGGAAGTATTTGGGAAGGTTAAGATTAAGACAGGGTAAAATAAAACAAAGGCAAATCACAAAGCAAGGGCTAATGTTAATATGAAAAGTGTAGAATTCAAGGAAAAAGCATGGGAACAAAGAAGATTTTTCCTCTTTTTGGTTGCTGTTCATGTGTAGCCTACAACAGAACTATAAGACCCACAGACATTTATATGAATATTTATTGGAAAACATATACTATCAATATAATGTAAAAGCCGATAGAAATCTAGGATAATTGAATGTATAAAAACTAGCAGTTTGAAAGTGATTAGTTCATTATTTGCTGATCAAGCAGAAAAAAATAAGCATATGAAAGATGTTTATAATGGGATTAATAAAGTTGATCTAATGGATCCTACTCCATGTCTGTGGAATATTTCTAGAAATTAAACCGAACAAATTAGGGCATCAGGAAAACTATACAAATCTTTATCAAAAAAATGTATATATAGTACTGCCTATATATACACATATAATACTGCCTATATATGTATGTATATATGTATATGTATACATATATACATATACACATGCACATACACATATATGCACATACACATACGTATACAGATGCATACACGCATATGTATATGTATACACGTATATGTATATGTATACATGCATGTACATATATGCACATGCATACACATGCGCATGTACATATATGTACATATGTGTATGAGTATGTGCATGTATACATGTTTGTGTATATGTATATATGCATATGTGTATGTGTGCATATATGTATATATGTGCATGTGTGTGCATATGTGTATATATGTACAGATGTGTATATGTGTAGGAATGTATATATGTATGTGTACATATAGGTATATGTGTACATATGTACATGTGTAGGCAGTACTATGTTTTCTGATCATAATATGTTAAATTAGCAAAAATTACTTGGAAAACAAAAGAAAACCTCTAGACAGTTGGGTGAAAGAAGAAATAAAAGCGAGGCTGGGCATGGTGGCTCATGCCTGTAATCCCAGCTCAGCTACTCAGGAGGCTGAGGCAGGAGAATCACTTGAACCCGGGAGGCAGAGGTTGCAGTCAGCCAAGATCGCACCATTGCACTCCAGCCTGGGCAACAAGAGCGAAACTCCGTTGTCAAATAAATAAATAAAAGCTAATTACAGGAAAATGGATAGGCCATGTGTTTATAAGTTTGAACTCTTGAGCCAGCGACTTCTCTGCACATTCAGCTTTCTCCTTTGTGAAACGGTAATAGAAGCATGCTGCACTTGGGATTCTTGTGGATTACACATGAGGGTCTTAGAAACACTTGACGTTGAAGCCAACTATTATGTATTACTGTATATGGAACACAAGGGATGTGGCCAAAACTAGATGCAAGTTTGTGCCTCAGATGTCTTCCTGTCAGAACAGAGTCAAATCCAGATTTTGATGCTTAAATGTGACAGCTTATTCAGATTTAAAAAAAACTTTTGGTATGGGCCAAAGAAAACATATCCTTAAGGGGATACAGCCCCTAGGCCATCATTTTCCATTTCTGTCTGAGCAATTAAAAAAAAAAAGCGTTAAGTAAATTCCACAAATTCTTTGGAATACATAGAGATAAATAGATACGTTAACTGTATGATAATAAGTTAGAATACTTGCAACAAAATGCAGAGTTTTCTAGAAAAACAAGTAATCATTCAGAAATAAGAATATGAATAGTTCATTAACAGTTCTCCTCCTTTGTGGAATTTGTACAGTAAATGCTGCTCCAAAGCTCTGTGGAAAACAGAAGCTTCCCATGAAAAATCTGACAAGGATATCTCTCAGAAAGAGAGCTGTAATCCCAGCACTGTGGGAGGCTGAGGTGGGAGTATTGCTTGAGGCCAGGAGTTCAAGACCAGCCTGGGCAACGTAGTAAGACCCCCCATCTCTAAAAAAAAATAATAATAATAATTAGCCAAGTGTGGTAGCGCACACCTGTGGTCCCAGTTACTGGGGAGACTGAGGTGGGAGAATCACTTGAGCCCAGGAGATGGAGGTTGTAGTAAGCTAGGATCTACCACTGCACTCCAGCCTGGGTGATGGTAAGACCTTGTCTCAAAAAAAAAAAAGCTGTAGATTGGTGACTCTTACGAAGATAAATGGAAATGTTCTAAATAAAACACACTTAGGATCTGGCAATATATATATTTAATGTACTATTCTGACCAAATAGAGCTTAATCAGATAGCTTGAGAATGATTTAACGTTAGGAAGTCTGTTAATTGCATTATCTCAATAATCGGTGAAGAACTTTATTATTTTCTCAACAAATCCTGTATTTGATTTACAAAATTGATATTCATTATTGTACTGGTGGGACTAGGAATGTAATAAAAGATTATGTGCCCAAACCAACAGCCAGCATCATGCTTAATGGTGGGTTATCAGAGGCGTTCTGTCCACACACCTAGGAGTTAGACAGGAATTGCGTGTATTACCCTTGTTACCCTTGGTGTTGGATGTTGTTTGAAGGTTCTTGCCATTGAAATAAACCAAGAAAAAGTAATAAGAACTGCAGGAAGGAGACAAATAACAACTTACAGATGATTTGACTACTTATTGGAAAACTCAACTATCAGAAAAATTAGTAAAACAGAAGATATTTAAGTGCCAGTTAGAAAATAAATGTCTACTATCCAGAGCTTCCTGCATAGCCAAGTAGCCAGCTAGGAAATGCAGTGGGAGAAGAGATCTCATTCACACAGCAACAGAAATCATAACATAGCCAGGAGGAGATGTCACCAGTGGACAGGAGGTGAAGGGAGGGATGACAAGATCAACTGCTCTCAGCTGGGGTGATCCCTTGCCTTGGATGAGTCAGGCACACGGTGGTGAACAGCACAGACACCCTGCTAGAAGTCTGGTGGCAGGACTGGGTGAAAAAGCACCTCATATTCAGGAAACCAAATGATAAATGTCATGCAGAAAGACAACCAGGAGGAGTCTGTGGAACTTTGTAATTTTAAACAGTGGGGATAGGGAGGGTCTCCAAGGAGGCAACACCCAGCAGGGGCGAAAAAGGAGCCATGGAATATGTCTGGGGAAACACTTTTCTGGGCCAAGGGAGCCAACAGTCCTGACCATGACCTGTCAGAGGCAAAGCCAGGAGGCCGTTATGGAGGCGGACCTCGCCGAGGGAGCGTTTTAGAAGGGCCAGAGCTTGCTGAAGGCGCCTGGGTCCTTGTCAGACTCCAGCTTTCCCTCAGTCAGATGGGGAAGCAGAGGATGTGATTAGGAAAATGGCGCGATAGTTTGAAGAGGGCCGTTTCTGCTGCCATTTTGAAAATAAACTTACTTCGGGGAATGGGAGGTTTCAGGGAGAGCAGTTGGAAGCCTGTGTGCTCACCTAGCAGGAACAAGAGTGGCGATGGCAGTGGGGAGGGGTGCTCGGCTCCTGCACCTGTCTTGATGGCAGAGCCCACAGGCTTAGCTGACAGACGTGGGATGAAGGAAAGAGAAGCCTCTTTTGCTCTTCCCACAGCATTGTAGTGCGATTTCATGCAGAAGTCCAAGCAGGTTTCAGGACAGTTGTGTAAGAAGCTATGGACAAGAATGTCTAAGAAAATGGAAAATGACGTAAAGGATTTGCACAGTAGCTAAGACTTCATGCAAGGCCGTGGCAGCTGAAAGCATGTTCTGGTGCTAGGGCTGCATGGCAGAGCCAGGAGCCCAGGATCCAGCACACTGGGCACTGACCTGGGACCTGATCATCTTTGCGTGTGGAAAGGTGGCATTTCCAGTTATTGACGGGTGAATGCTGGCCTTTTAGGGAAAAAAATATATTAGAATTCCATACAGAATAGAGCATGAAGATGAGAGGTTAAAGGTTTTTCTAAGGCATGAAGAGCCGTGGGGGCAGCCTGCACTTGTTCTGTTTGTCCTGTGTCCTTCACATGCAGTAACTCTGTTCACGCCTCACAAAAACCCTATGAGGTGGAGACCTGCCATCAACCCTTCCTGCACGGGTGCCACCGAGGCCCCGAGGTTAAATCATTTCCCAGAGTGTGTCAGCAGAGGCACAGCCGCAGAGACATGTCCGCACAGAGAGCTTTCCACATCACCAGCAACAGCCTGAGATCATTGTGCAGAAGGTCATGAGGAGGATGGCAACGTGCAAGACGCAGCCGGTTGGTGCTCACAAGGACACTGGTAGATCTGACTGAGGGCCAGGTCGGCTGGGCCTTCCTGGGTGACAGGAGCCCAGTGCCGGCCTTGGTGCACACAGCGCGTCCTTGTGCTTTCTCAGGAGAGCTTCACTGGGGACACACTGTGATGTGTCTGGAGGGTCATTTGGTAGTGTGTTCCGGAGCCAAAAAATATGCATAATATTCAGTCTTACAATTACATTTTATGAATTTATCTCAAGGAAATCCCAGGGATCTGTGTGAAGCTGCACATGCTGCCGCTGCTCAGTGTGGGACTGTTTAAATATTTGTAACGCAAATGTCCAGAAGAACTGCACACTCTGTGCATGTTTTTAGTACGTTTGTATTTGTAAGAAAAAGTGGGTGTGTTGAGAGACAAATTTGTGTGTACATTTACCTGGAAACAAGCAGTAGTACACATATGCGTGCATGAAGTGGTGTTTTCCTGAGTGTTAAGTTGTGAATGTTTTGTTATGATCATTTCTACTTTTTGTATTGGAAAATACTTTGTGTAATTAAAACTTGAAGATGGAGCTGCCATCAAAATGGTGAGCAGTAGAGCCCTGTTCCTCCTGGGGTGGCCTGGTGGGCCTGAGGAACTCGTGGGGTGATGAGGAGTGGCCTCCAGTCCTTTCTTTCCAGGTAACTGTGGGGATGAGAGCTAGAGGGAGGAAGCAGGTTAAGTATGTGCCCACCTCTCTGTGACTGGCGCTCTGTTGTGGCCACCCCGGGACTCCCTGAACCTGGTGCAGTGCTGGCTTGCTGGTCCCAGCCTAGGGAGTGGGCCCCTCCGGGCGGAGGGTGAGGTGGCTGTGCTGGTACTGCAGCTCAGGCACGCACACACTAGAGTATTCCAATGGGTGATCAGGTTGGATGGAGCCTTGAATTAAGTCAGTGATCAAATTTTTATAATCTTTTTGTTTCGCTTTCAAACAAAAATCTTTACACACCTAGTCCAAGTTTTCTTCCCTTTCTTCCCGTTGCTGCCGTGATGAAAGCAGAAGGGACCACCCTGCAGGGAGAGCAGCAGGAAGGGAGGTGCGGGCAGGGGTCCTGGGTCAGCAGGGGCAGTGAGCCCGGAGGTGCACCCCCATTTGTTCCTCATTCTGGAAGAGATTTCTAGTCACATGCACGTGGCTCCTGTGCCACGTGTTTCATGAGGTGCCCAGGTGGGTTTGGATTTGGATGAGGGCATCTTTGAGGATGCAGGGACTTTGTCATACCCTGTGGGCCCTGTGTACACCCCTGGGGCAGATGTGGCCTGTAACAGGGGAGGGTGCATGGGTCTCTCAGTTGGGGAGGAAAGCAGATTACAGACTTGTCAAAGTGGGGAGCTGTCTGCTCTTGTGTTTTCTTTAGGGGCAGGAGGATTTTGCCCAGCAGTCCATCATGGCTCCCACCACACCACTGACCCTTACGTGTCCAAGGTCGGAGCCTTGGCAGGTCAAGGGTGAACAAGGTGCAGTTGCCTGTAAGCAGCTGTGGAGGGGCCTCTCCTGTTTACACTTCCTGTGAGGGTCTCAGACCCCTTGCAGGCTCTGGACATTGCTTCCTAGAGGGGCCTGGGCTCTTTTTGTCCTGTGAGTAAAGCTTCAGTTTTGATGGCTGTCACAGGGAGAGCTAGAAAGGTGCTTGGTGGCAGTGAACTTACTGCCGCAGAACTGGGTGTGACCCCACTGCTGGAGAATGGGCTGCGAGCCGGGTTTCCCACACTTGCATGAGTGAGCGCCGTGGCCCGGCTCCACAGAGCGTCCTGCTGTCACTTTGGTTTCTGTTAACTTTTACGCCTTTCTTGTTTCTTACTCTACTTTCCTGCATGGAGCACACAGCCCCGGCTACCTTTCCATCTGCATGGTAGACACCTGGCCTCTGTAGGTCCAGCTCATTCCGTGTCCCCTTTCGGTCATCCCTGTGTCGCTGTCAGCTGACTGAGGGTGAAGATCGGCCTTGGCAGCCCAGTGGGAAGTCCCTTGACTCCTGGCCCTCAGTGGCAGGTCTCCAGCCTTTGGGAAGAGGAAACTTCTATTTAACAAATAAATGGAGTCGACTTTGCCACACACAGCCAGAACGATGATTTGTAGAGCCAGCCTGCTGAGAGAGTCAAAGCGTCAGTCGTAGGGTCAGGAGCGCCAGGTGAGGTGTGGCTCCACCTGCAGCAGCCTGGGGCAGGTTGCCTGCAGTCTGGCTTTAGCATCCCCTTCTGCGAAATGGGGAAAGTGATGGAACCTGGCTTTGTAGGGTGCTTGTGAGGACCTACAGGGGTTCTTGCAAAATACTTAGCCCAGGGCTGACTAAAAGATTCAGAGATGCTGGGCATGGTGGCACACACCTGTACTCAAGATGCCAAAGTGGGAGGATCAGTTGAGCCCAGGAATTCAGGTCCAGCCTGGACAACATAGTGAGACCTTATCTCTTAATAAAAAAAGTAAAAGCTTTGCTAATAGTTTTAAACATATATTTTGTTCATTACATTCAACATTTTGTCGGAACAAAGTAAAGCAGAGTGACAGGGCTTTGTATGTATGTGGTTTCGGAGCTGCTGACCTCTAGGATGGGATCCCGCTACATTTACTCTTCTGAGGCCCCTGGAGCTGGCTTTGGCTGCCCTGTGCCACGCCCTGCGTTATGTGCAGTGCCTGTGGACCTGCCCTGCCTGCATGCTGCCCTGTCCCACCCCCCGCCCGGGCAGTTCCTGCTCCTCCTGCCACGTGGATGCTGGCCATTGCTGTCTGACTCGCATCCTTGGAGACGCTGACCCAGGCTCCTCTCAGCACTTCCAGCTAGGTTTGGCAGTGGGAACATTAGGGGGATACTAGAGGGTGTGTGGCGGGAGGCAGGGCCTCACTTGCTCTGCTTCCGTGGGAGTTTCATGGCGATGGCTGTCTCCCCCCATGGTTGTGGCCCCAGTTCTTCCTGGGTGGCCCCTGCTGTAGTTCTGCTGCTATGTGCTGTCCCTATTCTGGACTCTGGGGACACCACCCCTTCCCTAGTCCCTCCGACCCTAGGGGTGACAGCCCCACGACGTGCTGGTCTCTGGTGCTTGCTTCTTAGTGCATGGCTATGCCATACCCTGATGCCTGCCCTGGATGCCTGTGTGGAATGCCCAGAGTGTTCTCGGCAGGGTCCCTGCTGTGATCAGCTCCTCAAGGGCGGTACCTGTGTCACAGACACTTTGGGGTCCTGTCAGTGGCCTCTCGAGGCTCCCAGGGTACCCTGCACTTTCTCACCCCTCGTTGCTCATCCGTTGTGGGTTTGTCTGTGTGCTGCAAAATGCACAGCTGTATTGAGTGCACCAGCCAGCAGCTGTGAGCTCCATGTGCAGGGCCACCATTGTGGCTGAGCACCTACCGCGCAGTGGAGGGGCAGTACACACTTGTTGAATGGATGATGAAACTTGGGCAGACCTCAAGTAAAAGCTATTAAATTCAATGTATAAAGCTAACATACCTTGGTTCTAAAACTTGACAAAGGTGTGATAACTAATGAAGGCATACGGTATGCCCTGCATGGTTCTAAGCCCAGCACATCTTACATCTGTTACCCCGTTATTCCGTGCAACAATCCTGTGAGGTGTAGGTCCTTGTGTCCCCACTTTTCTGATTGAGGAAGCTGAGGCAGGGAGAGTTTAGCCAGGGCTGCATAGCTGGTGGGGGCAGGGGTAGGGGCAGGATGGAACCCAAGGCTGGCTGCTCTCAGAGCCGTTACTCAGCCTGTTGGCCACATGGTATGCAGGAACACTGTGTCTCACCTCCAGCAGGTGAAGCAGGCATGGGAATCCCAAGTGAAATGCCAGCACATGGACAGCGGGCGAGGGTAATGTGGGGTGAGGCAGCCCGTCAGCACGATTTGCCACAGCAAATGCTACAGGAGATGTGCAGGGTCCACAGAGGCCGAACAGGGCAGTTGATGACATTCATCACCTGCTGCTGATTTGAAAACATCACAAATATGAATCAACTAGGAACCCAGAAGATTTCCCTAATACTAGAGAGCAGCCAGCTGTCAGTGACATTTTCAGTGGAGAGATGCTGGCTGCATTCCCCACAAAGCTAGAGGAATAGTAAACCAAACCAGCTAGCTGCGCAATCTATTTGACACTTTTATGGAAGTCTTTATTTTTAAAGAAATAGATAATCAAATAGAAAGGAGAGAATGATGATTACTTAATGACAAAGTCATTGTCAGGCTTAGAAAACCCAGGGGAATCAACTCAAGCAATTAGAAATAGGAAGGATCAGTAGATAGCTAATTGCACAGTACATATTTATATATATAAAATAATAGCTTTTCCAATAAGAATAATTGTGAAAAACTGACCTCATTCGTAATGACAGTAAAAGTAATAAAATATGCCAGGCTCACTCTTGACAAGTGTGCTCCGAATGGGTAAGGTCCTATGTAGGATCTGCCAGCTGGAGATGCCCAATTCTTGTTCACTTACATACTTTATTCATTTCCTTTAAAATCCCAGAGTAACTTAAACACCTGTCCACTTTAAGTTCATCTGGGAAGGTAGCTTGGCAAGAATACCCATGAAAGCTGTGAGAGAGGAGGAGGCAGTCGGTGACTCAGGGCCTGCCAGGTGCCCTGGAGGAGAGAGTGCCCCTGCGGAACAAAGGACCTGTTGTGTGAGCAGCACATCCCTAAGCAAAGGGTGAGCGCTCAGCACAAGCAGGGCTGGTCATGTGGGTTTACTCTGGAAAAGATCAGTGTGGGTTCCTTATGTTTTCTCACCTGTAGCTTCACTACCCAAGAAAAACTACTTACAGTGTTTCAGTGTTAAACATTTCCCTACACAAATGACTTGTTTTTGAAAAATGATAAACATTTTTATCTGCTTTTTGTTCTTAATATGAATATTTTTCCTTGTGGATAAGTATATTAACATATTATCTCTTTCTAAGAGCTATGCTGAACTAACCCTGTCAGGGACTGAGTGACTTAAGCCCCAGTGCCCTCTGATCTCCTACCCTTGGGAGAATTGGGAAAATAGTCACTTATGTCCTGTTCTAGTGAGGATCTCAGTAGAGGAAGCTTACATGACCCCGTGTGGTTATCAGAGGAAGGACCTGAGCCTCATCTGTGCAGATCCTTTCTCAGGACACTTGGCTGGCTCTGAATTCTGTCCTGTGGCGGCCACTGCGGTGCTACTGGTGTGGGGATGGCATGCTGTTTGAGCCAGGCCCAGTGGCTGTTGACCTCACCTAATTCTCGTCTGGCACGGCGAAGTGAAAGCAGTGTGGCAGTCTCCATTCACCGCAGATCCATGGTAGCTGAGTCACATGGCTGGATCGTCCAGCTCGCAAGCCTGGGCCCTTGACTGCTTTGTGTTTACCTTCATACCCAGATAGGACTCTTCCCTAAAGTCTCCTTCCTTGCTTCCTAGGAGGTTGCTTGGTGTTGGGTTTATACTGCTCCTCTCCCCACTCCTGCAAGTTCTCCAGCACAAAAAAGCATTTTGGATAATGATTAAAAATTTTGAAGCAAAATTTAGTTCAGTGTTGTTACCTTGTTCTATAAGGGTTTGTGGTTGTCCATAGTGAGAAAGGAATTTGATTTTTCTTGTGACTGTTTATTAATTAAATTGGTCATGCTGCATTTGATGCCATGTGCCCTTTACTAGTGAGGACGCAAGGCTGCATGGTCATTCTGAGGACGTGGTGTGGACCCCATTCGTTTGCTCTGGCATGTCTTTAAGCATCCCTAGATAAACATACTTGCTTAGTTAACCCAGGAAGTTTATGATTAACTTTCAGCCATCTTAAATGTTCACGACATAATACCAGGCTTCGGGGTGTACCGTCAGGGATTCTAGGACAGAACACCCTTCCCAGGCCTGGGGGACAGCTCAGCGACTGGGGCTTGGCCCCTCCTCCCCTGGCTGCCCTGTTCTCTCGCAGCCGTTGGCTTGGACCCCTGCATCCTTTCCAGGCTCATCTTCCAGGTGCAGTCCTTGCTAGAATGGACTCTCTGAGAAGGGGTGTCCAAGCTCATCTGCGGCAGGTTCTCCCCCTCACCCACAGCTGCCCTTCTGCTTGCCAAAAAACGGGGAGGCTGTAACTCTCCACTAGACTTCTACCGCAGTGTGTTGCCTTGGAGTGCACACAAAACAGGGTATCGTTCCAGAGCACCAAACCCAGGAGCAGGTCCAAATACTGGTTTCAGGGAAGCATCCTGTACAGTAATACTGACATCAGAACTTTCATGAGCTGGGCTCGCCAGCTCACCCTTCCTGTGCAGAGATGTGTCTAGGGGTGGATGCTGAGCTGTTCTGCTTGAGGTACATCAGAGAGGGGCCATGGGGCATGGATGGACATCTCTCGTAGAAAGTCCTCACCTTTGCCAGCCCTCTGCTGTTGTCAAAGAATGCATTACTTTTAAGGAAAGAGCCCTATGTATGTATAAGCATGAGCAGTTCTTTTCAGCTGTTGACTTTTTATCCCTAGACGAGTTGTTAGCTGGGAAAAAAACACCTTCTGATGCTAAAACAGTACGAATTAGTGGTGGTGTTTCTTCTCAGTGTAACTGGTGTCTGCAGGACTACCTGAGACACTAAATTAAATGTGTGGATTGAAAAGAGAAATTCCTGTGATTTTTTTTCATGTTGTATGCTAATACAGAAGTTAAAACCAATTTAGCTTGTCATGAGATATTCTAGTTATAGCCTGTCTTTTTCCCTGTTGTAAAAGTAATACAAGTAAATTATGTTAATAAAGATAGAATAATTTTAGTTACTAACTGGTTTAAGTTAAAGGGAAAGTGTAACCATGTCTAGCGACATTACTGGAATTATTTCTGATTTTGCACATAATTCTGAATTTTCCCATGATTCGAATGGCACATACATGCTTGCACACATTTCGCAAAGGAATATTAGGATTCGGTCATATCTCTTGCTTTATAGGTAACTTAGAGAGTGGCCTACATATATGGCATTGAATCATGATAAATGGCTTAGTTTTATCTTGTTTGTGTTATAAAACTTGATAAATATTTGATATATATTATTTAAGTCTTGCCTGCTTTTAAAAGTAATCTGGAGAGATATGCTATTCACTGCCTTCCTTAATTTATTCTACAGTGGTTTTCATAATATTTCTTTTTTTTTTTTTTTTGAGATGGAATCTCGCTCTGTCGCCCAGGCTGGAGTGCAGTGGCGCGATCTCGGCTCACTGCAAGCTCCGCCTCCCAGGTTCACGCCATTCTCCTGCCTCAGCCTCCCGAGTAGCTGGGACTGCAGGTGCCCGCCACCACGCCTGGCTAATTTTTTGTATTTTTAGTAGAGACAGGGTTTCACCGTGTTAGCCAGGATGGTCTCGATCTCCTGACTTCATAATCCGCTTGCCTTGGCCTCCCAAAGTGCTGGGATTACAGGCGTAAGCCACCATACCTGGCCTAGACTAACAACTCTTAACATGCTTAGACATGATACCACACCAACTATGCTAACAATACTTAACATTGACACTGCCTATACTAACTATGCTAAAATATTAAGAAACCATACTAACGTATTAACTACACTGAAAGGTTAAGCAACCATACTGACCATGCTAACTATGCTAAAATACTAAGCAATGATACTGACTGTACATTTATGCTAAGATGCTAAACAACACTACTGTTGCTTGTGTCTGATTACCATACCATCTGGCAAAAAAAGTATGATGTTTTTACATTTTTAAAATCAAAATCCTGGTGTGTTTTTTGTTTGTATGGTTGTTTCTTTCAACCTCTTAACTCTTGATTTTTCCTGTTGAGTGATTTTACGTCTCTTGGCTATGCAGAATGACAATTAATGGAAAGGCTGTCTTCCCCATAGACCTCGGTGAGGGCGGACCTGACTTGTAGATTGTAGATTGGGTGTGCTCGTTTTTATATTTCATTTTAGGAGCCTCACAGTCTACTCAGAGAAAAATAAAAGAAGGCAAAATGAGTCCTCCCCATTTCCACGCAAGCCAGAGCAGTTGGTTGTGTGGGAGCCTTGTGGTGCCCAGCAGAGGACGGCCAGGACCAGCTCCAGCTGCTGGGGTGCAGTGCGGGGCGCAGGGCGTCCAGGTCCAGCTGGTGCAGGTGAGAGCTGGCGAGTCACACAGGCCAGCTGTAGGTGGGGTGGGAGGGTCACACAGGTCTGAGAAGTGTGCAGCATGCCGCAACCCCTGCCCACCGCAGCACCCCCTGCCTGCCGCTCGCCCATCCTCCCCTGTAGACTGCCCCAAGTCCTGTCTTCTCACAGCCCAGCTCCTCCCTTTTTGCCAGCCTTTCCTGCTGCGTCTGCTTAAGCTCTGGGTGTTGCTGGGACCCTGCATCCACTTCCTGACCCTGTCTGTGCACGGCCCCGCGTCTAGCCCCAGAACAGCCTGCCTCCCTGCCCGAGGCCCCTGGTGCTGTTTTGCAGCAGGGTGAGATCTGTTTGAGGCCACCCTGCCCTTCTTCTGCAGGGCTGGGGCAAAGGGGCTCTGCAGGCTGCCTCAGCCACCCCATTTCTAGGGCGGCCTGCTTGTGGTGGACTAGCAGCCTTTCTATGCTGAAGGTGGTGGGGGTCTTTTCAGTGTTGTTCTATTTTCTATCCTATGAAACGGAGCCCCTCCAGGGCAGGCCCAAGCCCTCCCAGCCTGTCTGGGCCACAGATACCTGCAGCTGTGGCCAGTTTCCAGGAGGTTTTTGAGGACACCGGCTCCAGCAGCCCTGAGCACACCTGCATCTTCAGTCTCAGTTTGAGGGGCTGGAATGGGGAGGGAAGATGATTTGGAAGGATTTGGGGTAAGAAGAGATATACAAGCCGGGGCTGTCTGGGTTTGGCCCAGGTGTGTGCCCCCTTCACCACTCCACTCTGTAGATTCCCTGTGGCAGAGGATGCGATTGCAGGCCCCACGGAAGTGCGGAGGGTGGAGCTGATGCTGGCTCTGAGTTGGGAAACAGGCACACTTGTGGGTTCATAGTCCTGGGAGAGGCTTAGCAAGGAAACAGGACCAGGCCTAGGGCTCAGAGAGGCAAGAGGAGGGACAGCCTGGGCAGAGGTGGGCTGGGAAGGGGGCAGGGAGGAGGCTGCAGGCAGCTGGGGGTGGCCCTGTGCTGGTTGGAAGCTAGCGGTGAGCATCAGGTGGGGGCTGAAGCTTGTCTTAGGGATGGGCAAGAAGAGCACTGGTCCTTTCTTTCCAGCTTCTGAAGAGGTAAGAACTCCCCAGGAGCAGGAGCAGTGGAGGGGGAGGACCATCCAAGGAAACAGTGCCTCAACTGGCAGGGCAGAGGTACCGAGGCAGGACCAGAGGCTTGGCAACTGGGAGACAGTAGGGAAGCTGGTGCCACTGGCAGAAGAGGAGCAAGTAGGGGGTATACTTTTAAGAGACGCCTGATTAAACCTGGGTTTGAGTTCTTTTTCTGTCCCTTACTAGCTAGTATAGTTTTGGTTACTTAAGCACTCCAGGCCTCAGTTTTGTCATCTATGAAATGGGAACAGTAGTGCAGTCCTTGACACACAGGAGCTTCTCAAGCAGAAGGAATGAGAGGTACAGGGCAGCAGCACCAGGAGCTCTGCTTCGGGGTGTGAATGGCCATGGGTGGACATGCAGGTGCAGGACAGGTGAAGTGTGGGACAGATGAAGTTTCTAGCCTGGACTGTGAGGGGCCTGGCAGCCTCCCCTCTCAGGAGCCCGTCCGCCTGCCCTGGTCCTTCCAGCTGGCCTGTAGGCAAGCTGGGGCATGTAGGGAAGGCCCTCTGTGGGGCCCGAGGATTTGCTGGAGAGCACTGTGGGTACTCGAGGTTGGTGGGGGTGCAGGGGTTGCCAGGGCACCCACAAGGAGTTGAGGAGCGTGCCTTAGGAGGGAAATCGGTATTTGGGCTAACTGAGGGGAGGAGCTGGACAGCAGAAGGTTCCAGGCCTAGCAAAAGCTGCTGGGATCAAGGGAGAGAATAAGAACTAGGTGGGAACAGGTAGCACCCAGCCCCCATAAACAATTCCTGCTGGGTCCTCAGGCCTCCCTTGGAATACAGAGGGTGGGCTGGTTCTGCCACGCATTGCAATTGGAGGAAACTTCTCAGGTGAGGCGAGGACTATTGCTGCACTCACAGACACGTGACAGGCCTTTCTGTGTTGCCTCCCCAGGATGACCCCTCCGGCGAAGGTGTCCTGCCCTCAACCCACGGCCCAGCCGCCTTCCTCCCCTTCCTCACTGTGGACCTGCCCGTCTACGTCCTCCAGGTCTGGATGGCTTACTGCCCTTTGTTTTTCTTACTGAGACTCACAGAGCCTTCGACTTCCGGAAGGCTGGCTTCACAGCTACAGGCTGGTCACTGAGGCCACGTGGCTTGGGAGGCTCAGTGGGTTGGTTGCCAGGATGTCTTGCTGCCTTCTGGAGAAGGTGGGTGAGTGGAGCTCAGATCTGCAGGACACTGCAGCTCCTGCTGGTAAACAAAGCAGGAGAAGTTAATATACTCTTGAAAGTGCTGTGCCTAGGAATTCCAGTTACTGCTCTGGGAAGAGGGCTGGCCAGGGCCCAGCCTGTGGGAGAATAGACTCAGATGAATTCAGTAGTTTGCTTACCTGGTTAAGCTAAGGATGGGTGGCAGTGAATGATTCAGAGTTTGATATGAAATACTGAAAGTGTATAGCTTACCACATTTCTAACAATTTGCCTTAGATGTTTATATATTTACAATAAGCCATGCAAATTGTGTTTTAGTTTTTTTGCAAATTGGGCTACTCAGCATTTTCCTCTCAATGAGAACCAAACTTGGACAGAAGCAGAGTGGTGGGAGCAGAGTGCCGGGCACCCGGGCTGCAGAGGGGTGAACTGGAGAGCGGTTTGGCAGCATGGGTCAGAGAACTTCAGAAGTGTCCGCTCCATGTGCCTGGCAGCCCCCTCCCGGGACCACTCCTGAAAAAATAAGGTAGTGGAATAATCACCATAGCCCAGAGTCGAATGGTGCAACAGCAGAAACACTTCTTCGAACACAAGGAGACAGGCTAGATGGGGCCTCCGTAGCCCTGGGCCACATGCCGGTCAGCTGGGAGGGCGCAGGCAGACACCTGATACCTGGGAGAGTGCCTTAGGAGGGACCAATGAAAAGTGGGGAGAAAGGGTTGCAGAAGTAAAGATGATTTTGTTTCTGTAAAAAGGCATGCGGGTGTGTGAACATGTGAGGTATACGTCAGTGTGCAGACAGAACAATCTTGAAAAATTTACAATACAGTATTGAGTTCATTTTTCCATCAAAGAACATGTGTTTAGAATAAGGGGAGCCTGTAGTTTTGATTACGAGAAGTCAGGTATCTCACTACAAGCTGGGTCAGTTGCCTGCTGTGTGGAGCCACAGGATCCCTCTGCTTCCCCTCCCGCCTCCCTCCTCATGACAATGCTTGGTTTTGCAGGAGGTGCTCCCCTCATCTGGAGGCCCTTCTGGACCGGAGGCCACCCAGTTCCCAGGAAGCACTATCAACCTGCAGGACCTGCAGTGATGGCAGCCTCGGCCTGGGCAGGCCCAAGGCCACGGTCTAGGACTCACCTTTCCTGAGAGTCAGATGACATGAGCCTGGGGAGACCTCATTTGGTTTCCATTCAGAAGACCAGCATAGCCCTTTTGAGACTTTTGGGTACATTTATCAAAAATGTTTTCCTTTTGTTTTACCAGGAACGAGTTCAGGCTGTACTCTTTGAAACTGCCTTTGTGAGCAAAGTGCTTTGGCAAGACAAGGGTCTCCCTCAGCAGGGCTGAGTGCACAACAGCCCCTTTCCCCGTGTCCCATTGATCTGAGCTGTGTAGCACTTGTTGCATTACAAAGAAAAAGACTTCTGCAGGAAATAGGGTAGAGAACAGGCTCTCTAGTCAGATGCAACTTGATCTGTGGCAAAACCAAGTGGGGTCTTTCAGTTTCAGTGTGTTCGCATCCCAGCACCTGGGATGGGGTTTGTGGGAAAGTTGGTTTTGCCACACTGTAGGACCCAGGAGGTCCCATTGCCACAGTGAAGCCAAATTCTAGCCCAAGTCTGGCAGAGCAGTTGGGCAGCTAGTTTTTTGGGGAGAATGATGTGGTGGGACAGAGGACTTCAGTGGCCTATTACGGAGCCCTCTTCCCAGACTAAATTCATAGCTGAGAGCTTGGGGGTATAGTAGAGTGAAAATTTTAAGTAATTTTCTAAATTCTGTATTTGGGTATTAATGTCTAAATGGCAATTTGATAACAGTTTATAAAGTGATGTTTTGAATACCATAAATTACGTGTAGGACTGTGATGGTGCGTTTCTGTTTTATTATTGAGGTTGATGTGCACATAATACGTCAGTGTGTATTTTTATAGCGTAAGGTCTGTCTTGCAAAAGGAGACAACATGATCACCTTGCCCTTGCTTATTTGTAAGTCTGTTAACTTAGCAATGACACAGGGTCACTCCTAAACGATTTTTTTTTTTTTTTTTTTTTCCTTTTGCCTTATGAAGTGTGTCTGCATTCCGAGGTTGTTTTGGTTCCTAAACTGTATCATTCAAACTGCCCTGTGTTTGTTTCTTGAATTTGGGGGTGACACCAAGTTTGAGTGAGTCCTCCCTCTGTCTTGTCCCATTCCGAGGTGCTGTCCCCAGGTGCTGTTCCACATGGAAGAATCCACACCCCATCGGCAAATGGGTCTTCTCCACAGACCACCACGCTGTCACCAGCTAAAGCCAAGGAGAGAACTTGCCCACCTGGGAGACTCTTCAGCCCCAAGGTGGCCCAGGGTCCTCCTCCCTCCGTGGGAGGCTTTTGGCCACTATGGGGGGTGGAGCCACACCCACCCCATCTCTACTGGGGAGCAGGGTCTGCCCCCAGGAATGCCCTCTTGGCCTCTACTTTTCTCCTATGTGCCTCCCTGGGAACGCCACCATGAAGTGGCTGGGGCTGGCACCCAGCATTCTGGACACTGAGGTTCCCTGCCGGTGACGGGCCCAACTCCTAGTGCAAATGAATGAAAGTTTGCCTATAGTCATGCACTGAAGGTTTTTCACCTTGGCTTAATTCAAGTAGCTGCATATATGGCGTTCAGCCCGTTGTTTCTCCTTTAGTTGGTAGTGATGGCCCTGCCATATACCCAGCTGCCTGCTTGCATTTCTTTGGTCTTTGCACAGAGGCTGATCTCACACTACACTCAGCGTGGAATTAGCTTTTGTCTCAGAGAGCAGCTGTTTTAGATGAGAACCAAGGTGTCATGCTCTTGCCCTCAAGCATCTGCTTAGGGTTAAATGATGAACCGGGGGGTGGGGGGGGGGTGCTGAGATTTGGCAATGGTGGCTGCGTCCTTAAACAGACCTTCGAGACTCCAAAAAGACATGAATTTATTCAGGTGAGGAAGGGAGCACACAGGAGACAGAGAAGACTCAGCTGGGCCACTCAAGACCCAGCCCAGACGCTGCCAACATCTTTGCTAAGCCTTCAGCCAGAACAGCTATGGTCTGCGAAGATTAAGTAAAGAAAAATAGCAGCTCCTCCTTCTCCTTGTCCATCAGTGTGTGCTCAGACTGTTGTTTGATCCTGTGGACTGGGGGTTGTGAGCGGCATACCAGTGTCCTGCCTCTCTGCAGGGGAAACAAGCCCAGTGAGCTTTATGCCCATGTACCCCTGCCCCTGGTGCAGGGAGAGGCCCAGCAGCTCCAGTCAGCTCCAGCCCACTCTGGTCAGCCCTGCAGGCTGAGGGCTGGAGTTAACTCTGAAATAATTGGGGATGTGAGTCTGCCTGGCATTTATCAAGTCTAGTCCCTGGATCACCACCTCTTAAATGTGGGAGCAGGGGGACCTGCTTCCTGTTGCCAGGGTCAGAAGGCAGGAAGGGCGGAGGCCTTGGGACACAGCAGTAGGGGGACCCCAGTGACAGGTAGTGAGCAGGGCTTGGGGTCTGGCCGGAGTGTGGGTAGGGTGGTGGGACCCTGCTCCTGAGCAGAGTGTACCTGGCTGGGGTGGGTGGGCATGGCTGAACCAGTCTCAGCCTGGCATGGGCCATGAACTGGCAGCCTGGGGAAGAGCCCCCTGCAGGAAGCAGGTCCTGGGAGAGCCTTGCTCTGAAGGCAGGCTGTCTCCCTCAGAGCCTCAGTGAATGCCTTCAGAGTGGGGGCATTGGGGGCTTGGGCTGCGGGACCTCAGCTGCCATGCTGTCGTGGGACCCCTTCCAACAGAGACCCCCGGGGCGACCCTGCCTACCTTCTTCTTGATCTCAGCCTGGGCACGCGCCCGGGCCCGCTGCAGACGCTCCTCCTGTAGGATCTTTTGCATCTGGAGCTTCTCTTCTCGAAGTCTGGGCAGCAAGAAATGACATTGAAAACTGGGGGGACCTGGGAGTTTTTGTGTAGTCTCCACACACAGTCCCCAGGCCAGGCCGTGTCCTCCCTCAGGAAAACTCCCAGCTCCTCTTCACCTCTTTTGCCAGGTCAAGGCCTCAATACCTATCCACAGCCAAAGCACCACTGCTTCTGGCCAAGGTGGCCTAGGCCCACAGGAGGACAGCCAGGGCCCTGCTGTTCCAAGGCCCTGGCTCTGGCCTCCTGCAAGGGCTGATCTAAGGTTCATCCAGCAGACCTCTCCCAGAGGCACATTTCCCTGAATCTACACCCATGGCCTGATCTGTGCACCTGTGGCCTCCCTTGCCACCGTGAAGGTCCAGCATCCCCCCAAAGCAAGAGTCCTGTCTCCGTCTTGTGTATACTCTCAGTCATCAAAGCCTGGTCTGGTACCCACTCCAAGCAGGGCACCAGGGACCCAGAGGAGAAGCCCCTGTGCTTGTGGGGGACGGATGGATGTTTGCAGATTGTGCTGTCTCAGGGCCCTGCATGGGGTGGATGAACCGGGCTGCCCACAGGCCAGGGAAGCATGACCCCCATCTACCTTGGGTCCAGGCTGGTGTCCCGACAGATGACAAGCTGCCGCCCATCTGCCCCCCTGCACTCCCCTCCGAGCTGAAACTCCCAAGGCTCTCTGAGCCTCTGCACTTTGTCTTCCGCTCCAGCAACATTGCCGTAGCCATGCCTTCCCTCTCAGGTGCTGGCAGCTGCCCTTACCCTCAGCCTCCAGCCCCTCCAGTCCAGCCCCAGAGGGAAGAATCTAACCACGCCCTACCTGGCCGTGTTTGCCCCACTGCTTAAAGCCCTCCACTGCTATTCCATGTCTTTGAGGCTGGCCATGATAGCCACACTCTAACTGAGCTCCACCTCTTCTATCTTCTAGATCTTGTCCCTCCCTGAGCCTCCTGGCCACATCGAGTCACTGTCCTTTGCTCTAGGGAACTTTCCCTAACCACCCCCAAGTTGAGTGTGATACCCCTCTAGATCCCCCCAAGACCGGGGCTTTTGTCTCATAGCATGGAGCATGAGGGGCCTGTCTCCTGGGAGTGCTTTGAGGGCAGGGCCTATATGTGCCCTCTGCCCTCAGGGCCAGTCCGGACACAGCAGCTGGCAGGGAGGGCCTAGAGTTCACCTGATGCGCCGCTGCTTCTCCTTTGCCCTCTCGGCCTGCTCAATCTTGACCTGGGGCACGCGCTCCAGGTTCTCTAGCAGCTCATCCAGCTGGTGCTCAATGATGGTCAGCATCTGCACGGTGCCCAGGTTGGCCTCTTGCTGGGTGCCGATGCAGTTCCGGTACACGTCCAGCACCTTCCAGTTCAGGCTCTCTAGCAGCTTATCCTGTGGAGGCAGCGGCTTCCAGCAGAGTGCTAGCAGGCTGAAACCCACCCCCATGCTAGTGCCTTCAGCAGTGGCCTGCTGGCCTCCCAGGGTGGGGGCCACCGCTTGGCACACACTGGGAGCTCTGAGAACATAGGCTGAAACAGAACTTGGGAATCTGGCTTGTCTTGGCCAGAGCAGCCTATCCCCTGGGCCCCCTGGAGTCGGCCCGATCCCTGGTTCCAGCCCCTCCCCTAGTTGCCTTTGGTACACCAACAGGGCCCAGTCCCCTCCTCCAGGGAGTCCTGTACCCTGAGCACCCCACAGGGCCATGTCTTCTCTGAGACTGTTCTGACACTTAGAAAACAGATAACAGTGCCTCCACGTGGGCTGTAAGAGGAGAGAGGAGCAGCAGGCAGGCCGCTCAGCCCAGCCTGGGCACAGCTAGTGCCCATGGACTCTGGCTGTATCAGGGGAGTGCTGTCTTGCTCATGGCTGCGTCCCACACCCTTGGCCCAGTGCCTGGCACACAGCAGGCACTTGACAGTAGGAAGCCACCCCATGCCCAGGGTGGCCCCAGGTGTGCTGTCAGGTTGGGAGCGGGCTGAGCCCTTGGCTGGGTCCTGGCCTCTGCTGCTCAGAACACCACTGGCTTTCTCTTCTCTCCGAATTCTCTCACCCTCTCAGACTGGCTTGGGGACACGCCTCTTCCTCGCCTTCAGGATCACCTTGCCAGACACAATTTATGTGTTTAAGAAGCAGACACATTTGTTGAATAAAAGAATGAAGCAATGAATGAGGCATGAGAGCAACCAAGCTGGCTGGCACAGGCATTGATACATGTGGTGGCTCCTGGAGGCAGGCAGGGCAAGGGCAGCTGCAGGGCACTTACCCAGGCCTTGCCCTCCATCTTCCCAGGGCCTGTCAGGGCTCCTCCAGTGGGTGCCCAAGGGTCCCTCCTTCCCCTGGGCCTCTGGCCACCTTGATCCCCAGCCTACCTGCTGATCACCCTTGTACTCGCCGAAGTGGAAGACTCGGGCTTTGAGCTCCAGCTCAGCTGCTGTGTCCTCCTCCTTGGTGATGGACATCATCATTGTGGTGACCCACTGCTTCAGCTGGTTGACCTCCCTGTCCCTGGAGGAGGGAGAAACCAGCAGGGCATCAGTCACTCAGCGCAGCCCTGGGCACATCGCTTCTCTGAGCCTGACCGTCTGTACAGTGCTTTGCCCCTACCAGCTGTCCTGAGGGCTGAAGGATCATGGGTGCCAAGTCTCTGCAGTGCAGGCCCAGGGGGTCAGAAATGCTGGTAGAATGTAGGGGAAAATTTAAAATATTTAACAATCAACATTAAAGAAAATAAACAGCTTCATTGAGGCATAATTCACAGACAATAAAATTAGCATAACCATCATAAAGTATACAAGTCAGTAGTTTTTTTTGTATATTCAAGGAGTTTACACAACCATCACCATAATCTACTTTTAGAACATTTTCATCACCCCATGCCCATTAACAGTCACTCCTCATTGTCTCCTCTATCCTTTGGTCTTAAGCCACCATGAATCTACTTTGTGTCTACCCTGAACACTTCATAAAAATGGAGTCACACAACATGTTTTCTTTTGTGACTGGCTGCTTTCACCCAGTGTATTTTCAAGGTCCATCCGTGTTGCAGCCTGTGTCAGCACTTCATTTCTTTTTGTGACTGAGTCATCTTCCATCGCGTACGTAGGCCGCAGTTTGTCGATCCATTCATCCATTGATGGGCATTTGGGTTGTTTCCACCTTTTGGCTCTTGGGAATATTGCTGCTATGAACATTCACGTACAGGTTTTTGTGAGGACATGTTCTCAGTTCTCTCAAATATGTATCTAGGAGTAGAATTTCAACATTCACCTTTCAAGTGAAATAAGAAACAGATTCACAAGGGACATGCTGCTCAGAGTTGGTCCTCAGACCAACCTGGGCATCACCTAAAAATGTGTCAGAAATGCAGAGTCTTAGACCTTGACTCACACCTATTGAATCAGAAACTTCATTTTAAGATCCCTGGGGGATTCAAGTGCACATAAAGTCTGAGAAGCACTTCACTATAGGGAAAGTGATCTGGTTTCTTCAACAAATGGATGGCAAGGGGGAAAACAGAAAGGAAACCTATAGATTAATTTTATAGATAGAAAAATTTAACGATACAACCAGAAGAATAGCATCAGCAAGATGGTGGAGTAGGGGGTCCTCAGCTCTTGTCCCCCCACAGAAACACTAATTTGACAGCCATCCATGGATGCAAATGTCTTTGTCAGAGCTCCAGAATTCAAGGGAGAGGTTATAGCCCCAGTTTATGCACCCAGTGGTGCATAAAAACAGAGAAAAGCCATAGAGAGTGAGAGAATAATTTCACTCTGCCTATGTCACCTCTCTCCCAGGCCGTGGCAGTGCTGAAAGAGATCTCATTGGCCTGCAGTTTCTCATGTTGAGGGAAGGAGAAAGCAAGGTGGAACCCCAGGTTTCCATGCATTTTGGGGTACTTCCCAAGAGGCCCATTTCTGTCTCATCTCTGCCAGAGCCCTGATGTAACTGTCATGGATGGATCACCAAGTGGGGCAGCTAGGAACAAATAAAAGGCACAGGGCCTGATAGCACCCAATGTGCAGACCTCACCTGTCTGCAGACCCACCACAGCACACCCCACCCACCTTGGACCCTGGCAGTAGGCCCTGCCCACAGACCCCACCAGCCAGCACATGGAGAATCTCTGGCTGAGCTGTCTGGCTTTCTCCTTTGGCTTTCCCTGCTGAAGCCAGTCCCTAATGACTGAAAGAAGCAACTCCTTCTTCAAATGTGCAGATAGCGATGCAAGACCACAAGAATCATGAAAAATCAGGGAAACATGACACCACAAAAGGAACCTGATAATTCTCCAGTTATTGACCCTAAAGAAATAAAGATCTACAATCTGCCTGAAAAAGAATTCAAAACAATTGTCTTACAGACTCCCAGTGAACTGTAAGACAACATAGATAGGCAACTAAACAAAATCAGGAAAACAATATAAGTTCAACAGAGAAATAGAAACCATAAAAAAGAAACCCAGAAATTATTGAGCTAAGAATGCAATGACTGAACTAAAAATTTCAATAGAGAGCTGTAACAGCAGACTAGATCAAGCGGAAGAAAGAATCAGGGAACTCAGAGATGAGTCATATGAAATTAGCCAGAGGAGCAAAAGGGCAAAAAAATGAAAAAGAGAAAAAAGCTTATGGGACTTACAGACATCAACTGAAACAGTATATGCATTGTAAGAGTTCAAGGAAAAAGAGAGAGAGAAAGGGCAAAGTATTTTTTAATTTTATTTTTATTGATACATAATAGATGTACATATTTTTGGAGTACCTGTGGTAATACATTCATATAATTTGTAAAGATCAAATCTGTGTAATTGAGATATGCATCACTTTAAATATTTCTTTATACCAAAAACATTCGAATTATTCTAGCTATGTTGAAGTATACAATAGATTACTTTAAACTACAGTCATGCTACTAATGTATCAAACACTAAATCTTATTTCTTCTATCCAACTTTATATTTGTACCCAATAATCAAGAGAACTTAAAGAAATAATGGCTGAAATGTTCCATGTCTGGAGAGGGAAATGGATATCCGGATTCATGAAGCCTAAAGATTCCCAAATAAGTAGAACCTAAGAGATCTACTTTGGGGACATATTATAATTAAATTATCAAGAGTCAAAGATAAAAAGATTTTGATAGCAAGAAAAAAGTGACTTGTCATGTACAACAGAACTGCTAGAACTGCTATAAGACTATCAGTATATTTTTGCAGCAGAAGTCTTGCAGGTCAGGAGAAAACAGGTTGATGTATTTAAAGTACTGAAAGAAAAAAATGGCTAAAAGGTATACTATATGCAGCAAAACTATCCTTTAAAAATAAAGAAGAGATAAAGACTTTCCCAAACAAAACCTGAGGGAGGTGGTCACCCACAATACTTGCCTTAGAGAAGTGCTAAAGAGAGTTCTACAAGTTGAAACAAAAAGTTACTACATAACAACACGAAAGCATGCAGAAGTATAAATCTCACTGGTAAAGGTAACATCACAAAAAATGGTTACATTCAGAAGTTTTCATATGCAATTGAAGTAAATTTGTTATCAGCTTGAAATAGACTATAAGATGCTCAGTGTAAGTCTCATTATAACTACAAAAAAAATCTATAGTAGATACATAAAATAATCAAAGCAGATCACTGAAAAAAAAACCATCAAACCCAAAAGAAAGACAGCAGAAGAGGAGGAACAAGAGAGCTATGAAACAGACAGAAAAAAATGAACAAAATGGCAACAGTAATATCAGACAAAATAGACTTTAAGTCAAAAACTGTCACAAGAGGCAGAGAAAAGAAGATTCACATAAAATCAGAAATTAAAGAAGAGACATTACAGTTGATGCACAGAAAGAAAAAGGAACATAAGGAACTATTAGACAATCCAGAAAAAAAAAAAACAAAAAAAAAACCAGATAAATTCCTAGAAACGTACAACCTACCAAGACTGAATCAAGAAGAAATAGTCTTAACCATCAATAACAAATAGGGAGATTGATGTAGTAATCAAAACACTCCTAACAAATAAAAGCACAGGACCTCATGGTGTCATGGGTGACTTCTGCCAAACATTTAAGGAATTAACAGTAATCCTTTCCTTTTTTTTTTTTTTTTTTTTTTTT
>NW_012116377.1:7084614-7104480 GCF_000951035.1 Colobus angolensis palliatus
ACAACCACGCCTGGCTCATTTTTTGCGTGTTTAGTAAAGACAGGGTTTCAGCATGTTGGCCAGGCTGGTCTCGAACTCCTAACCTCAGATGATCCACCCACCTCAACCTCCCAAAGTGCTGGGATTACAGGTGTGAGCCACTGCACCCAGCCAGCAATCCTTTCTAAACTCTTCCCAGAAATGCAAGAGGAGGGAACATTTCCAAGCTCATTCTACAAAGCCAGCATCACCTTGATAACAAAGCCAGACAAAGACACCACCAGAAAAGAAAACTTAGGCAAATATCCCCTATGAACATAGATACAAAAATCCTCCCAAAACTATCAAACAGAATTCAACGGTGCATTAAAAGGATCAAACACACGTCACCCTCACACATGCATAGCCTCTCCCACTATCAACATCCCCCTTCAGAGTGGCACATTTGATACAATCGATGAACCTACCTGGACACATTATTATCACCCACAGTCCAGACTTTACATGCAGGTTCCCTCTTGGTACTGTATATTCTATGGGTTTGGACAAATGTATTATATAATGATACATATCCACCATTATAGGCATCATACACAGTGTTTTCATTGCCCTGCAAATGCCTTGTGCTTTCCCTCTCTTCATCCCTCTCTCCCCCTAAGACCCTGGTAACCACTGATTCTTTCAGTTTGCCCACAGTTATGCCTTCTCCAGAATGTCATAAAGTTGGAATCATACAGTATATACCCTTTCCAGGCTGAGTTCTTTCACTTAGTAATACACATTTAAGGTTCTTCCATGTCTTGTCATGACCTGATAGCTCATTTCCTTTTAGCACTGAAAAATATTCCATTTTCTGGATGTACCACAGTTTAATGATTAATATTGTCTGGATCTGTGTCCCTGCCCAAATCTCATGTTCAATTGTAATCCCCAGTGTTGGAGGTGGGGCCCGATGGGAGGTGATTGGATTATGGGGCAGTTTCTCGTGAATGGTTTAGCACCATCCCTTTGGTACTGTTCTCCTGATAGGAGTGACTTCTCATGAGATCTGGCTGTTTAAAAGTGTGTGGCACCTCCCCACTCTCACTCTCTTGCTGCTGCTCCAGCCATGTAATATGTGCCTTCACCTTCTGCTATGACTGTAAGTTCCCTGAGGCCTCTCCAGAAGCTGAGCAGCTGCCAGCATCATGCTTCCTGTACATCATCATATACCCGGGAGTCACAAATTAAAACAAAATACTACTGCACATCTATTGGAATGGCCAGATCCAAAACACTAACAACACCTAATGCTGGCAAGGATTTGAAGCAAGAGGAAGTCTCATTCATTGCTAGTGGGAATGCAAAGTGGTACAGACACCTTGGAAGACAGTTTGTCAATTTCTTACAAAACTAAACATACTTGTACTATATGATCCAGAAATTGTGCTTCCTGGTATTTACCCAAATGAGTTGAAAATGTACATCCACACACACACAAACATCTGCACTTGGGTGAGCCATACAGACATGGCGCTGGGGAAAGAGACCAGACACCAGGGAAAACCTACTATACTATTATTATCTTGAAGTTCTAGAACCAGCTACTTTGGTTATCCATTGCTCCACAACAGGTTACACATAACATGCATTTATTACCTCAGAGTGTACAGAACTTATGTGGGTTAATTGCTAGGCTCTCTATTCTGTTCCAATGATCTATTTCACTATTCTTTCACCAGTACACACACCATTTTCATTACTGTAGTTTTAGTAAGTCTTGAGGTTGGGTAGTGTCAGTCACCCAGTTTTCTTGTTCATCTTCAGTGCTGTGTTGGCTATTCTGGGTATTTTGACTCCTCATATAAACTCCAGAATCAGTTTGTCAGTAACTACAAAGTAACTTCTTGGATTTTCACTGGGATTGCATTGAAGCTACAGATCAATTGGGAAGAATGACATCTTGACAATATTGAGCCTTCCTATCCCTGAACATGGAATATGTCTCTATTTATTCTCCTTTGATTTCATCAGAGTTTTACGGCTTTCCTCATATAGATCTTGCATGTTTTGTTAGATTTATATTTAAGTACTTCATTTCAGAGGGTGCTAATGTAAATGGTATTGTGTGTTTAATTTAGAAGTCCACTTGCTCATTACTGGTATATGAGAAAGCCACTGACTTTTGTATGTTAATCTTGTATCCTGCAACCTTGCTTCTTGCTGTAACAGCTTATTAGTTCCAAGAGCTTTTTGTTTTTATTATTTATTTATTTATTGAGATGGAGTCTTCCTCCGTTGCCAGGCTGCAGTGCAGTGGTGCAATCTCAGCTCACTGCAACCTCCGCCTCCCGGGTTCAAGTGATTCCCCTGCCTCAGCCTCCCAAGTAGCTGGGATTACAGGCACACGCCACCACTCCCAGTTAATTTTTTGTATTTTAGTAGAGACGGGTTTTCACCGTGTTGGCCAAGATGGTGTCGATCTCCTGACCTCGTGGTCTGCCTACCTCGGCCTCCCAAAGTGCTGGGATTACAGGCATGAGCCATCACACACAGCCCTTTTTTTTTTTTTTTTTTTTTTTAAGACAGGGTCTCAGTGTGTCACCCAGGCTGGAGTACAGTGGCATGATCATGGCTCACTGCACTCCTGGGCTCAAGTGATCCTTGCACCTCAGCCTCCCAAGTAGCTAGGACTTCAGGTGTGTGCCACCATGCCTAGCTAAGTTTTTAATTTTTTCTAGCAATATAGTCTCACTATGTTGCCCAGTCTGGTCTCGATCTCCTGGCCTCAAATGATCCTCCTGCCTTGTCCTGCCAGAGTCCTGAAATTACAAGCATGAGCCACTGCGCTTGGCCATCAGGAGCTTTTCGTTGATTGCTTTGAATTTTCTACATAGACATTCATGTCACTTGTGAACAAGGACAGTTTTATTTCTTCCTCCCAATCTATATACGTTTTATTTTTCTTGTCTTATTACATTAACTAAGACTTCCAGTACAATGTTGAAAAGCAGTAGTGAGAGAAGACATCTTTGCCTTATTTCTCATCTCATGAGAAACTTCTAGTTTTGTTTTGTTTTTTTTTTTTGCATTAGGTAACATATTAGCTGTAGGATTTTTGTGTTCTTTATCAAATTGAGGAAATTCCCTTCTATTCCACATTTTCTGAAAGCTTTTATTATGAATGGATATTGGATTGTGTTCAGTGCTATTTCTTATGATCATATCATGTGACTTTTCTTATTTAACATGTGGATATGACAGATTACGTTAATTTTTGAATGTTGAACCAGCCCTGCATACCTAGGATAAATCCCATTTGGTTGTGGTGTATACTTCTTTTCGTATATTGTTGGATTCAATTTGCTAATATTTTGTTGAGGATTTTTGCATCTATGTTGAGGATATTGGTGGCTACTTTTCCTTTCTTGTAATGCCTTTGTCTAGTTTTGGTATTAGGGTGATACTGGCTTCATAGAATGGGTGAGGAAGTACTTCCTCTGCTCTTATCTTCTGAAAAGTGATTGTAGAGAATTGGTGTAATTTATTTCTTAGATGAAATTCTTCCTTTGTAGAATTTGTAGCAAACCCATCTGGGCCTGGGGCTTTCCCTTTTGGAAAGCTATTAATTATTGATTTAATTTCTTTAATGGATGTAGGCCTATTATGATTGTCTATTTGTTTTATATATTTTTAAGATTGTATTTTGATTTTTTTCTGAGAAAAGATTGCTGAGTTCATGGAAGTTAAATACACATGGGCTGCGACTCCCCTGGAAACAAAGTATGGGTGCTCTCAGGGATGGCTTGGCTGGCTGACGACCGGCTTTGGGATGTCACATCCAGCATTCTGCTGTGAGGTTTACGTTTGCATGCGTGTGTTGGAGGAGGAACCTGTCTTCTTGCCCAATTAAGCTGGGAGCCTGCCCACCTCTCCCCAGCTCATCTTCCTCTGTGTCTGTCACCTCCCAGCATTCCAGGATACATAGTCTTGCCTGAGGCTGGGGGTTTCACATCATTCTGGGGACTCTTTGCCACACCTCACCACGGGACGTGGGTGCTCAGGAGCATGGTTCTCCCATGGGACACTTAAGCCTCAATGGGCTCCCACCTCAGTGCCTTTGCACCCGCTGTTCCTGCTGCCTGGGACCCTCTTTGCCCAGCCTCTGTGTGGATGGCTTTCCTCCCACTCCTCAGGAAGTTTTCTGACAACTCCTGGAAGACTTCCCTGCTCCTCCCATCTGCTGTCACCCTCCATTTTAGCCCTCTGTCTCAAGTTGCTTTATTTTCCTCCTAGAACACATCAGTATCCACAAGTCACATCTGTGGACCTGTTTGTTGTATCTGCTGCCATCAAGGTCAGCTGTATGAGGGCAGGGCCTTGCTTTATCCTTGCAGAGCTTAGACCCAGGCCTGACCCAGAATGGATGCACAGGCAGTATGTGGGGAGTGAGCAGAGGATTCCCTGCTCTGGACATGCCTCACCAGTGCCTCAGGCTGACCCTGCCCTGCCCAGTTCTCCTGGAGGCAGGTGTCCCGCAGTGGACTAAGTGGCCACACCCAGCAGAAGGGACCATAATAACCTCAGGTGGGCTTCAGGTGAGAGCTGGGCAGCCACCTGGCTTCTGCTGCTGCCTCTCTGGTTGGAACTGGGAGGCCAGGATTTTCCCAAGGCCCTAGCCACTTTGCCATGCTGGACAAGCTGTGTTTTAGGCCTGTTCCCAGAGGCCCAGTCCTGGGTGACCAGATGGCCCTCACCCATCCCTGCCCATCTCAGCCCCACCTGGCCCCAGCCTGCAGGATGGCATGACTCACCACGCCCATGTCCTCCTGCTCAGGGCTGCACCCACTCCCGTCCCCGTTACGCTACTGAACAACAGTGGGGGACACACTTCACAGCAGCCCACAGGTGGCTTGGCCTTCCCCAGTTCTGTGCTGTGAACACCCACTCTGGTCTATGAAATATGAAGCAGCAGCAGCTTCCAGGCCCTTCTGAGCAAATGACTGCTTGGGGTGCCTGTGTGAAGCATGTTAGTGCTGCCAGGAACTGGGGGGTCAGGGTCGCTGTGGACCTCCAGCCACTCCAAGGGCCCCCCAGGAGCTTGGCGGCAGTAGAAGGAGCCTAGGGTGGAAGCTCCTTGGAAAGGCCTGGCTCTAGCCATGGGCTGCTTCTGGGTGGGCACAGGTGCCTGGGTCCTGCCCACCCCCAGCTCCAGCACTCTCTCTCCAGGATCCGGCCCACAAACGGAGCTTCACATGGAGCTTTTCAGACAACCTAGACCAGGCCAGGGCCATGGACAGGGGTGGGGGCTGTTCCGCCAACTTGGCTCCCAGTGCAGAGGGATCCCAGGATGAGAGTGGCAGGGAGCCCCCGCCGGCCACCGCGCGGCACCTACATGCGGATCTGCGTGTGTTTCAGGGTGCGGCTCAGCTCCTCCAGGGTCTCCTCCATCTCCTGCCTGTTCTGGATCAGCGACAGGTTCTGCTCCTCCAGCTCTCGGAAGACATCCAGGAGCTGCTGGGGCTCCGTGAAGTACAGCTGTGGTTCCTGCAACCCACAGGTTTTGGCAGGGACCGGCCAGGGACAGAGCCAGAGGGGCAGGGATAGGGGCACGGCAAGGGAGGGGCGACTTCTGAATTCCAGTACAGCACTGGGCCATTCACCTCCCCATCGCTGTCGGTGTCCTCCTGCGTGGGGGGGATGGGAGAGTTCGACCTGCGAAGAGATGGCAGGGTCGGGACTCTGGGACCAGCCTGGGACGACAGGAGCCAGGGAAGGGGGCACAGAGGTCTTGAAGGCGTTGGCAGCATCCCCATCCCTCCTCTCCCAGCTGCCCACAGTTGCCCAGAGGGCGGCACCAGCTTCCTCACAGTCCCCAGCTGCCACACTGCAGCCAGGGGATAGTTTCAATCCACTCATTTTCCCAAGGCCCTAGCCACTTTGACATGCGGGACAAGCCGTGTTCCAGACCTGTCCCCAGAGGCCCCAGTCCTTGGTGGCCGAATGGCCCTCACCCATCCCAGCCCCACTGCACTTAGAATAAAACCCTCTCTCCTCCTGGGGACTGCCAGGCGGCCCTCCCAGCACTCACCTTGCCTCCCCTGCCCCAGCCCCTCTGCCCTGCCCAGTCAGGTCCCGTCTCTCCAGGTGCTGCCCTACCCCAGGCCTCTGCACCTGCCGCTCCGCTGGCTGCTGGGGCTGTCCCTCCTCCCTCACCATTGTTTACTGAGCGCCACCTTTGAGGCCTTTCCTGCCCTGCCTCCCCCATCTAGGGTCAGTCTTGGCCCCTGTCCTTGGGGTCCCGCTCACAGCAATAGAGGGACTCTCAGGGCTGCCTTCAGGTGATCCTGAGTGCCCAGGGGCAAGGTCTTTCCTGGACCAGTGGAGAGAGGTTGGGCACAAGCTGTGTGAGCTTTAAATGCTCAGTGTGGGCCCCAGAAGGCCCCACTGGATGGGGACCTCACCTCCACCGACTTCCAAACCTGCCTTCCCAGCCTGCTCCAGCCTGGGCCTCACCTAGGATCTGCAGGTCCTGCTGGCTGAGGTGGGGGGGCTGCGTTGGCTCACCCCAGGCACCTCAGGGACCTGAGCTTGGGCTTGGAGATGCCACCCTCTAGCCCCCAGAAACAGAGAGGCATCAGGGCAAGGTCCTGTGGGACTCTGACGGCAGATCCAGGAGGGCTTCCCAGGAGAGGCCGTGATATCAACTACAGCACTCGCCAGACCCACGCCTCACACTGCACACTGATGCCCATTTTACAGATGAGGGAGCTGGCTGCCTGCAGAGCACTGCTGGCCCATACGATGCCTTTCTGAGACTCCACCCTCCAGATGGATATAGCCTGGGTCAGGGAGCCTGACCTGGCAGTTGGTGGGGGTGGGCTGGACTTCAGCCCCCACATGCCCTCTTGGCTGAGTGAGTGCCTTGTATAGTTCACAACCTGCCCAGCTGTACTCAGTGACTCTGGTCACCTGGCTAATAGATAGAGGGGCCAGGAGATTGAAACCCAGGAGAGTGTGGTCTCTGACTCTGTTCTCAAGTCTCCCAAGTCAGGGCCTGTCTGGTAGGGGTCAGTCCATGGCTGAGGGGGCCCTAGGCGGAGCAGGCTGCACTGCATACATTAGAACCTCTGCTCCTCAACACAGAACTGGAAATGCAGGGCGTCATGGCAGGCAGCATTAACACCAGCCTGTGCATGGCCCAGCAGCACGCCTCAGTGGTGGCTGGTCTTCCCCACAAGGCATGGCTGCGCTGGGCAGAGAGGAAAGCCAGCTTGGGTCCTCTTCCAGCTGGAGAAGCATCAGTTTGGGCCATGGGAGGCTGATGTTGGGGCCACCCATCTGGGTGTCGTGGAGAGGGGAAGACAGAGGGTGGAGGGCAGAAGGGCTGAGCAGCAGATAAAGACCCTGTGGAGGAGAGTGGGTCGCCACAGACACAGGGCCAGGGCAGGGGTGTAGGGAGCAGCCCGGAGCCCTACAGTGCCCACTTTTCTCCATCCCCGCTTCTGTCACCCTTATCCAAGCCAATAAAAACCATCAGCTTCCAGAAGAAAACACAGGAGAATATTGTAGTGACTATCATGTTGGCAAATATTTCTTAAGCAGGGCCCCAAATTCACCAATCATAAAATTACAGATTGGTAAATTTGACTTCACTAAAATTAAGAATTCCTGTTCTTCAAAACACAGTATTAAACAGAAATAAGGTGACTGGGCGCAGTGGCTCACACCTGTAATCCCAGCACTTTGGGAGGCTGAGGCGGGAGAATCACCTGAGGTCAGGAGTTTGAGACCAGCCTGACCAATGGGGCGAAACCCCATCTCTACTAAAAATACAAAAAATTAGCCAGGCGTGGTGACACATGCCTGTAATCCCAGCTACTCAGGAGGCTGAGGCAGGAGAATCGCTTGAACCCGGGGAGTGGAGGTTGTGGTGAGCCGAGATCGCGCCACTGCACTCCAGCCTGAGCAACAAGAGTGAAACTCCATCTCTAAATAAATAAATAAATAAGAAATAAGGCAAGACACAAACTGGAAGAAGATATGTGTACCACACGTACCACACTAGGCTGGTCCCCAGAATACATAGAGAACCAATAGGTAACCGTAAGAACCAGGCCAATAATCCAACAAAAATGTATAGAAATCGGATACTTCACAAAAGAATGACATCTGAACAGCCAGTAAGTATGAAATGTATTCAGATTGGTCATCAGGAAAATGTCCTGAAAACCATATGAGACCACTTCACCCATGTAGTGACCATGACTTTGATGTTCTGTGTTTTGTTGCTTTTGACACCTGTGGCCTTGCCAAGCCTGGAGGGACCACCTCTGTCAGGGCTGACCAGTCCATGGAGACAGAAAATGACTCACTCTGGCCTCTGAGCTTGCCCTCAGCTCACCTTTCAAATGCAAACCACCCAATCCACTGTCCACACCCCAGCCAGATCCTCTATCAGACTTTCACACTCAGGACCTATCCTCCCAGGGCCAGGACGAGACAACCAGGGACAGGCCTTTGTCCAAGAGCCCCGAAATTATTCAAAAACAAATCAGCCCTACACCTGCTCACCGCCTCAACCTTAATTCCCATGGGAACCACAATGGAAACTCCTGCCCTAGGGCCCTACTCCCTCTGCCTCCTGGCCGACCGGGGACTTCCCTGTGTGGCCCTTCACGGAGTAGGGACTGTGAGTAACATACTTTCTTTTCTGTGGCACTCAGACCTGACTACACGTGCTTGCCACAAGGGAGGGCTCCCTGCTAGGCCCCAGCCCCTCCCACCCCCCAGAGCCCACTCACCCTCTGGAGTTGCCACCGCTAGACTCGCTGGGCTGGCTGCCTTGCTGGGGGCTGCTCAGGTAAGACAGGCTCCGCCCCAGCCGCATCGTCTGCAGAAACCTCCAGGGCTTCTTTGTGCCCTGACCCTCTGGAGAAAGCAGAGGAATGGTTTCTGAACCCTGTGCAGGGCGGAGCCGGGCTCCTCAGGCTGGGGGCGGCAGCTCACCTTTGGACCACACGGAGCTCGCCTTGCCCTTGATCCCTGGTCCTGCAGGAAGCAAAGGGGGGGCCCCGATGGCCTCAGCTGCAGCCAAGCTTCAGTGATGCCGCGTGGCCCAGATGCCTGCAGGTAACCTGCCAGCTGGGCTCAGGGTCTCAGTGGGCCATTGGCAGAGCCCACATGGGAACCCACATTCTCTTTTCTGCTACCTTTATCCCCTGGTGTGGAGTTAACACTGCCATCTTTGGAAGCCTCGGAGACCTCCTTGGCATTTTTGAGAAACAAGTGTTTCTTTTCCTGTTCTTCAAGCCACTCCTTGGGCGACAGCTTGTATAGGAAATCCTTGTAGACCTTGTAATGCTGCAGAGTGTCTTCAAATCTGGAGATCTCACTACATCGGGGTGGGGTGGGGGGTGGGAAAGAGGAGGTCAGCCTCTGCCACAGTGAGGTCCCCATGCCGGGGCCACACCTCCATCCTGGCCAAGTCTGTGTGGGCTCCTTGTTTTCCTTGAGAAAAGGTACAGGAATGCCACATGCTGGAAGATGGGCACCCACCCTGCAACAAGCAGAGTCACAGCCTTTTGTGACCTGCAAGTTCCTCTCCACCCTGGAGACCGCACCTCTCTCAGGCTGTAGCTGGGCGAGCCTTTGAGCCAAACTGCCCGCCTCCAAGTGGAAGCTTTGGGAGTCACTGAGCCTCTCTTGGTCTCACTCCCCTCGTCTATAAATGAGCAACAGCCTTATGGAAGCACTGAGTCCCTGGGAGGTAAAGCCATGAGGTTCACATGGCGCTAGGCTCCCTTTGGCCAGGCAAAAAGACTGAGGGACCAGGAGGTGGGCCAGTCAATGGCCAGCATGGCCTCTGACCTCACCTTTTGATATTAACAATCTGGGTGGTGAGGTCCCGGATTTCAAGGATCTTCTCTGTCTTGGCTTTGGTCTCCTTCTCAGCCCTAGGAGTTGGGTGTGGGGGAGGAGGGATGGGGGCAGGGGGCCAGTGGCAGCCTATTAAAGAGGGATGAGCACACCACCCACAGGCCCCAGGGTTGTGCCTGGCTCCAGACAGGGCTGGAGAGCCACACAGTTAATCCTTTTGCCTGTAGTATCCCCTGCCCTTGGCTCCCGACCAGCCCTGGTGCTTCCAGAAGTGTTGTAGGGGCTAGGGGCAGAGGCTGGGTGAGGGGATGGATGAGTGGGTGTGCACAGGCTCAGGGACAATGGGGGTTCGGCATTGCCCAGCCAGCCCCTCGGGCCTGCAGGCTCACGCTCTCATGGCCTGCACGGAGCTGCAGTCGTTCTCCCTGAGGAACTCGTCGAACAAGGCGGCATCCTTCTCCAGAGACTTCTCAGCCTGCTCCAGCCTGGCCTCCTCTTTGGTCGCCAGTGTCTCCAGCCGCTGGATCTCTCTCCGTTTGCAATCCAGGGCATACTGGGGGCCAGTAGAGTGGGGTCACGGTGCTTGGCCCAGGCCAGCCCCTGCTAGCATCCCTCGAGCTGGGAGCTGCGGGACCTACCTGGAGGAGGAACATTTGCCGCTTCTGCTTAATGTAGCCACTCATGTTCTCAGGCTCCACATTCTTTTCTGCTGGAAGAAGAGAGAGGTGAGCAGGAGCAGGAAGCCCAGGCTGAGGAGGGGCCTGGCACGTCTGCAGAGGAGCCTTCCGCCGGCTGCTGGGCACTGCTTTGCGTCCACGCCCAGGTGATTACCGGGACCATGGAAGGTAGTGTTCTTGTCCTCTGTCTCCACAGAGAGAAGGCTCTGCCTGAAATGTTACATTCTCCATGGCCAGAGTCTGGCCAGGTGGGAAGTCCTTACTGTGTCTGACTTGCGCCTCTCTTGCTGTAGCACTCTCCTCACTTGCAATGGGGCTCTGGACACCCCACCCTGGAAATTTCACCCAGCTGGACTTAATAGCCACAGGCCGTCTAGCCAGGACCTGAATGGGGATGAGGACAGAAAAATGGGGAGCCATAATCGCTACTTGGGGCACCTAAGCCCCCCGAGCAAACTGGGCAGAGGCTGAGTCTACACTGCCAGGGTTTAAACCAGACAGGAGGAAGTCGAGGTGGACGTCTGGACAACCTTCAGGAGAGCATGCAGAAGGACAACGAGGCTGGGGCCAAAGGCGACAGGGAACCCTTTCCCTGGCCTTTCTGGAGTGGAAGTTCTAGGCGCTCTCTGACTTGGGAACTGTGGAAAGGACCTGGAAACCATGGGGCTCTCTGGCCCTGACCCTCACACCCTTTCCTCTCCAGGAGCAGAGCCCTGCTTTGGCTGGTGCAAGAGCTCTGTCCCCAGAGTCCAGATCCTGGCAGAGGCCCTGGCTGGGGCTCCCTGGGTAGCCACGGAGATGTCTCTACTCCTGCAGGAGACCCAGTTCCTCACTGGGAGTCATAGTCCTGCCTCCTCAGTCACTTGCCTCTCCTCCAGGTCTTGGGAATAAGGGTGGAGGCAGGAAGATGAACAGGCCGTGCTGTCTCCCCGTCTACCCCCATTCCCCCCACCAGCGCCTCCAACTGTGGGGCCAAAACACCCCCGCAAGCTCAGGATGCGGCTACCCAGGTGGAGGCTGGAGGCCCTTGTGTGTTTCAGAGTCACATGGTACACCTCTAATCCCCTGTGTGCCAGGACTCTGATCTGACTGCTTCTAACTTAGTAATATATTTCATCATCTGGGTTGGTAGAATATTAACACATATTCAGTACTTAAGATTTCCACCACTCACACACATACATGGTTCTTTCTTCCTACAGCCAATGTATTAGCACATTTAATCCCCACAATCCATGAGGGGTTAATCCATGGTATACTGTTATCAGCCAGGAAAGGAAACTGAGCTACAAAGGGCTCAGGTGACCTGAGTGTGACCACAAAGCTGTGAAATGCTGCAGCTGCCACCGAAGCCAGGAAACCTAGGTCCAGCTCCATGCCCCTTTTTTAGGAAGTTAAACCTCCCACTTCTACCCTATGAAGTCTGTGCCCACTGTGCACTGTCCACATTCCGAATCACGCAATACAGCAGCCTCCCTTATCCAGGAACCTGTGTTCCAAGACCCCCAGGGGATGCCTGAACCCTATCCTAGAGACACTAAGTTTTTCCCACACATAGCTACCTGTGATGAAGTTATATTAGATCTATGAATTAGGCACAGTAAGAGATAATAACGACTAATAAAAATAGAACAATTATAACAATATGCTGTAATAAAAGTTAGGCAAATGGTCTCTTTCGCAAAATATCTTACTGTATTGTACTCACCTACTTTCAGCTCCAGCAACTGAAGCCAAGGAAAGAGAAACCAAGGATAAGGTGGGGAACTATCCTATTAGGATTGAAAAGGTTTTAGGCTTGCAGTCCTGGAATAGAGCTTTGGGACCCCCCCTGGAGGGGCCAAACACAGAAAAGGCGGGCCTTTCCAAAGCACTTCCCATCTGTGCCAGACGAGTGGCCCCATGCGCTGCGGATGTGGGGCGCCACTGGCCCAGGTTCCCCCGCGCCGGAGGGGACGCACCTTTGGTCAAGGTGAGCTTCCAGGTCGTGTAGTCGCGGGAGGTGCGCAGATGGTCTGCCTCAGTGCGCGCCTCCAGGTCCTCCTGCTTGTCTTCCAGCTGCAGCTGCCGCCGCAAGCTGATGTGCTTAGCCGACACTTTGGAGGAGTAGGTCATCTTCTCGTGCACTCGCATCGTCTTCTGCTGCTGCCGCTCCTGGGGGCGTCGGGCCAAGTCGGGCGGGGCCCAGGCTCCCCACCCGCGTCCACTCCTAGGGGCGCGCCGGCCTGAGGCCGGGGACGCGGGTTTGCGCGCCAGCGCGGGAGGATGCCTGTGGAGCTACGCAGCGCGGGGACGCGGGGGCCTGAACACAGCCGCCCCGGGCTGAGAGCCAAGCAACTGTTGGGGAGGCCAGTTACCCCTGAGAAGGGCGCCAGTCAGGGTCCCCTGGTCAAACACAGGCTGCCCGGTCAAATGAGTACTCCAGACCCACAAAGGGGACACGCTCACCCGAAAAGATAATGTCTCATTTTATCCGAAATCCACATTTAAGTGAGAGTGGTATATTTTGATGACCAGCCCGGGGCAGGGAACCTAGAGGCTCTGGGGTTCCCGAAGACTACGGCTGTGTAGTGGGTGTAGCCTAGCTGGAATGTCACCGTTGGTGGCCATCTCCACCTGCTCTCCACCCCACTCCAGCTCCTGTGCGGCCTGGGGGTGGCTTGGAGCCAGCCCTTCCTTGGGAAAAAACGCTCGGAGGAGGGAGAAGGCTGGACTCACCTCCCCACATCCCCACCCTGCCCCATGTCCCTTTTGCCATCAGGTTCTCACGGTAGGGACATCCCCTGCCAGCTCCACACCCTCTCCCACTTTTCTGCACCGGCCCGGGAGTCTCTTCATATGGACTTTCTAGGGTCACTTCTGTTTCCTGCTGGGACCTACCAGGTACACAAACAGCATCTAAGAACCCAGGCAAATGGATCCAGCCTGAGGCCCCTGGAGTGCATGTCCCCATCACTGCAGTCAGGAAAATGTCACCTACTAGATCCTCAGGGTACAAGGTGGCCTTTAGAAGACATTGGGCAGCTGACTGAGGGCAGGGCCAGACTGAGGGGGACCCTGTCAGGAGTGGGAGGTGGTGGTGGTAAGTGTCAGACCCTGCTGGGTAGGGAAGGGTATAAGTGGGAGAACCTGCCGGGTAGGGGAGGTTGTGAGTGGGGGAACCTGCCGGGTAGGGGAGGTTGTGAGTGGGGGACCCTGCTGGGTGGGGGAGGGTATGGTTTGGTGACCCTGTTGGGTGGGTGAGGTTGCGGTTCGTTGACCCTATTGCGTGGGTGAATATGGCGTTTGGTGACCCTGTTCGGTGTGGTGGAGAGAGTGTGTTGGATGAGACTCTTAGTGGAAGGCAGGGGAGGTCCTGAGCTAGGGCTGGGCTTGAGTGTAGAGGAAAACCGAGTGCCTCATTGGAGAAGATACAGTAGGGTAGCCAAGGCCTGGGCCAGAGAGTCTCTGGGTCTCAGTCAGTCTAGGAATCACAGCCCACAGGCTCAGCCCTGGTTTCTGATGTGGAGGCCTGGGCAGGGCTGAAGCCTGTGCATCTCCACCCATGCCCTGCAGATGCCAGTGTAGCTGTTGCTGCCTTGGGAACCATGGCTGTGAGGAATCCCTGAGACGCTGAGCCCTGAGTCAGGGGGAGGTGGATGGAGGCTGTGGGGCAGCCCAGGTGCGACCTGGGAAGGCTGCCATGCCTGGCACATGGGGCAGGGCTAGGTGCCCAAGGCAGCAAGAGTGGGCTGTCCCCACTCAGGGCTCATAGCTCTCAGGGCTGGGAAAGCAAGAGGACAGGCTGGGGTGAAGATGGGGCAAGAGTGGGGTCAGTGCTGGCCCAGGGACCCTAGGCACCTGGGGGAGCATGTGTATGCATGCCATGGGTGACTCTGTGTGCAGATCTGACCAGCAGGAGTCCAGCCAGAGGAAGGGCACAAGGCCTGAGCAGTAGGGGGTGCCTGTGGGATAGGAGAGGGCCTGTGAGGGCTGAGCTGGGCCTTGGAGGACCCAGAGAGTGTCAGGAGGGGATGGCGTTTCATGCAGGTGGCATTGGAAGTGGCGGTGAGGTGGCTGAGGCTGTTGCCACAGCAGCCCAAGAAGTCTATCTGACCAAGACCCAAGAAGAGTGGTGACAGACAGGGGAAGACGGGTGGGACACTGTGAGTCCTGAGAGCCAAGGAGGGTTTCCAGCTGGTTTTGTAGGAAGTGGTGAGCCATTGACTATTCTGGAATGAGAAGGACCTGAGGAAAGTGCTCCTCCGAGAAGGGCAATGTGGCCACTCCAGGAAGCAGTGGGAGCAGGGAAGCTCCTGGAGGTGCTGGCGTCTGTCCTGGATACTCACGGAGAGAGCCTTATTCCGCTCCTGATCTCTGAGCAAGAAGAAATCCACATCCCCAGACAAGTGGAAGGGATTCACTGAAGGGTCAGGACCATGCTCTGGAAAGGGAGACACCTCGCTGGAGAGGCGAGCCAGCTCTTCCAGGTGGTGGTCTCTGTCTCTGGGGCCCCACTGCCCACCCAGCCCAGCATGGAAAAGCATGAGTGAGTGGGAAGGTTCTCCTGGATCCAGCTGTGCTTAAAGTCCAACCCTGGACCTTCCAGCTCCATAAAGGCACCTCTGTAGTTTAACCTGGTTTAAGTTGGGCTTCTGTCCCTGGCGCCTGAAAGAGAGCTGGTGAGCACAGCCTTGTCTCACACATCTGCCCTCAATCAGCCCTCACTGCAGGCCTCTGGAGTCTCCCTTATGGAGGAGGGAGGCTGAGCCTGCTGTTTGTCAGTTATGGTCCTGGTGACCAGGGTCTGCTGACACTGAACTCACGGCCCTTGCTGTGGGCCTCCAGGTGAACTTGCATCTGTCTTTTCGGGCCTCTCAGTCCTCCCAGGGAAGGCCAAGAACAAAGTACTTCAGACCTGGGGAGGGACTAGAGGCCCAGAGAGGGGCTTGTGAAGGTTTGCTTTGCAGGGTAGACTCTTGTCCCGCTCATAATTCTACACACTGAGTGCAATTCGGAGACGGAGCTGATGCCAGCGGCCTCCCTGTGAGCCTCAGGCAGCCAAGAAGTCAGGTGGAGAGGGTAAACTGAGTACATGGGCTGCCTTCCCCACCAGCCCAACACCAACCCCCCAGAAACGTTAGAAAATAAATGTAAAACTCTAGTACAGCTCTGGAAGACAGGGAGGGTGACTGGTGTCAGAAGTTGTTAGGAAGCTCTGGGAGAGGGCAGGCAGGTGGGATGGGGTGAGGAGGTGCAGCCTGGCACAGCTACCGGGACAAGGGCGTGGAGGGCATTGTGAGGCTTCAAGGCTCTGGGTGGCAGACACTGGGACACAGGCAGCTGGTGGAGGAACTGCCAGGCACTTGCTTCACCTTCCCAATCTGCACTTGCTCTTCCTCCCTACTCCTGTCCAGCAACTCAACCAGGGCAGAGGTGTTTGCCCTCGATTAGGAATCGTGGGGCCTGGTGCTTGATCAGAGGGCAGAGAAGTAAAATTCTTTATGCTCCCAAACTGGCGATGAGCACATATGGGTGGCCCATCCCATGTCCCCATCACAAAAGCAAATGGATAGCTAGGAAGCACCCAGCACTTGCCATGGGCCAGACTGGGGACTTTCCGTGATTTAATGTTCCTGACCGCCCAAGGAGGTGGGAATTATGGTTACTCCCATTTTACCTGTGAGGAACTGAGGCTCGGAGCAGTCAGATACTCTGCCAAGGTCCTATAACTGTAAGTAGCTATGGGGAGACAGGCTTAAGAAGTCAGGCACTGCACTTGCAGTCTGGTGACTTGAGAGTGGTCAGAATTCATGTGAAGATGATTGACGTGTTTAGGTGAAGATGAGCCCACCCCAAAAATGGCAGTCATTTGAGGTGAATCATTCCAAAAATGCAGAGTTGGTTGAATGTTTTTAAGCCAATCAATGTAATACCTTCCATTAACAGAATAAAACAGGAAATGATACAATCATTTCAAGAGATGCAGTAAAATTATTTGATAAAATTCAAAGCTTATTTTTGAATAAAACTCTTAGCAACTAGGAATAGAAGGGAACCCCCAAATCTGATAAAGGGTATTATGCTTTGGCTGAGTAACAGCCCCCAAAGATGCCCGTGTCCTAATCCGCAAACCTGTGATAGTGTCACCTTCTGTGGCAAAAGGGCCTTTGCAGATGTGATTGAGCTAAGGATCCTGAGGTGTCACGGTGTGTCCGGGTGGGCCCAGTGTAACCATGGGGGTCCTTGTAATTGGGAGGCAGGAGGGTTGAGGCAGAACGAGGAGTGCAGTAAGAGAAGCCAAGGTGGAGTAATGTGATAGAAACACATGGAAATAAATAATCTGATCTTGAATGACATCTGGGTTAACAAGGAAATCAAAATGGAAATTTAAAAATTCTTTGAATTGAATGATAATAATGAGATAAGTTATCAAAACCTCCAGGACACAGAAAAACAGTCCCAAGAGGAAAGTTCATAGTGTTAAATGCCTGTGTCAGAAAGTCTGAGAGAGCACAAATTGACAACCTCATGTCACACCTCAAGGAACTAGAGAAACAAGAACAAACTAAATCCAAACCCAGCAGAAAAGAAATAGCAAATATCAGACCAGAACTAAATGAAATGGAAACAAAGGAAATACAAAGGATAAATGAAACAAAAACCTGGTTCTTTGAAAAAAATGAAATTGGTTTAGACCACTCGCAAGATTAACCAAGAGAAGAAGAGAGAAGATCCAAATAAACTCAATTAGAAATGAAACTGGAGATATTCATCCACCACCACAGAAATACAAAAGATCATTCGAGACTACTACGAACATGTATGTGCACAAACAGAAAACCCAGAGGAAACTGGTAAATTCCTGGAAACATACAACTCTCCTAGATTAAATCAGGAAGAAATAGAAATCCTGAACAGACCAATAACAAGTAGTGAGATTGAATCCATAATTTAAAAATTGCCAACAAAAAAAAGCCCGAAAGCAGATGGATTCACAGCTGAATTCTACCAGACATTCAAAGAAGGATTGGTACCAATCCTACTAAAACTATTCCAAAATATTGAGAAAGAAGAGATGCTCATAGAATCAAACCAGTATCACCCTGATACCAAAACCAGGAAAGGAAACGACAAAACAAACAAACAAACAAACAAACTACACATCAATTTCCCTGACGAACATAGATGCAAAAATCCTCAACAAAACATTAGCTAACTGATTCCAACAGCACATCAGAAAGATATTTCATCATGATCAGGTGGGTTCCATCCCAGGGATGTGGGCATGGTTCAGCATACACAAGTCAATATATGTCACATAATATATAATAATATATAATATATCACATAAACAGAATTAAAAACAAAAACTACATGATCATATCAAAAGATGCAGAAAAAGCATTCGACAATATTCAGCACCCCTTTATGATAGAAACTCTCAACACACTGTGCTGCTGCCTTCAAAGACAGAGTGAGAGGCTTGAGCCAAGCGATGCGGGCGGCCACCTCTAAGGTTGGAAAAGGCAGGAAGATGGATTGTTCTCCCAGCCTCCAGGAGGAAGGCAGCCCTGCCAATGCTTTGGTTTAGTCCTACAAGACTTCTGACTTCCAGAACTGTAAGATGAGCTAGTTGTGCTGTTCTAAACCTTTGAGTTTGTGGTGATTTGTCACAGCAGCAATAGGAAATAAATACAGATATCTACAAGAAACCTTCAGATGAGATACTGAATGTCTCTCCACCCATACAGGATCAGACCAGGAGCAAGGCAAGGATGCCTGGTCTTGACATTGCTATTCTGCATTAAAATGAGGGTCCTCACTGGGGAGTGATTCAAGAAAAAGGAATAAAAAGGCTAGACATGGTGGCTCATGCCTGGAATGCCAGCACTTTGGGAGGCTGAGTGGGAGGATCACTTGAACCCAGGAGGTCGAGGCTGCAGTGAGCCGAGATGGCACCCCTGCACTCCAGCCTGGGTGGCAGAGTGAGACCCTGTTTCAAAAAGAAAAAAAGAAAGGCAGAAAAGGTATAAGGATCACAAAGGAAGAGAAAATAACGCCATTCAAGGTGGCATGATTGTTTAGTAGAAAACCCAAAGGAATCTACAAATGAAATGGTTACAATTAGGTCAATTAAGATGTGGTTTGTAGGTCTTATTGTGAAAGTAAAACAAAAAGTTGTAGAAGACACAATCAGAGGATATCATGACCTTGGGGGTCACCAAAGAGTTTTAAAATAAGACACTAAAAGCCATGACGAAGAAACGATTGAGCTACATGAAACTGAACTACACTAAAATTGGGAACTTTTTTTTTTTTTTGAGATGGCATCTTGTTCTTTTGCCCAGGCTAGAGTGCAGTAGTATGATCTTGGCCCACTGCAACCTCCGCCTCCTGAGTTCAAGCAATTCTCCTGTCTCAGCCTCCTGAGTAACTGGGACTACAGGTGCCCACGACCACGCCCAGCTAATTTTTATAGTTTTAGTAGAGACGAGGTTTCATCATATTGTTCAGGCTGATCTCAAACTCCTGATCTTAGGTAATCCACCTGCCTCGGCCTCCCAAAGTTCTGGGATTACAGGGGTGAGCCACTGTGCCCAGCCAGGAACTTTTTATTGGTGCCTTTCAGCACTGCTCAGAGAGTAAAAGGCAGTCCCAGGAGTGGGAAAATATATCTGTCATCCTTAGAACTAGCAAGTGACTTCTACCCAGTAAAGAGCTCCGATAACTCATTAAAATAAACAGGCAGTGCAACAGACAAGTGGGCAGAAGATGGAAACAGGTACGTCCCAACACAGAATCATCAAATGACCTAGAACCATGTGAAAAGGGAATGGCCCTCCTGGGTTACCAGGAAATATGAGATACTAACATATACCCAGAGGACAAAGTCATATTAAAAGGATCGACAGTGTCCCAAGTTGGAGAGGACACAGAGCAACTGGAAGTCGTATGCCTGTTGCTGGGACTGGGAATTGGCACAGTCCCTCTGGAAAACTTCATTTATCCACTAAAGTTAAACACACAACCAGCAATTCTACTCTTGAGTGTGTACCCAGGAGATGCAAGTGCTTATGTCCCCAAAGTGACATGTACAAGACTTCATAGCAGTATTATTTGTAAAAACTGGAAACAACCCAAATGTTCACCAGCAATAGAAAGAATAAATGCTTGGCATATGCACAGAAGGGACTCTGGCTAGGTGCAGCAATGTGGATGCCTCTCACGGACTGGATATTGAGCGAAAGCTGAAACTGAAAGGATAGAGAGTGTGCGATTCCATTTACAGGAGGCTGGAGAGGAGAGCCAGTGGTTTGGTGGGGATAGCTGAAGAGTGGCTGTCTCTCAGGGAAGGATAATTTCTGGGGAG
>NW_012116377.1:7104530-7108628 GCF_000951035.1 Colobus angolensis palliatus
TTTCGCTATGTTGGCCAGGTTGGTCTCGAACTCCTGACCTCAGGTGATCCACCTGTCTTGGCCTCCCAAAGTTCTGGGATTATAGATGTGAGCCACTGTGCCCAGCCAAGATTTTTGCAGATCTGACTAGAAGTATTTTATGCACTGTTTTTTTGCCTGTTTCTTTGGCAAAAGAACATACACTTATATATGCCCTTGCTTTTTCACTAAAAAACTCACCTGCTTACACACAAAAACAGAAATGAACCTTAAGGACATTACACTTAGTGAAACAAGCCAGCCCCAAAGGACAAATGCTGTATGCTGCCACTCACAGGAGGTCCCTAGAACATTCAGACACTAAGTAGAACAGTGGTCATCAGGGCTAGGGGAGGGGGAATGGGGAGCTAGTGTTCAGTGGGGATGGAGGTTCAGTCTGGCGATGAGAAGAGTTCTGAGATGGATGGTGGTGATGGTCGCACAGCAATGTGAATGTGCTCAATGCCACTGAACCATACATTTAAATATAGTTAAGATGGTCAATGTTATGTGTATTTTATCACAATTTTAAGACTTGAAAGAAAGTTCATCTGTAGCTGGGTGCGGTGGCTCATGCCTGTAATCCCAGCAGGAAGGCTGAGGTGGGTGGATCATAAGGTCAGGAGATTGAGACCATCCTGGCCAATATAGTGAAACCATGTCTCTAGTAAAAATACAAAAATTAGCCGGGCGTGGTGGTGTGCGCCTGTAGTCCCAGCTACTCGGGAGGCTGAGGTGGGAGGATCGCTTGAGCCCAGGAGGTTGAGGCTGCAGTGAGCTGTGATCGAACCACTGCACCCCAGCCTGGGTGACAGTGAGATCCTGTCTCAAAAAAAAACAAAGGGATAGATGGGTGACTGGGTGAATGGCTGCCATGATAGTTTGTGTGGAGGGTCAGGTGCTCACCCCTAGGACTCTCTCCCTCCCATGCCTCTGCATCCACAGCAGATGCAGGTGCTGCCTCTGCCCATGAGAAGAACCTTGTGACCAAGGGGAGCCAGGATCTAGTCAAGCACCTGGGGCTAATGTCCAAGGGCAGGAAGGATAGGCACAGAGAAGCGGTCCCAGTGCCAGCATCAGGAAGCAGACACACAAATGCAGAACGGGGACACTGGGCCCTGCTGCAGGAGAGGCGACACCACTGCTCAACAAGTCAAAGGCCAGAGAGTGATGGGATGGGCCAGGGAGGGGGCTGCTAGATTCACAGAGACTGAAGCAGCTCAGGTCTCCTTTGAATCCTGATTAGAACGAATCTTCTACAGAAGATGTTTCTGAGATAACTGGGCCAGTCTGACCGTGGGTTGGGCTGGTTCACTTTGTTAGGTGTGGTGATGGTGCTTGGGTTTGTGCAGAAACACCCCTATTGTTGAGAAGTGCACACCAAGGTGGATGACATGTCTGGATTTTACTTTAAAATGTCCTGGCAAAGAAAAAGAGGGAAAGGACAGAGGAAGCAAATGGGCACATTTGAGTCAGTGGCAGAACCTGGTGGTGGGCCTGTGAGGCTCGCTGGCTCCAATCTCTACGTCTGGACATGTTTGAATTTTCATTTTATAATTTCATAATAATAAATAATATAATAATAATAATAAAAGAGAGGAAATGTGGTGGGGAGAGGGGTGGGAGCCTGGGCCATGGAGCACAGGCTGGAAGAAACGCTCACATCTGCAGACCTCAGCGGAAGGACCAGACTGGTCTGTTAGCCCAGGGGCAGAGTGGGAGACAGCAGGGAGTCCAGACAAAGGAAGTCGGAGCCACAGTGCAGGAGGTGGCGATGCCCTGTGCAGGGCTACCAGGGTGAGGCATATGCAGCTAGCTAGCTGCCTGCCCTCCTTCCTCCTAACAGTGGCAGCAGTGTGCCCTCCTTGTAGATCCTGATTGCCATATGGCAAATTTAGCTGCTGGAATGTGGGAAGACATTGCTGCTTGGGACTTTGGGGAAGAATCTTTTCCTCTATAAGGCTAAGTTGGCTGGAGGGTAGTTTTGCCCTTGCCTTTGTTCCTTTCTCTGCCTGGAATCAGATGTGCTAAGGCTGGAGCTGCAGCAGCCATTTTGTGAGTATGAGACAACCTTGTGGTTGAAAGCCCTAATTCCTTTCTGGTGGAGCAGAGAGACTTGGGGACCTGGTCATCTGAAAGATATTATGGAACTGCTGTTCATGGAGCCTCAGGAAAGCCTGCACTCCCTCCCACATTTCTCATTAATAGAGGAAGCAATAAGTCTTACTTTGTTTACGTGCCTGTTATTTCAGTTATTTCAAGTCTCTGTAACACAATTCCTAATGGAAAGAGAAGCATTTCCTTCTGCCCTTAACTCTCGAGACCTGGTCTGAGGGGATCTGGGAGCAGAGGGAGAGGAGTTGCCTCCTGCCAACTTGGACTTTAGCCTCCCAGCTTGAAGGTTACCTTTGGGTTTTTTTGCCTGTTTCTTTGGGTTCTCTTCAGCGCTTGAGGAAGAGCTAATGTTCATGGATTCCAGGCTGTTCTCTGAGGAGACACAAAATTGAGGGCCGCAGCAGTGACTCCCCTGGCCCATTAGAACTGTGAACACAGCCTGAGGTGGGGAATGTCTCAGACACACAAGGGCTCGGCGTCAGCTCCCTCCCCTGTGAGACTGAGGGCTCTAGGTCCCAGATGATCACACTGACTTTGCTGGGAAGTTGTGAGAATTGTGCAAGAAAATAGCCTGGGAATTACCTAGCACCTGTGCCTGGTGCACAGATGTTTTGTACCTCCCCTTTCCCATCCTTCAGTGTGTGCCTTAAGAGTAGCAGTGCAAGGCTGTTTTACAGATGGACATACCAGGACCCAGGGAGGACAAGGACCCCAAGCCTCTAACCCTGGCCTGGCCAGTGCCTTGCCTCCCAGGGGCTTCCTGCAGGACTTGGATGGAGGCCCCTAAGACCCCACCTCCTCAGGGAGCTCCCACCCCTATCCCACTGTGAGGAGTGGCCCTTCTGACCAAGCTGGGAAATTGGCGTTGTGCTTCCTGGAAGCTACAGCTGATTTTCTCCCCAAGGCCAGCAAGTCTTCTCCCCGTCCGGGGTGGGCTCCCCAGCACCCTGCTTCTTCAGGTGACTACTCAGGTGTTACTGCTGGGTCCCCAATGCCTTGCAGTTCTCTTCAGCCAATACCCACAGGGAAGGAAGCATGTGGCCCGACACTTCCTCCATTCTCACCCAGGAATCCTTTGTAGCTTGGAAATCCTGGTCAGTGCCTGAGGGACAGGGACTGCCAGAACGTGGTCTCTGGTTCTCTGGTGGGCTGCTCAGGGTGCCAGTCCCCCTGGGGTGGGATGGGGGAGGGGCTGTGTGGTCCCCGAGTGAAACAGTGAGCAGGAAGACAGGGCTTCTCTTGAGGTGGGGCTCTGATACCAAGGCCAGGGCCCTGAGCAGATGGTCATGGGGTGAGGGAAGAGTGAGGAAGATGGCGGGAGTCTTGTGGGACAGGTGGGAAGGCCAGGCCTAGGCTGAAACTCAGAGGGCTTCAGGGCCACGCAGAATCCATAATGTATAGTCGGGGAGGCAGAGGCGGTTGGGAGGGGTGAGGCTGGGGAGAACTCAGGGGCTCGGCTGCTGAACCATGATTGTCCTCTAACTCTCTTAGTAGGCATGTGGTTAGATTTCCAGGTAGAATGTAATTAACTATATCATATACATCAGAAGATACCACTATTATTTAAATAGACCAAGACCCAAACCACACAAACCAAAAACCTATTAGAAATGAAAAAGCAATGGATCTGGATGTGGTCCCAGTTACTAGGGGGGCTGAGGGGGAGGATCCCTTGAGCCCAGGAGGTTGAGGCTGCAGTGAACCATGATCGTGCCACTGCACTCCAGCCTAGGTGACAGGGTAAGACCCTGTCTCTAGAACAAGAAAGAATGAAAGAGCAATGCACATACATAGCACATCTTTCAAACAACACAGGTTTGATGTATTGATATGATGAAATAGCCTCACCTGAAGCTTTTGATACCTATATACATTTTATTTATTTGTTTTATTAATTTATTTATTTATTTATTTTGAGACAGAGCCTTGTTCTTTTGCCCAGGCTAGAGTGCAGTAGTATGATCT
>NW_012116377.1:7112305-7132507 GCF_000951035.1 Colobus angolensis palliatus
AAAAATAAACCAGGCGTGGTGGTGCATGCCTATAATCCCAGCTACTCAGGAAGCTGAGGCAGGAGAATCACTTGAACCCAGGAGGTGGAGGTTGTAGTGAGTCGAGATCGCACCACTGCACTCTAGCCTGGGTGACAGAGAGAGACTTTGTCTAAAAAAAAAAAAGAAAAAAAAGAAAGTTCATCTGTTCACACACAAGTCTTGTCCATACTTGGCCAAGTCCCTCAGAGGACCCTGGGGTTTTTTTTTCAATCATCTTTTGCAATTTCCGAAGTTTTGTAATGGTTACTCTTATAAAATAAAATTTCAGAATGCTCTAAATTTATTAGGCCAAGGAGGAAGTTAAGCCGTGGCACCTGACGTACGTACATAACCTGTTTGCAGTTCTGCTTCTTAGGGAGTAACCCTCCTCCGGAGGTTGCAGTGAGTCGAGATTGCACCACCGCACTCCAGCCTGGGCGACAGGGCCAGACCATCTCAGAAACAAAACCTCAATGTTCCTGCTCTATGAATGACCGGGAGAGACCGGACACCAGAACTCCCGCTTCCAATCACTAGACTTTGTTACAGATTAACTGCCTCTTTATTGTCCCATACCTAATTCAGAGCAGATGGCACCCAGGACCCCATGATGTTGCATCTGCAGTGTGGAATGATAAATATACCTGTCCAGAGAGAAAAGGATCCCTTAGCAAGTCAGATCCTTGCAATGTGCATGCAGCCTTCCACAGAAGGATGCTGAAATTCTGCTAAACTTCCCAAAGCTTTGTCTAGATAAACAATCTCAAACTTCTACACTTTGGAACATGGACTTTCATTCTCTGGATCTCTGATTACTGGGTGACCTGTCCTCAACTTTGTGCTTGGAGAAACTCTAAACCTGATTCTGACTCTTCTGGTTATTTTAGCTTGATACTCTCCCATCACCAACTTGAGTGGGACTGCTTTCCCTACATCGGAAACTCTGTCACTCTAACAGGTCACAAAGGGCATCTCAGCTTTCATTTGCATTTCTTAATTCGGAAGAAACTGTGTGTCTTTTCGGATGTTAATTATCCATCTTCTTGCCTCATTCTGTTAGTATCCTTTGCCCATTTCTCTACTGAAATGTTCTAGTTTCTAGATGATTCTTGAGAACCTTCATCTATTATATTGATGGACACTGGCTCAGATTTGTCAGATATGCTGAAAATAATTCTCCTTCAGGCAATTTGACTTTATCATTCATTTTCCTTGTATGAAAATTTAACTTTCACTTAAAGAAATGCTTTGGGGTTTAGTGTCTTGTTTAGAAAGGCATTCTGCCACTGAAGTTTAAATATTTTTTAGAAAAAAATACTATGTTTTCTTCTAGTACTTTAATATGATTTAATTTTTTAACTTAAAAAGTCTCTATTAAGGTGTAAGTCTACTTTTATAATAATTCAGGAGAAATAGGAAAAGAATGAACTGGTTGTGAAACTTTCTCATAAAAAAGGATAAAATAGGCCAGGTACGGTGGTTCACGCCTGTAATCCCAGCACTTTGGGAGGCTGAGGCGGGCGGATTACTTGAGGCCAGGAGTCCAACAACAGCCTGGCCAATATGGCAAAACCCTATCTGTACTAAAAATACAATAATTAGCCAGACATGATGGTGCACCTGTAATCCTAGCTACTCTGGAGGCTGAGGCGGGAAGATCACTTGAACCCATGAGGTGGAGATTGCAGTGAGCTGAGATTGGCACCACTGCACTCCTGCCTGGGTGACAGAGTGAGACCCTGTCTCAGAAAAAAAAAAAAAAAAAAAAAGATAAAATACACCCGACTGGGCACTCCATTCATGTGACATGAGTTCCGAACATCGGAAGGTCCCTGTATCGTCTATCCCTCAGAGTCATTTGGGCTGTGTCCTGGGCCATTCTCTCTCCTTTCCTCCTAGACGCCTCACCAGTGCCCATGGCTTCAGTTCCAGCCCCAGCGGATTTGCTGATGCCCTCATGTTTCCACCCACTCTCCTGACCTCTGGGCCTCCATCCACAGCAGCCTCTTCAGAGTCTCGGCTGGGAATTTCCCACCGGACACTGACACCCACACATCGCCAACTGAGCTACTGACTTCCCCCTCCTGCGGAACCTGCTCTACCCCTGGCCTTGGCCATCTCAGAAAACAGCACTGTGATGCACAGGTGTCACTGAGGAGACAAGGCATCCCCAACACCCTCTTCTCCCTCATTCCATACCTGATCTCAGTCAGTCGCCAGATCCCACAGACTCTCTCCTGAGGAGCAATGGACCCAGCCATCCCTGCCACCTGCACCCTATTTTCTGGTTCTCTGTGATTGCCTCTACCTGGACTCCCACAGCAAGTCTGGACAGCACCCCCCACCCCCGACCACCCAGGCAGTAAACTCCTGGAGGGCAGGCATATCAACCACACCTTTTACCTTCTCAGTTAAATGCTTTGACCTCTGGGACCTTCCTGAGCCTAGAGGACCTTCCTTTCCCTCCCCTCCCCCTAGGATTAGCCAATCCCTGGAGATAGAAAATGACTTGCCCAGAGCAAACCTTTCAAATGCAAACCACCCAATCCAGAGCCCACATCCCAGCCAAAGTCTCTATCAGTCTCTCACTCTCAAGACCACTGATCCCTGCCCTCTCCACCCAGAGCAAGCACCAGACAACCAGGGGCAGCCCTGTGCCCTAGAACCTCAAAACTATTCTTGCAAATCAGTCCTATACCTGCTCTCTCACCTGCTTCCTTCCTGTGATTCCATAGTGGAGGCCTGACCACATCCCCCTCTCCCTCAGCTTCCTGGCTGACCCGGCAGCTTCCCCCACACAACCCTGCGTGGTGCACCCCCTCTGTCCTAGGGATCTGTGAGTAAGCAGCCATTTATCCAGTGGCAGTCATCTCCTGCTCTGTTGGCCTCACCACACTGAGCAATAATAAAACCTGTGTTTTAAACCAGCAGGAGCCATGTCTGTCCCATCCCTCACCACTCCCAGGACTGGGTTAGTGATGGTGCCAGACGGTGGCCAGGTCTTCTCGGAGTGCCCACCAGGGGCTGCAGAGCAGCGCCTGGGCACAGTGATGGAAGGACTCTGGCTGTTTCTGGGCTGGGACACAGGGTGATGCGTGCTCAGTCAGCATCCGCCCAGCCACAGCTGTGGGCACTTTCTCAGGGTCAGGTGTGGCTGGGGATGCCGCCCTGAAGGAGATGCCATGCCTGCCTTCCTGGAGTCCACCTTCTGAACAGGCAACAAGCAAACAAAATAAAGAGAAGTGAGAGATAGTCCAGTGGCTGGGGCAACCAGGAAGCCCACGGAGGACGCACCATCAGAGCAGAGCCCCAAGGGGAGTGTGGTGACATCGTGGGGTCAGGGAGGCAAAGGCTGCAGGCAGAGCTGAAGAGAAGCCACTGGGGCCAGCATGGCTGGTAGGGTGTGACACTGGGGAGCACAGGGATGAGGCCATTGGGAGCCACAGAAGGACCAGGGTTTGGCAGGGATGCTCTCACAGAACTGGGCCACATCTCATCCCCATTCACAGCTCAGTATCCTCCCCTGCAGCTGGGCACAGCCACACCTCCCTCCATCCCCTCCTCCTCCCACCTGCTGCTCCCTCTCCCAGGACACTCTCTCCATCATTCCCCATCTCTGCTAATGTCACCGCCTCCAGGAAGCCTTCCTGATCCCCCTGTCTAAATGCTCCCCACCACAATCACTGAATCAGCCTCCTATTTCAGCACTGCTGGGAACCATCCTATTTAGTTGTTTACTTCACTTATTTAATACATTTTAAGAACATATTTTTTGATTGCAGTAACGTACATACTATATATATATATACACACATATATAGATATGATTTGCCATTTTATGCCATTAAAACCTTTTTAGTATGGTAAAATATATATAACATAAAATTTGCTATTTTAATTGGTTTTAGGTGTACAACTCAATAGCATTAATTACATTCACAATGTTGTACAACCACAACCAATACCTATTTCAAAACTTTTCATCACCCCAAACTGAAACTCTGTGTGCATTAAACAACTCCCCATCCTCCCCTCCCCAGCCCTGGTGGCCTCCGTTCCACCTTCTGTCTCTATGACTCTAACTGCTCCACTAACTTACATGAGCAGAATCATACAGTATTTGTCTTTTCGTGTCTGGCTAATTTTACCCAGTATAAGGTTTCCCAGGCTCATTTGTGTTGTAGCATGTATCAGAATTCCCTTCCTTTTTGAGGCTAAATAGCACTCCTCTGCACGGATGGACCACATTTTCTGTATCTGTTCCTCCACTGATGGCTACTCAGGCAGCTTCCACCACTTGGCTCTTGTGAATAATGCTGCTGTGAACATGCATGTGCTAATAGCTGAATTCCTGATTTCCATTCTTTTAGGTACATATCTAGAAGTAGAATTGCTGGATCACATGCTAATAATGTTTAAATTTTTGAGGAACTGCCTATTTTTCTCAGTGGCTGAATCATTTTACACTTTCACCAACATGTAAAAGGGTTTCATTTTCTCCACATCCTCGCCAACACCTGTTATTTTTGTTTTTATTTTTTTATAGTAGCCATCCTAATAGGTGTGAGGTAGTATCTCATTTTGGTTTTGAGTCGCATTCCCTTAATGACTGATGATGTTGAGTATCTTTTCTCCTGCTTGTAGGTCATTTGCATATCATCTTTTGAGAATTATCATTCAAGTCCTTTGCCCAGTTTTTAATTGGGTTGTTTGCTTTCTGTTGTTGTTGCTGAGTGTTAGGATTTCTTTCTATATTCTTGATATTAATCATTTGTCAAAGATTTCTAAATGTGAGCTAATCTCAGATAAAAGTCTAGCTCTCTCAAGGGTGGAGGGGGTGGGGAAGCCCTTGACCAACAGGGCCAGGAGGTTGCTTTAGCCTATGGAGTTGGAACAATGGTCAGCCACTGAGTGGGCCCCTCAGAAGCAAGCCATGGTCAGCAATCAAGCACACAGCCTGATTTTTGGAGGACAAGATCCTTATTTCCCACCCTGGCACCAGCAAGCTGTACCGAGAATGCAGGCCACCTTCTCCCTGCTGCCTGCTGCAGGCTGGAGGCTGGTACAGCCGCTCCAGAAAATGCTAAAAATTCACTAAAATGTCCCAGCCTCCTCATCAAGATCTTCCCTGCAAGCTGCAAGCATTTCACTAAACTCCAGAGTTTCAGAATAGTTGCTTCTGATAATTCACACCAGCACAATTGTTTCAGGGGAGGGATTCCTGGAGCTTCCTACTCTGACATGATGTCACCCCTGTTGTCAATGAGTTGCTTGCTCCATTTCCTTTATGGGCTGTTCATTGCTGGTGAACAGAGACAAACTGGTTTTTCTGTGTTGGTCTTGTAACCTGCAACTTTGCTGAGTTCATTCATTTACTCTAGTAACTTTCTTGTCGATTCTTTGAGATTTTCTATACATAGGATTGTGTCATCTGTGAATAGTTTTACTACCTCCTTTTCAATCTGGATCTTTTACTTCTTTTTTTCTTTTTCTTGCCTAATGACCCTGGCTAGATCTTCTGGTGCAATGTTGAACAGTAGTGGTGAATGTGGGCTTCACTGTTTTGCTACTGATCTTAGAGGGAGAGCTTGTAGGCTAACAGGTTTTGACTGAGGCCTGTGATGTGCCAGGCTCCGGGGGGACAAATGCCCCTGCTGGATGGGAGTGAGACAGTAAAGCAACATAAGTGAGGAAGGGTCAAGAGGCCAGAGGGTAGAACATGCCACTGAGAAAATGAAACAGGGAACAGCAATGAGGGACATCAGACAGGCGGGGCTCCGCGTTTTACCTTGTTTAGGGGAGGCCCCCCTGTGGAGCTGACATCTAAGTGAGCTCCTGTGGGGCATGAGGGAGGGAGTCCCAGGAGAATCTGGAAGAGCATTCCCTGTGGAGGACACAGCAGTGCCAAGATACTGAGTGGGAGTGAAGCAGGCCTGGCCTGGCCAGGGCTGCAGGAATGGATGGAGCCAGTGAAAGTGAGAGCTGTTTGCTGCACTCTCCTAAATGCTCAGAGAGCAGGCGCCTCCGTCTCATGGTCCTCTGTGCCGTAGCCCATCACAGTGCCTGACACACAGTAGGTGCTCCATAAATATTAGTGAAATGACTGTGGGTCCCTGCGTGGCCTGATGTGGGCTGCATGTATGGACGGTCCACTCTGCCCACGAGGCCACCAGGCCAGGCTTCGGATGTCCCAGGATGAAGGTTAGATTACTGAAGACCATGTTTCTCCACACTGGCAGATTAAACTCCTGCCTCCAGCCCTTCGCATCCCTCCTAGCCAGAACTGGCAGGGGGACGGCCTGGCCATCTGGGTTTAACAACCTCTCTAGATCCCATGCCCTTCCTGAATGCTCCCATTGTGGGGGACGTGGACTTGAGAAGCAGCAGCAAGAGCCTGCAGGGCATCCTGATCTGATGCGTGTGAGCACGGCTCCTTCAGCAGGGGTAAGCCTCTCCCAACCCGCTCCTCCTGGAGTCTTATACCTGGAGCCTGGTGTCTTGGGAAATATATTTGACTGCTCAAGGAACAAACTCCCCACAGTGAGGCACGGGCAGGGTTCTGGCCCAGAGGGACCAGCTGCAGGCCCCTCTCCTGGAACTCGCCCCTCACTGGGCTGGGTGCTGAGGGTACAGGGCCAGAGCTCTGGGCACTCCTGCAGCCCCCACCCCTGCCCGCCCTGATGGGGAGGCCTATAGTCCACTCTGGCTTTCCCTGACTCTTCAGCCTGGCCAGGGTTTCCATCAGGTGCCCTCCATCCTCTGCTTCAGGGGCGAGGCCTTGCTCAAGGTCTCAAGGGAGGCTGTGGCCAAACCAGCCCCTCTGCTGGCTTTTATCACAAAAGTCGTAAAGCTAGACTCTGAGCAGTCTCCCTCTTAAATCCTTCCCGTCATCTGGGCAGAGGCCAATAGTCCTCCTGGGCCACAGGCCCTACCCAGTTGGCCCATGTTGGCCTCCTGTCTCTCCCTTGAACACGCCACGCCCTCTCCCACCTCAGGGCCTTTGGGCCTGGCTGGCCACCTATAATGCCCTTTCCCCACTTGCCCTCCAGGCCCCTGCCCTGAGCCAGGTGGCTAAGGCTGGGGTCCTATCTGTACTTGGCTTAGCATCCCCAAACCCCTCACTCCAGGTGGCTCAGTGTCATTCTGCCCTACCTTTGTCCCAGCTCCTGCAGCTGACCCCAGGACACAGAGCTCAGCAGTCTTCCAGACTGGACCCCCTGGCCGGGTCCCCTGCACACCTTGCCCATGCCAAACTCCCCGACCCACCCAAATCTGAGACCCCCAGCCCTGGGTGCCAATCCTGGCTCTGCCTGTCTGGCATGGTTTTCTCACAAATGCACAGGCCCTCGATCAATCTCGAGGGACTACCAATGCCACAGGGTCACAGGGTACCCCAGGTAGGCACTCCCCCTCATACCAATAAACAAATCAATATAGTTTACATGTCCTTCAACTGTCTTGTGGTAGCATAATTATCTGCATTGTTTGATGGGCGTACTGAGAGTTAATTTGTTATCTATAAACATCTTAAAGCCATTTTTTTTTTTAAATAAAAACCCTATTCCAGCCTTTTTTCATTTTAAAATTTACTCTGGAGCAAAAAAAGAGAATGAGAGAGCATGTGCATGCGTAAGTGTAATGGTGGAAGTCACTGTTTACAGCAGCACACTTTCTGAAACAAGCTCATTGGTTAATAAATTATGATAGAGCCATACTGAAAGATTACTATTCTGCCCAAAAGCACAAAAAGTATAAGGGAATTCTTGATGTATTGATAAGGAACAGTCTCCACAATGTATGGGTTAATTTTAAAAATTAAGGTGCAGACAGGGTTTTCATTGTGCGGTCTCTGTGTAAGAAAAGAACAAACCCCATCTACACACATTTGCCTGAGCTGGTAGCCTAGAAGAGACAGGTGACACTGGCTACCTCTAAGGAGAGGGCACTGGGTGCCTTTGACAGGGTGGGAGGGGCTTTTGACAATGAGGAGCTTTTACACACTTTTGAATTTTGAGCCATGAAATACTATGCCTGGTCAAAACCAAATTCAATTCCAATAGAAGAGCTGAAGGCCCCTGGTGGGCCTGGGCAGCCTTCCTCAGCGCCACCCTGTGTGAGAGCCTGGCAAATGCATGCAATTCCCCAGGGCAGGCAAGTTTCATCCAGGGAATAGTGCCAGCTGACCACCTCCTTGGAGCCCAGCCTGGCATTTGTGGTCAGAGGGTGCTGAGAGAAGCTCACCTTCACGGTGACACCTTCCTCGTGGTCTGTTGTAGGTTGAATTGTGTCATCCCAATTCATATGTGGAAGTCCCAACCCCCACTGTCTCAGAATGTGACCTTGTTTGGAAATAAGGACTTTGCAGCTGTAATTCACTAAGCTGAGGCCATTCTGGAGCAGGGTGGGCCTCCAATCCAATGTGATGGGGTCCCTGTAAAATGGGGAAATTTGGACACAGACACGCACAGGCAGAATACCACCTGGGCAGGAAGGCTGAGACGGGAGTGATGCTTCTACAAGCCAAAGAGCACCAAGGATTGCCTGCAAAGCACCGGAAGCCAGGAGAGAGGCCTGAAATGGGTTCTTGCTCAGAGCCCTTGCAGGGACCTGGCCTTGTGGGCAACTTGATCTCAGACATCCAGCCCCTAGAGCTTGAGAAAACAAATGTCTGTGGCTTCAACTCCCCAGTTTGTGGTGGTGCTTTGTTACAGCAGCTGCAGGGAACCCACATGCATTGTCTCAAGGGAAATAGGCAGATCTATGACTCCTGCCTAGTGCTTTGTTTAGAGCCACCTTAACCCGTGAGGGAGCTGGAAAGGTTCCGAGGCTGCCCCTGACCTCTGAGAGTGCCCACCCTGGCCCAGTACTTACTGTCATTGGTCATGTTCTTGGAGACTATATTGGACAGTGTCTCAGACATCTTGGCTGAGGCCCAAGAGGTTGATGCAAGGCTTCTCCTCTTCTAACGGAGATCCTCACCTGGGGAGTGACACAGTGCTTAAGTCTGGTGGTCCCTAAGCCCAGAGCTCCCTTCCCCTGGGTGGCTGACAGCCACCGGCATTTGTTGAGGGCTCACCGTATGGGGACACCTGCCTGCTCCCTGCCTCTCCCACCCGAGGGTCCACTCTTCTCTCCTGGACCTGGCTCTAGCTGCCTACTTTTTCTGTGCTTAGAACACATCAGTCTTGGCCTCAGGGGTTTGCATTTTCGGCCTCCTCAGCCAAAAAAATATTCTCCCATACCCAGATGGGGGTGGTGGGCTCCCCTCTCTTCAATTCCGAGCTCAAATGTCACCTCTTTAGAGAGACCTCTCACCATCCCATCCAAAGTGGTTTCTTCCTCCCCACCCCCGTGTGGCCTTTATTTTCTTCTCTGCAATTCCCACTATCTGATTATCACTTGAAATATCTGTTCATTGTCTATTTCCCCCTAAAATGTGAGCTCCATGAGAACAGGGGGTTTTTTCTGCTCATCCAAGCTCCTGACATACCCTTGGCACTCCTTAACTTCATCCGTTGAATGAATTTTCATTTTTTCAGGGGAGGAAGCAGAGATTCAGCGAGGTATCCACAGTCACAGTCAGGAGGGGCTGCCTCTGGAAGGGGCCCAGGGCTCTAGGCTTGTGCCATTCCCGCCGCATTCTGGCTACATCCCCCTATTGGGTGAGCCTGGGGTTCGCAGGGTCTCCTCCTAACACCTGCGCTCTGCCAGGCCCCGGGCCACACAGCAAGGTGCACAGGGATGGTAGGACAGATGGGGTGGATGGTAGATGGTTGTGTTTTGAGCAAGTGACATGCGAGCACAGGGCGGGGAGCCTTGCAAGGCGCCTTGCGAGGGGCGCATGAGAGGTCCGCTCCCGGCCACGCGCGCCCCTCGGGCCCTGGTTTCGCACCTCTGCCGCCGCCCCCACGCGCCCTCACGGACCCCGCGCGCTCTCTCTACCCCGGCCCCGCGCGCACCCACCGGCCCCAACTGCCTGGGCTCACTCCGAAGCCTCCGCGCTGCAGTTCTCAGCTCCAGGAGCAGGGCTCTTGGGTTTACGTCTCCAAGGCAACCATTCTTCAGGCTGGTTGTGACGCCACAAAGGCCGCGGAAGCTGGGCGCGTGAGGGCTGGGCCAGCGGGCCGCTGGACAGGCAGGGCGCGGGGCACAGCTGCCGGGTCCGAGCTCCCGGCACGATGTCCTCCCTGACGCCTCCAGGACAGCGCCTGGCCCAAGCTCGGGGCCTGGTGAACGCGGGTTTCTTCCTCTGAGGTTCATTCATCACTCCGCACTTGGGCCGGCTCCTTTCTTTCATCCTGATTGATTTATTCACCACGTGCCAAGCACTGAAGAGGGCGCGCAGGATGGATGCTTTTGGAACAAAAATAGCCCTGGTTCTTTCCTGGGGAGGGATCGCACTTTCTCGAGGGGCATCAAAAAACTCGTTAGAAGAGCAAGTTTTCAGTCCTCACGCCAGAATCAGAAACTCGGGGTGGAGCCCAGCAATCTGTGTTCTGACAAGTCCACGCGAGACTCCAGTGCTGGCTAGGGTTGGAAAGCCACTGCTCTACCGAGCGAGCGAGACCCATCATAGTGGGACAAGCGAGAGGATGAGGCCATGCAGACCAGGGCAAGTTTTGAGCGTCCAGATCCACCAGCTGCTTGCAGCCAGGTGCACCTGGGTGTCCTGTCCCCCTGTTCAGGGATCCTGCCTCCCCACAAAAAGCAGCAGCAGGAGACCCCTCTTTGAGTTCTGAACATATTCCTAGATTTTCCCAGTGTCTATGGGGATTGAGAGATTGACAAAGGCTACTTGGAGCTGAGAGCACAGTCAGGGACTCATCTTTTTGGGGACATTTAGGGGTTTCTGGAGGGACTCTGGAGCAGTCTGCAGCCCAGCAATGTAGTCCCAGTGAGGATCCCAGCTGTGCCAGGCTCTGCCTAAGGCCGGTGTAGTGGATGGGAAGACCACATCCACAGCAGGAACTCCACTGGAGCTAGGAGTGGGAGTGAGGAGGAGCTAGCAAGATGGAAGGAGCAGGGATCCCTGAATCTTCGCTGGTAGAATAGTGTCTCAACTTGCAATATCGACAGTGGGCTTTGCACAAGGGAGGAAGAATGTGGTATTGTGTTAAGCCACATATGTGATTTGTGCATGTGCACATATGTGCACGTGTAGTGTGTGTGTGTGCATGTGTGCACGTGTGTGTTACAGCTGCTAGTGTCAAATATGCTGAAAGACAAGTGGTCCCTTTACCCTTAGGAGAGATATTACACTGACATTCAAAGACCTCAATGACCTGGCCCCAGTCTACCTCTGCAGCCTTATCTCCCTACAAACCATCAAAGCAGAACAAAAAGCTGTGCCTCCGATTTAGGTTTCAGCAGACCACAAGAAGCACTTCATGAACTGGTGACTCAAGTAGAAAAGCAAGTGTTTTTGAAATGGTTTATCTAAACACAAGGTGTTCTAATGAGGCTTTTAGGAAGCTAGAACATAAAGTGACCCAAAGAGAACAAAGGTACCCAGGCTCCTGCCCATTGATTGTTATCAACAGATCAGTTTATGAACTGTCGTGAATCTCCCCATGAACCCTACAGAGTGTTTTCTATGTGCCAGTTGCTGTTCCACGCGCTTGACACCAATCCACCCATTTCACCCATGTGATCACCCTACCTTTGCATGAGTTGCCGCGTGGACAGAGCAGGGACACAGTGAGGCAGTGGATTGCAACTCTGCTCTTACCTAGAACACGCTGCCTCTCGCCAGGAATCGTCCTACCATTTTATGCAGTTATCCCAGACAGTGATGCACCAGCTTTGGGGAAAAAAAACCCCGCAAGTCCAAAGGTGTACTTCATAATAAAGGCAAGTTCTCTAGTCAGTTTGTGTGTTCTGGCCTTTGTTTTTGCTCTTGGTAGCTTACAAGGTTAGAAAGCAAACACCTAGAAAACGTGACCTGATTTGGAACTTTTAGTCTTAGCCTAACAGATCCAACTAGAAATATCATTTGCTCATTGAAAGCTAATTTTTAAAATCAGATGGGTGATTGGTGGAGCGATGGTGGCTGGCTGGCTGTGTGGTGAATTGTAGTGGCCTGTGAGCTGTCCAGCCCAGGCAGCGGGCATGTGGGTGGCTTCAAAAGCCTTCCACCATTTCTGTATGTTTGAAGCTTGAAAATGTTCATAATCAAACACTTTGGGAAAGCTAACAGTCTTCTTAAAGGAGAAATTTGTATATCTGATTTTGTATTTTCCTCCTCAAACAAGGTATATCAGTCTGGGCCCTTGGGAATAAACAACAGAAAGCAACTATAGCCAGTTAAAGGAGAAAAGGACATGGGGGTGACCCCCAGACTCCGTAGGACGACAGGGAATCAGGCTGGGAGATGTTGTAGCCTGGAGCGGAGCCCAAAGCCATGGCAGGTGCGTTCCGGCAGAGACCATGCTGTGATCTGAAGTTGACTTTGTTCTCCTGACTGGCAGGCAGCACCTGGATCGCCTGCTTGCACCTTGGGCCTTCCACACAAGATTTCCGGCTTCTGCCATGGGAGGAGGGACTCAGAAACCAAGGGGATCAAGGGTTGTCCTGTACCCAGACAGGGTATTCAGAGGTCTACCAGAATGGCAAAGCCTGAGAGAGCAGCTGGTGTTTCTTTCCTGCAGCACCTGGTCTCACTGTTGTTCTGCAGCACACCAGGCCATGGAGAATTGGAGGGTCACCTTCAAGGTAAATGCCTTAGATGCCCAGATCTCTCACTTGTGGGTTTTCCTTTTGCTGAGAGGTGGTAGGATATGGAGAATGACAGCCATGTCTACCGTGCTTCATGGTGAGTCAAGGGCTTTCCACGGGGAGGACAGTGATATGAGCTCTTTGCACTCCTTACACTGCCCTAGGATCCCCTGCATGGGTTGTGACGGGCAGGACTTTGTCTACCATGTTTCAGGGGAAAGCTGCAAAGTCCTTAAAGAGTGTCTGAAGCCCCATCCACCCTCCCTCTCTGGGCATGTGTCCCCACCCTGTGCCAGGTACTCTAGCTTGGCATGCTTTTTATATTTTGTGAGCAATCACATTAATCAGATTGCTTTCCTGCCAGCTCAGATGGACAGATAATTTGATTGAAGTCTGGAAAAAAACAGGGATGACTTTTGGCATCCACATCCCAGGCATATCACATTTGATCACAGTCTCAGAGAAACAGTGCTAGTGAAATTAAAAAAAAAAAAAGGTCTTGGAGCCCAGAGTAAGACTAGGCTCATATGTGGTCACAAGAGACCACATATCCCATGGAGGCACCTAGATGGAATTGGGGAAACAGGCAAATGGGCAGTGGTGGCTAATGGAGATGGGATTTTGCTCTTTAGGGTGATGAAAATGTTCTAAAATTAGACTATGGTGAACATTAGATTTACGCTGAATATAGTAAATGCCCTTTAAATGGGTGAAGTTTAGACATGTAAATTATATCTCAATAAATATGTTCAAAAGGAGAAGAAGAAAGGGGTCCACACTGCCAAGTGTTCTTGAGTGGCCAAGCGAGAGGGACTGAAGAGTGTTCATTGGATTTGCCAACAAATCGGTTGACCTTGGTGTGAGCAGTTTTGGGATCTTCTAGGGGACTGAGATGGATGGGTGATGAGGAAGAGGAAAAAGTGCCCTGGACAGCACTTTCGAGGGTCCTGGCAGTGGCTCCACCTTGCTCTCTTGTGGGTGTGCAGACCCACAGTGGGACTGGGGAAATGACCCTGGTCTTCCCTGCAGCTCTGGTGGAGGCTAGGTCATTAAAGCCAGACCCCCAGTTCAGAGGGCAGGATGCTGGGGCATGCAGCATGGGGGGTGAGAAAGGTGCATGGCACTGGCCTGGGTTCCAGATGTGCTCCTGGGCATGGTCTCCACAGGCGGTGGGGGAGGGGGGTGCAGGTCCCAGGTGGTTAGGGGACTGTGGTCAACCGGGAAGAGGGGCTGAGACTAGACCAGGTTGTGGGCATAGAGGAAATGAAAGAGACACACACACAGAGGGAGAGGGTGTGTGGAGGCAGAAGGCAAGCTGGAGGGAGCATGGTGCTGAGGAGGCTGGGATGGGATCCAGACACAGGAGGAAGGGCAGGAGATGTGAGCATTAGCTGTGCTCCCCAGGAGGGCGTGATTTAGCCCAGGAGCCCAGGGAAGGTCATCTTTACACTAGTTTCAGACATCATTTAGGTTGTATTTTGCTTCAAGAAACAGAAAGCTTCACCAGAAATGACTTACAAGGAAATTTCTCATGAGAAGCTCCTCAGTACACCTCTCCTCATATCTTAGCCAAAAAACTGCATGTCTAAACCAATCGCTGTCAGGGGTGGAAGCTGGGGACTCTGTGGGAGGCCCCATCCCGGGGCCATAGGGCGGGTGCCTGGACGGCATTGGTTGTGTTAGGAAGGGGATGGGGTGATCTGAATGGATTCTGGCTTGGTCAGAGCACCCACTCCATGACATCCCCACCCAGGTGTCTGCAAGCCCTGAGGCAGGCAGCTTACTCTGGGTTCCCCCCTCATCTAGCCCAGGAGCGCCGCTCTTCCGCGGATGCCTGGGGAAACCCCATATGTACACATACACCGAAAACTATATCTGCGAGGCGGGATTATGGCTGATTATTTTTTTCCTATTGCTCGCTCTCATTTTTCTTTACGATGAAGTTGTAGACATGTATTTCTTCTATAATAACAAAACAGTGAAAAGTAGAAGAAATTGCTGGGGGCACCGTGACTCCCGGGTGATGCCCGCGCTCTGTCGCGCTGCTGACGAGGACTTTCGGGTCTGGTCTCTCTTCCCGGGGCTCCTCGGTGCCCTCCGCCTGGAGCCCACTTATTTTCCAGGCCTTTCCCTCTGCCAAGCACCTGCCAAGGGCCTGGACCCTGTCCTCCTCCCATCTCTTCCCCAGTTAGTCTTTCCGTCTCAGCCCCAACCCCACCACCCCTGCGCCCAAGTGTGGGCTGATATGTCCTCTTTGTGCCCCCAAAGCCATTGGTCACTTCATGAGGACCTCTGCTGGTGTCTCCTCTGCTGTCTTGGAGGTCCCAGAGGGCAGGATCTGTGTCCTGTGACACTCTGACCGCAACCCGGAGCACCCGGAAGGTGTTCATTAGATAGTTTGTCAAATGAGTCGATGGACGGTGGATGGGGAATGGAGTGGACGGTGGACGGGAGGATAAGTTGTTTCCATGAAAGGATGAAATTCCTGTGGAGGGAGTGGACAGTGCATGTCTGTCTGAGCCACGCGCAGATGAGTGGGTGGGTGGACCAGGCGCGGACTGCGGGGAGCCTGTGGGTGGGCGGGGCGCGGACGGCAGGACGCTGTGGGTGGGTGGACCATGTAAAGGAGGCTGGTGGCCGAGGCTATGCGCAGATGACGCGCGCGGCGGGAAGAGCAGGGCGCTAGGGGGCAGACTGGCGAACCGACTGCGAGCTGTCCGCATCCGCCACTGCGTGGCGCCCTGCACCGGCCAGTGCGCCGGGCGGCGAATGCCCTTTCTGCCCAGAAGGGACTTACAAAAGAGGAACCTTTTGTCCCAGGCGGCGGTGAAAGGTTCCCGGTGACGCAGGCTTGTAAACAAGTTGAAAACTGGCCCTGGTCAGGCGTCAAGACGACCGCGCAGACAGCGCTGCTGCGACCCGGGCTCGCTCGCCCGTTGCGAGTCCCCGCAGTTCCTAGCTCGCAGGCGGGGCGCCGAAGGGGCCAAAGACCCCTCCCCAGGCCCCAGTGTCCCTTCCTTGAATTGCTACAGGAATCCACAGAGATATTTTGGGCAGGACCTCCAAGCCTACAGAGAGCCTCTGCCAAAATGCTAACAATTTTTTTTTTTTTTTTTGGCAGAGTCTCGCTCTGTCCCCAGGCTGGAGTGCAACCTGCGCCTCCCAGGTTCAAGCGATTCTCCAGCCTCAGCCTCCTGAGTAGCTGGGACTACAGGCGCGGCGCCCGCCACCGCGTCCGGCTAATTTTTGTGTTTTTAGTAGAGACTGGGTTTAACCATATTGGCCAGGCTGGTCTTGAGCTCCTGACCTCAGGTGATCCGCCTGCCTTGGCCTCCCAAAGTGCTGGGATTACAGGCTTGAGCCACCACTCCTGGACCACCCTCACACTTCTAACCCTGCCTGATTTCAAACCTTCAGCCTGATTTTATGCATAATTGAGTTTTGTTTTGTTTTGTTTTGTTTGAGACAGGCTCAGGCTGGAGTGCAGTAGTGTGATCTCGGCTCACTGAAGCTTTAACCTCTATGACTCAAGCGATTGTCCTACACATGTCCTACACAAGCATGCCACCACACCCCGCTAATTTTTGTATTTTTTTCTGTAGAGACACTGTCTTGCTATGTTGTCCAGGCTGGTCTTGAATTCCTGAACTCAAGCGATCCTCTCACCTTGGCAAATCCCAAAGGGCTGGGATTACAGGAGTGCCCCCCCACCCCACAACCACATCCGACTTCAAATCCAGCCCCACTTCAAATCCAGCCTTGGCTTCATCAGATCCAAATTTATTTCAAATCCTGACTCAGGCTCACATTTTGAACCCAATCTTCCCCAAACCCTAACCCAAGGTGTCCACCCCAACTCTAATAAGGTCTTTACTGTAAAACCCGTTACTAACTGGATGCTAATTAGAGCACCTGGTAAACTTATAACAACATACTTTCCTTTTTTTTCTTTCTTTTGGAGACGAGTCTCTTTCTGTCACCCAGGCTGGAGTGCAGTGGCCCCATCTCGGCTCACTGCAAGCTCTGCCTCCTGGGTTCACGCCATTCTCCTACCTCAGCCTCCCAAGTAGCTGGGACTACAGGTGCCCATCACTTTGCCCGGCTAATTTTATTTTGTATTTTTTTGGTAGAGATGGGGTTTCACCATGTTAGCCAGGATGGTCTTGATCTCCTGACCTTGTGATCCACCTGCCTCAGCCTCCTAAAGTGCTGGGATTACAGGCGTGAGCCACTGCGCCCGGCCTATAGCAACAAGCTTTCACCCAACCCCAATGTGAACCAACTGCAAACCCAAACATAGATTCACAGACTCTCCAAAATGCTGTTTGCAAAAATAGACAAGAAATGCACGAATACATTGTGGGTGTAAAAAATCCCAATGATACAACAATGAAGGCGGTAAAAGCTGGACGTTCCCCTTTATGAGCCACCACGTCCCCCTCCATGTATATATTCTTTAACAGCAACTTGCTTGGCTTTTCTTACTGTGGAACCTTCGTGGAATGGAATCATTTGCCCTTACTCTCCAGGGACTGGCTGCTTCTGCTTAGGGTTGTGAAATCCATCCACGCTGATGCCTGTGCCTGGGGCTGATCCTTCATTATTGCTGCATAGTAGGATTGCATTGTACCAATACAGCAAAATTTATTTGTTCCTTTTACTGTTGATGACATTGGCTTGTGTCCAGTTTTTTCCTTTTTAGAAACAATGCTTCTAAAACCAATTGTGTACATGTCTCCTGATGCACAGAAAGAAGGATTTTTCTTGGGCACACGCTCTTGAGTGGACCTGCTGGGTCATCAGAGGTACACGTGTTCAGTGTTACTAGATAACGCCATCCTGTCTTCCAAACTGGTTGTACCTATTATACTCCACCAGCGGGTACTTGTATCTGCTTCCTTGCCAACACTCTGTATTGCCAAGCCTTTTAATTTTTGCCAGTCTTTTGGGAGAGTCCTATCTCATCGTGGCTTTAATTTGCGTGTCCCTGTTGACAATAAGACCAAACATCTTCCCACCTGCTTCTTGGCTTTCAGCTTTCCTCTTTTTTGAAATGTCTCTTGGAGTCTTGTGCACTTCCTATTAGGTTATTTGTCTTTGCCCTACTAATTTGCAAGAGTGCCTCATGTCCTGCGGATACTTGTCCTTCGTCAGATACATATCTTTGTTTTCCAAAAATCTTATCGATTTCCCCTTTATAGTTTGGTCTTTAATTCACTTGAAAATTACTATTGTGAACAGTGTGAGGCAGAAGCTTAATTTCACTTTTTCTCCATTAGGATAAGCAATTGCCTATCATATATAAAAAAGTTTATCCTGGGGCCAGGTGCTGTAGTTCATGCCTGTAATCCCAGCATGAACTTTGGGAGGCTGAGGTAGGTGGATCACTTGAATCCAGGAGTTTGTGACCAGCCTGGCCAACATGGCAAAACCCCATCTCTACAAAAAATACAGAAATTAGTCAGGCGTGGCAGCACATGCCTGTAATCCCAGCTACTTAGGAGGCTGAGGCACGAGGATTGCTTGAATCCAAAAGGTGGAGGTTGCAGTAAGCCAAGATTGCACCACTGCACTCCAGCCTGGGCAACAGAGTGAGATTCCATCTCAAAAAAAAGGTGTATTCTTTGCCCTCTGGTATGCACTTTTATTGGTGCCATATATTAAGCATCTATGGATACATAGGTCTGTGTCTGGGTCCTATTTTATTTGATTGTCATCATTGTCATCTGTTCCATTCTGTATATTATTGTCACTAATCCTCACAACCCCTGTGGATATCATTTTCTTTTTCTTTTTCTTTTTTGATGAGGGGCACAGAGTTTTGCTCTTGTTGCCCAGGCTGAAGTGCAATGGCGCAATCTTGGCTCACTGCAACCTCCGCTTCTCGGGTTCAAGGGATTCTCCTGCCTCAGCTTCCAGAGCAGCTGGGATTACAGGCGCCTGCCACCACATCTGGCTGATTCTTGTATTTTTAGTAGAGATGAGGTTTCACTATGTTGGCCAGACTGATCTTGAACTCCTGACCTCAGGTGATCCACCTGCCTTGGCCTCTCAAAGTGCTGGGATTACAGGTTTGAGCCACAGCACCCGGCCAGATGTCATTTTCTAACAAACAAACACACAGAGAATTCCATCAGTGCCATAAATGTATATGTTTTCCTGCAGATCTCCCTCCTGCACCTGCCCTCCCTCCTTAGATTCATGCAAGGAAGTATCTTTTGCTTCCTTGACTTACTTTTATATTTTAGTGGATCATTCTTTGAGTAACTTTCTGAAAGAGAATTGCAGGAGGTAAACTTTAGAGAAGTGTCATGTCTAGAAGTTCTCCTGCTTGACAGGTTAACTGGGTACAGGATTCTAGTTTGAAATAAGTTTGTCCCTGGAATATTGAAGGTATTTTGTAGCTGTTTGTGACAGATAGTGTTTTCCACAAATAGCCAAAGCAGTATGTCCAGTCCTGCATGCTCTTTCAGAAACTTTTTACTCTCCATTAGGACACAGACTGTTTCCCATGCCCTTGATCCTGGGTGGGTCTTTGGAACTGCCTCGACACACAGAAGGTGGCAGAAGGGAGGCTGCATGACTTTTTCTTTTCTTTTTTATTTTTTATTATACTTTAAGTTCTAGGGTACATGTGCACAATGTGCAGGTTTGATACATAGGTATCCATGTGCCATGTTGGTTTGCTGCACCCATCAACTCATCATTTACATTAGGTATTTCTCCTAATGCTATCCCTCCCTCAGTCCCCCAGCCCCTGACAGGCCCCGGTGTGTGATGTTCCCCGCCCTGTGTCCAAGTGATCTCATTGTTCAATTCCCACCTATGAGTGAGAACATGCGGTATTTGGTTTTCTGTCCTTGTGATAGTTTGCTGAGAATGATGGTTTCCAGCTTCATCCATGTCCCTGCAAAAGGCATGAACTCATCATTTTTTTTATGGCTGCATAGTATTCCATGGTGTATATGTACCATATTTTCTTAATCCAGTCTATCATTGTGGACATTTGGGTTGGTTCCAAGTCTTTGCTATTGTAAATAGTGCCGCAATAAACCTACATGTGCATGTGTCCTTACAGTAGCATGATTTATAATCCTTTGGGTATATACCCAGTAATGGGATCCCTGGGTCAAAAGGTAACTACCTTGAGGAATTGCCACACTATCTTCCACAATGGTTGAACTATTTTACACTCCCACCAACAGTGTAAAAGCATTCCTATTTCTCCACATCCTCTCCGGAATCTGTTGTTTCCTGACTTTTTAATGATTGCCAGTCTTACTGGTGTGAGATGATATCTCATTGTGGTTTTCATTTGCATTTCTCTGATAACCAGTGATGATGAGCATTTTTTCATGTGTCTGTTGGCTGCATAGATGTCTTCTTTAGAGAAGTGTCTGTTCATATCCTTTGCCCACTTTTTGATGGGGTTGTTTGTTTTTTTTCTTGTAAATTTGTTTAAGTTCA
>NW_012116377.1:7137002-7151916 GCF_000951035.1 Colobus angolensis palliatus
AAACAGGGACAATTTGACTTCCTCATTTCCTAATTGAATACCCTTTATTTCTTTCTCCTGCCTGATTGCCCTGGCCAGAACTTCCAACACTATGTTGAATAGGAGTGGTGAGAGAGGGCATCCTTGTCTTGTGCCAGTTTTCAAAGGAAATGCTTCCAGTTTTTGCCCATTCATGTGCCCATGATATTGGCTGTGGGTTTGTCATAAATAGCTCTTTTTATTTGAGATAAGTTCCATCAATACCTAGTTTATTGAGAGCTTTTAGCATGAAGGCTGTTTAATTTTGTTGAAGGCCTTTTCTGCATCTATTGAGATAATCGTGTGGTTTTTGTTGTTGGTTCTGTTTATGTGATGGATTATGTTTATTGATTTGTGTATATTGAACCAGCCTTGCATCCCAGGGATGAAGTCAACTTGATCGTGGTGGATAAACTTTTTGATGTGCTGCTGGATTCGCTTTGCCAGTATTTTATTGAGGATTTTCCCATCGATGTTCATTAGGAATATTGACCTAAAATTCTCTTTTTTTGTTGTGTCTCTGCCAGGCTTTAGCATCAGGATGATGCTGGCCTCATAAAATGAGTTAGGGAGGATTCCCTCTTTTTCTATTGATTGGAATAATTTCAGAGGTAATGGTACCAGCTCGTCTTTGTATCTCTGGTAGAATTTGGCTGTGAATCCATCTGGTCCTGGACTTTTTTGGGTTGGTAGGCTATCAATTATTGCCTCAATTTCAGAGAGGCTGCATGACTTTCAAGGCTAGACCATAAAAGGTGATATAACTTCCTCCTGGTGTTCTCTTGGGAATCTTGACCTTGGAAACCAGCCTCCGTGGAGTGAGGAAGCCCTGGCCACATGGAGGGGCCATGTGTGGTGTCCTGGCTAAAAACCCCAGCTAAGGTCTCAGCCCACAATCAGCATTGATTCCAAGACATGTGAGTGAGCAATCTCTTAGGTAATGTCAGCCCCCAGACTTCGCATCACCTCAGCTGATGCTGAGCAAAGCAGAAATCTACTATCTCCTCCCAGCCCCATGCAATTGGAAGTTTTTTGAGCAAAATAAATGTTGTCATTGTTTTAGCTACTAAGTTCTGGCATCTTTGTTATGCAGCCAGTGTGACTGGGACTCCCCTCTCTATGCCAGCTACTGGATAACAAGACTGTGGGGAAATGGGGTGGTGAGTAGGCCATTCCCTGCATCTAAAGAGATCAGAAGGGATTCACTACAACTTAAGTACACTTGTGACGGCCAGGTGCAGTGGCTCACGCCTGTAGTCCCAGCAATCGGAAGATTGCTTGAGGCCAGGAGTTTGAGGCTGCAGTGAGCTATCATCACACCACTTTACTCCAGCCTGAGCAACAGAGTGAGACCCTGTCTCAAATAACAAATAAATACACTTTCAGGACAAAGTAACAAATGTCAGAAGCCATGGTTGTTTATTTTTGTTTTAATTTTAAATTCTGCAAAATTTTACAAGGCCCCTGCCTCTTTGAAGACAAAGCAAGATAGAGTACACGGTCCCCTATGTTTCTTGCCTGTGCCACTATATTCTTTAAAAGAAAATGACCCTAGTCCTTGCCTTTTTTCTCATATAACATCTGATGAGCTTAGTGATTATGCCTCTGTCATCTATAACCAGATATACTGTTGCACCCAAACTCTGATGTGACTGCACGTAGTGCACCCCTACCACCTGGATATATGCCGTGCACAGAATCACTGTGCAGAAACGGCCTGACAGAGCCTTTCAAAAGGGCTGCTCCCAGCTACAGGCCTCAGTCTATAGTCCTCAGTAAGGCTTCTATATAAAACTGACTTTAATTCTCTAAAAGCTTGACTTTTTTTTTAGTAGATACACTTAAAAATAATATAAAAGAGTGAGTGACTCCACGTTCCCCAGTGCCTTAATGTTTGTTCCAGTTTCCATCCGGACACTTTGGATAGCCCTGAGCTCGCTGGTGGGCTCTCCCGAAAGGTAGAGGGAGGGATGGTGATGGTTTCAACCAGGCTCACCCGGCCCACGAGGAGGAATTGGTTAGTGATGTGGGGTGACAAGAACTTGGAGAACACTGCCCGGCAACGCTTTTGTCTGTGCTGACCCTCGGAGCTGTGCTGTGGGGCATGTCCTGTGCGAGCTTCTCCCCTGCTGGCGCCAAGCCCAGCCACCCAAGAGGCTGTGAGCACAGATGGTTTTTTCCTCCTCAGCCCAGAAGAGAGTGAGAACTTGGGAATGCCTGTGGAGCTGAGCTAGAGAGCAATGTTCCTAAGACTTGAGGTGGCAGAGTTCAGATCCGATAAGAAATTGCCGGACCCTGGATACATCCAGCTTAGTGAACCCAGAAATGCAGTTGCCCTGTGCAGTCCCTGCTACCCCCGGGGAAGCCAGAAAGGTCCGTCCCTTGGAGAGGAGTGTGGCTGCTGTGAAGGGGACTCTGGCCAGCCCAGGACCAACGTGCAAAGGCCCTCGGGTCCAGAATGAGTTGCCGCTCACCTGCTGGGTGCTTCTCTACCCTGACCCTGAGGCAGAGCGAGGTGGGCCGGTGCTTGAGCCACAAGAGGAGGCTTTGGGAGAACCACAGAGGATGAGGGAGAATACTCAGGGGCAGGATCTCACTCATAGTGTTTTTGTTTTGTTTTGTTATTTTTGTTTTCTCTGGGAGAGGGTCTGTCTCTGTGACCCAGGCTGGTTTTGCAGTGATGTGATCACAACTCGCTGCAGCCTCAAACTCCTGTACTCAAGTGATCCTCCTATCTCAGCCTCCAGAGTACCTGGGACTAGAGGCACATGCCACCATACAACTGGTTAATTAAGAAATTAAGAAATTTTATTTAGTGATGGGGTCTTGCTGTGTTACCCAGGCTGGTCTCAAACTCCTAGCCTCAAGTAATCCTCCTGCCTCAGCCTCCTAAAGTGCTGGAATTCCAGCCGCGAGCCACTGTGCCTGACGTCACTCATAGTTTTGAAGGGTCACTGTGGCTGCTGGATTGAGAAGAGACAGGAAAGCAGGGTAAACACAGGGAGCATCATGCGCCTAGTGGAAGGCGACTGTAATGGTCTAGGGGAAGGGTGACAGTGACCTGAAGCAGAGAGGGGGGCTATAGAGGTGAGGGAAAGTGACCAAAGCCTAGCTATGTTGTGAATGATTTGCTAGATGCAGTTTCTAAGACAGAAGAGCCAGCAAGGACCCAGTAATGATTTTGGCCCTAGCACCTGGAAGGACAGAGCTGCCTAGGAGGGACCAGAGCCCTGGGCTCTGGATAGTTCTTGTTTCCTGGCCTGTGACCCTATTTGTTACTCAGTAGGGCTTCATCTGACCCATGCATCCTACCCTGAACTAACATACCCTGCATGTTGCAAGGGCTAGGTGTTGGTGAAAAAGATGACTCAGATGAAGATCTTCAGTTCAGTCAGTTCCTCACTCAGCAAACATTCATGGAGCTCCTGCTATGGAGCACGGTAGCAGGGGCTGGGATATGACAGTGAGCAGAGACATGGCCTCTGTCCCCAGGGAACTTACAGCCCAGCAGGGGAGTGAGATGGTAATCAGGCAGATAAATGAAGAGGTGAGTGAGAAAAGGGCTTCTCTACATAGGAGACCCTGCACGCTGGGCTGCTGGCTGCACATTCTCCCCTCAGAGAGGGAGCACGAGGAAACAAAATGGGACTTACTTAAAGGAAGCTCAGAGACGGCCTTCTAAAGAGCAGCTGTTGAAGGTGAAGTCTAGAAGCCAATTAAAGAGCTGGCCTGGCAAGATCTGGGTACAGCAAACTCTAGAAGGGAAGGTGCAAGAGTGACAGCCCAGTAGTAGGGAAGGCCTTGGCAAACCTGAAGAACAACAGGAAGGAGTCAGTCAAGATTTGCTCTGTAAGAAAACACTTGAAAATATAGCGCTTAAAACAACCACCATTGATTTTGCTCATGATTCTGTGGATCGGCAATTTGGGCTGACCTCTGCTGAGCTGTTGTCCTGCCGAGCTGGGCCTGGCCCATGTGTCTGAGGTCAGTCACCAGTCGGCAGAGCTGAGTGGCCTTGGAGAGCCTTAGTTGGCATGGCCTGTCTCTAATTTGCATGGTCTCTCCTCCCCCATGGGTTTGTCACACACAGCTGGGCAGGGTTCTTAGGTGTGAGGGTGGAAGCGGCAAAGCCTTGAGACCCAGGTTCAGAGGCGTTCAACATAGCTTCTGCCACAAGCTGTGGACCAAAGCAAGTCACAGGTCAGCCCACATCCAGGGGGATGGAAGATTCCATGTCTACATAGGGGCAGTTGCACAGAATTAAGGACAGACCGCATCTTCCCTGGCCCATGAGGCTGGAGCAGAGCGAGAGGAAGGATGTGGTGACAGCAGGGGTCCCTACCGCTGGGATGTCACTCTTGTTCCTTCCCTTCTAGAGCCTTGGTCACCCTGATCCTGCCAGGCCAGCTTTTTTTTTTTTTTTTTTTTGTAACAGAGTCTTGCTCTGTTACCCAGGCTGGTGCAATCTCAGCTCACTGCAACCTCTGCCACCTGGGTTCAAGCGATTCTCCTGACTCAGTCTCCTGAGTAGCTGGGATTGCAGGTGTATAACATTTCACCCGGCTAATTTTTGTATTTTTAATAGAGATGGGGTTTTGCCACATTGGCCAGGCTGGTCTCGAACTCCTGATCTCAGGTGATCCACCCATCTCACCCTCCCAAAGTCTTGGGATTACAGGCACGAGCCACTGCACCCAGCCCACAAGGCCAACTCTTTATTGGCTTTTAGACTTCACCTTTAGTGGCTGCTCTTTAGAAGGCCTTCTCGCCATTGAGGTCATGGGGAGGAGTCTGTATGTTTCCACATGCAATGGAAAAACACTGAATGGGGAAAGATGACTTAATTAACATTACAAAAATCCAAGCAAATTGGAGAGGACAACAGGAGATATGGAAGCCACTGCTCTGTGGTCCAGTTGAGGAGGAGTGGACTGGGACGAAGATGGAGGCACTGAGGAGGGAAGAGGTAAAGGAGAATTTGCAGGAGAAGGCCATGCATCAGGCATGGGGTCAGGATGTGAGAGTGCTAGAGATGAAGTCCCAGGTTTCTGGACTCCAGAGTCCCCTATGCAAACAACTGGGAGCCTGGCTTCAAGATCTGCACCAGCCTCTGCCACTCATCCCCACTGTTGGAGTCTGCACCCGCTTAGGCCCAGGAGAAGCCAACGGGTGCTGTTTGCCTGAGTGTGGTGGGGATGTGGACACAGCATGGACTCAGCCTGGGCATCCGCAAATGTGTGAGTGAGGCCTTAGTAGCCCTGAATGTGTCCAGGGCAGGAAGGGAAGGGCAGTAGACTCCATTTTACTCTTGGCCTGGGTTCCACAAATATTAGGGGTGAGGCTGCTGGGGTGGGAGAGTGCCTGAGAGATACCCATGTGGAGGTAGCAGACAGGTGGCTAGATCCGTGATTGGAATTCAGAGGGCAGATCCTGGCAGGAGTCAGAAATTTGGAAGTCGCTACCCAACAGATAGAATAAAAGCCACAAACACTGATGAAGTCATTTGGGAAAGGCATACCTCAGGGCATGATATAGTGCCTGGCACACAGGTGTTTATCCAAGAAACGATTCAATGAGAGCAAAGAAAAAACACTTCTTTCTCTGCTAGGAACACATGTGCTGCATGAGTCAGAAGCAAGTATCAGAAGATGATGGATCTCATTACTTAGTGAGAGAAAAGAAGGCCTCAAACCCATTGCACATGGGTAGGGAGGATGAAAAGAAACACCCACAGAGTTAAGTCACAGCACTGGGAAAACTGATGGATTTGTGTACATGGGAGATGAACTTGACAAAGACTCCAGATGCACCAAGAGTGGAATATGAATGGGAAGGATGGCCCTCCAGACAGCTAGCAGACGACTTCCCCTTTAGGGCAAAACACATGGTTGAAATTTACCAACTAAGATCCCATAGGGGAGTGAAGAAGCCGGCTGGGGCTTAGAGAGCACCCTCCTCTGAACTGAGGAAAATGAACATGAAAGCTCAGCAGCAGCCACAGCTGGGGCATTGTTACAGATCTCAGAGAAAAACGCCAACCCTCAGAAGCTTCCTGGCAGAAAATAAAAGTTACTTTCAAAGATGCAAGCTTCAGATTTACAGCCTCAGAGGGACCGGAACCCTCGGGGAAAAAGAACAAGACAGATGGATTTCGCGTTTCACAGCAGCAGAGGGGCAGTTCCCAGCCGGCAGAGCACGTCTAGTGTTTGCAGCAGGAGGCCGTGTCCTGCTAGCCGTGCCCTGACCAGGAGGATTTCTGGCTCTGTTCTGCAGATGAGGAAACAGAGGCCCAGAGAGGTCCAGGCCCAGGAAAGCTGCACGCCGGCCAGCCTCTGAGCAGGCCTCTGTGGCTGGGGCTTCCACCCCTGCTTCCTCTGCTTCCTAGGAGGCCACTGTCCTCCCAGAGGCCCTTGATGCAGCTCCACTGCTGTGGCCACTCCTGCCTGTCACAACTCCTCCCGGCCCTGGGGCCCAGGCCTCCCCAGCCCCTGTCAGGCCATCCCATCTCCAGCCCTGCCTCTTCGGCTCAGTCAGATCACCTCTGGCCCCTGCTGGGGGAATGGCAGGGCTGAGGCACCTTCCTGACCACGTGGTGCCCAAGCTGTCCCTTGCCCCCCACCATACCTGCAAGGCAGCCCTATCATGGCCCCAACTCCCACAAGGTGAAATGGAGTTGTGGGGAGGCCCAGGGACCTGCAGGAGCCCACACGGCCAGCAGAAGTGCAGTTGGGACCGCCCAAAGTTAGACTGGAGTGGACCTCTTGCCCCTCTGATGGCCCCTCCTGGATCCAGGGCCCAGTGTTCTCTTTTCTCTACAAATGTCCTCCCACAGGGCAGGGTTTGTGCTTTTCTGTCTGAAAAGTGTGGCTTTTTTTTTTTTTTTTGGAGACAGAGTCTCCCTCTGTCGCCCAGGCTGGAGTGCAGAGGCGCGATCTCGGCTCACTGCAAGCTCCGCCTCCTGGGTTCACGCCATTCTCCTGCCTCAGCCTCCCGATTAGCTGGGACGACAGGTGCCCACCACCACACTGGGCTAATTTTTTGTATTTTTAGTAGAGATGGGGTTTCCCCGTGTTAGCCAGGGTGTTCTCCATCTCCTGACCTCATGATCTGCCTGCCTCGGCCTCCCAAAGTGCTGGGATTACAGGCATGAGCCACCGCGCCTGGCCAAAATGTGGCTCTTTAAGGGCCTGGGCTCTGACTTCAGACTACTTGGGTTTGAATCCTGGCTCTGTCGTCTTCTAGCTGTGTGGCCCAGGATGAGTTTCTCACCCTCTCTGTGCCTCCATATCCTTCTCTATGAAACAGGGCAATGAGTGTGCCTGTTTTACGGGGCTGGGCAAGCATTAAATGAGTTATTACTGGGGAAGCACTTGGAACAGAGCTTGGCCTGGCTGAGCAGCCCATCCTGGGCAGGATCCTGTTAAATTTGCACCATGGCTGTCACTTGCCTCAGACACCCTTGCCCCAGTTACAGAAAGAGTCTCCAGCTGGTCTCTGGCTTCTGCCTTATCCGTCCCGACCCCACACCCAGATTCTGTTTTTGGTGGGCCAAGAGGGAGAGATCCTTGAAGACATGTTAGACCAGGTCATCTCTCTGCTCAAAACCCTCCAACGGCTCAAACTCACTCAGCATCACATCCCCCGCAGGCTCTCTGGCCTCACTCTCTCTTCATTCTCCCTGTGCCACTTCTGCCACACCAGCCTCCTCCTGACTCTCAGTTACACCAGGCGTGCTGCCTCAGGACCCTTGCATGGCCTGTTTCCTCTCCCCTTACTCTAACCTCCGAGACTTCAGTCACCTTCTCAATGAGGCCTGCTCTCACTGGCCTGCACCACATTGCGGCCCTTGGCTCTAGCCTGACACCCCCAGCACTGCCACCTCTCCATGATCACTTCTTGTCTCTCCCTCTGACACTCCCTGTCACTTACTGCCTGAGTCTATTGCTTGCTTTCTGCCTTCCACTCACAGAATACAAGCTTCCTGAGAGCAGAAGTCATCGTCCATAGTGTTCATGGACATGACCCAAATGCCCGACGAGTGCTGGCACATGACCGTGACTCTGCAAGAAGATTGACTGAACTAGGAATTTCAGCATTAGCTGAGTGTCTCCTGCAAATGCAGATTCCTGGGCCCCTGGCTCCACCTGTCTGGGAGTGAGACTCAAGACTGTCTTGTTAACCTTCCTGCCAATCTGCCAGTTGAATTTGATACAGTTACACATTCTCGAGTCATCACATGGAAAGAGTCCCATTCCCGAGTGCAGAGACCACAGACCACATCTGACTTCTGAGGCTCTCTATCCCATCAAGTCCCTGAATTTTTTTGGCCTCTCCAACAGTGGCAAAATGCCCAATGCTGTATGAGAGGCATTTGCTTTTGCAAGAAGTGGCCAGAGGCATGGAGCAAAAGTCCCAGCCAGGACAAGGACCAGATAAAGGCCCATTTCCAGGTGGCTGAAAAGGTCGAGGCCTTGAGGAACGAGGATGGCTTGGAGACTGGTAGAGGGAGGTGGGCGATGACTCCCAGGCAGGATGATCCACAGGCCTGGGCAGGCCCGGAGAACAGCTGGTGACCCTGAGCAGAGTAGGGGGCCTGGCTTACAGGGGTGACCACCCCAGAGGAGGAGGCAGAGCTGGTGCAGGGCTGCTGGCACGTCCTGGCACTACAGGAGGAAAGGGGCTAGAGGTTCAGCATGGTTCTGCCCCTGTGGTGCTCACATCAGGACTCAGCACTGTAGGATAACATGTTGAGCCAGGGGAGGCAGAAGCCAGAGGGAGAGGGAGAGATTGCAGGTCGGGGGTGCTGAGTTGGGGGAGTGGGTGCAGGGCACAGGGTGCAGATGTCGAAGAGAAGCCAAGACCCCTGCCCACAAACACAGCAACTTCTCAAGGCACTAAAAGGTTGTGACCTGAATTCAGAAACTTATTCTCCATCCCAAGCCTGAAAAGAGAGTGGACACCACTTCCCTTGTACCCGCAGTGTGCTCTGCTGTGCTCTTTCCTTTCCTTTTCTATTTTTTTCTTGTCTTCGTTGATTTTCTTGACAGTGCTGACTACACTTTCCTAAATGTGCAGCTGGAAACAGCCCTGGCCTGGCCAGTGACATGTAGGGACTGTGTGAGGTCCAGACCCGGCCCCTTCCCAGAGGACTTTCCTTGAGTAAGCAGGGCAGGGAGAGAGGAGTGTCCAGGTCTTCCTCCTCCCTGTAGGATCTGGCTAGTGGCCTGACCCAATGGGCCACCCTGGGCTGGGCTCTGCCTCTAAGTTTTTCCTTTGTCTTTAGAATATTTGAGCACAACTTCCCCACTCTTTTGGTAACACACCCAGGAGGCCCTGGCATGGATGGAACTGCTGGGAAAATATTCCAGCCTGGGCAAAGGGCACTGCCTGAACCCCCCAGATGCCCCTGACTCCCAGCGACTGAAGTCACTAGCCCTCCTCGGTGACCCTGGGCTTCTCATGGCCAGTAACAGAGGGGACACCTCTGCCCCATCCCTCTGTGGCACCTGTGCCCTCCCGCGGTTAGATACTGTGAACATCTCTCACCCTTGGGTCTGTGTTGGAACCCGCTGGGTCCAGGCCTGTCTGCCTGAAACCTGGTCTCTCTCCACTCCACCCTGCCTCTCTCCAGCACAGTTTAGCATCTTCTGTTCTTCAGAGTTACCAAAGACAGGTGAAACAAAACCTGTTTCTCAACCATGTCCAATGCACCTAGTCCTGAGGTTCTATCTCCAAAATATGTGCTCAAGGCCATTTGCATCTCCTTGGCCACCACTGGTGTAAAGCCCCCACTCCCTCAACTCACATCTGTCTCCTGTACTGCTCAGCTCCCTGTGTTGCCCTGTCCTGGCCCCCACAGTGTCCTGAGGTTGACCTCTAGGACAGGACACACTGACTTCTGGTTTGGTTTCATCAGTAGGAGGCACCAGCACACTGGGGTAGGGGCAGCAGAGAGAGCTCAGGGCACCTGGCTGCCTCCTCCCCTGCCTGGGCGAGGTTCCAGGGGTGCCTGTCGGGTGGCTCCTGTGCGTCCACCTACTGGCCCTGTCCACAGCTCCTCCAGGCCTCTGGGTGGGGTGGGAGCCTCCACTCCTGGAAGCGGCACCGTCTAACCTGCCTGCCTCTGTCACGAGCTCTGGCATGACATTTATTCTGTTCAGCCTGCTTGAGTGTGCTGGCTTCTCCTCGGGGGGCACCGACTGATACATCCCGACAGCCCTTGTTTTATTTTAAATTGTGGTAAAATATACATAACATAAAATTACTGTCTTCATCATTTTTTGAGCGTACAGTCCAGTGCATTAAGTACATTCACATTGTTATGCAACCATTACCACCATCCATCCACAGAACTTTTTCGTCTTGTAAAACTAAAACTCTGTCCCATTAAACGCAGACTCCCCCCAAAGCTTGGTGACCACCATTCCACTGTCTGTCTCTGTGAACCTGATTGCTGTAGGGACCTCGTATAAGAGGAATCATACAGGACTTGTCATTTCATGCCTGGCTTATTTCCCTCAGCACCATGTCCTCAAGGTTCATCTGTGCCATGCATATGACAGATTTCCTTCCTCTCTAAGGCTGGTCACGTTCCATGATGTGGATAGAGCACATTTGACTTCTTCATCCGTTGACGGACACTCGGGCTTCCACCTTTTGGCTACTGTGAGCCACACCGTGATGTGCATGGGTGCGCCCAGCTGCACTTTTGCACATGGCAGCAAAGGAATCTTTCAGATCAAGTCTTTCTCTTGCTTAAACACATCAGTGGATTCCCGTTGCTCTGAGAATACAGACAAAAATCTTTCTTATGGTCTACAACCGTGTTTTTGAGTTTCCAGTTGCAGCCCCTCTGTGGGTCAGGATGGTTAGCTGCATGGCTGCACCCTCGCTTCATGGAAGGAGGGCAGAGGTGCATGGAAGGGAGCAAGCAGCTGTGCCCCCGGGGCTCACACTACCACAGGAGCCGGCAAGCATGACGGTGTGATGCTTGCACTGCTGGAAGACACGCGCAGGTTGAGCCAGGTGATTGCTCACTGTGGGCGTGTCCTGCTTGTTCTGACTCAGGCCCTCCTCACAGCTCCCACAGCTCCCACTCATCTCCCACATCTGCTGCTCTCAGTTTCAGCATCCTGCAGAGCCTCCAGCGTGCTGGCAGTTCCCCACCCCCGGCCCTTGCCTCCGCATGGCTCGCCCTTCCCTGGATCTTCTCAAGACAGCTCCTTCTCAGCTCCAGCAGGACCTCCGCAGAGAGGCCCTCCCTAGGCAGCCCACCTGAAGCAGATTCCCTTTGCCTCCCTGCTTGTCTGGTTGGAATGTTCACAAAGACAAAGGTCGTGCTGTGCTCCCTGCTCTTGGGCCGGGCCCAGGCTGGGCTGGCATGCCGTGGGCCTCCACAAAGAGTGTCCTAGCACTTAGCACCACTGGGACTTCTCCAGTCTCTGCATGGAGCCCCTGTATATCCCACACTGGATACAAGCTCCCAGAAGGTAGGTCCCGCCTCTGTGTGAACGCTGTGTCCCCAGAACAGTACCAGGCACACAGTAGGTACTCAATGAATGCCTGTTGGGTGAATAAGTGTATGAACTGCATCTGTAGCCAGGAACAGGGGGATGTCAGGGAAGGGCACTCCCAGGAAGGTGCGTGCTCTCAGCTCTGGGCTGGGGGCTGGAATCCAGGAGCAGGTATGGATGGGGACAGCTGAGGGTCCCTGGGTCTCAGGCTTGTAGGCTCCTTGCCAGCCCTCTGCTCTGGTGTGCCTGGCCCGGCTCCTCAGTCCCCCCAGGCAGCCCTGACAGCTTGCAGGGTCCACCAAGGCCCCACCTGACGACTGTGGCTCGGCTGCCCCCGAAGCAGAAAGTATAGACGCTGTGAGAGCCTGGCCCTGCCTCTACACCCTGTGGCTGTGTCACTGAAGTCCCTCTGTGCTCTTGGCTTCTCTCAGCTTCTTCCCGAGAACTCAAGCAGCAAAGCCTCCTGTGAGGACTGAAGGAGACAGTGGCTTTGATATCACAGATAATGAATTGTCTCCAGGTATGGGGAGAGCAGGTACTGACCTGGCTCTTGGGGAGGCATACAGGCTCTCATCCCGTGGTGGCTCCTCCATTACTAGGGACAACAGTGGTGCCTGAAATCCCAGCCATAGGACCTCCGCACCTGGTATGTTCTCCTGGGTCCTCCTGTATACAGCAAAGGTCTCCAAGCAGGCCTGTGCAGAGAGGCTCAGCCTTGGGTGGCGGATGGTCTTTCTCTTCTTGCAGGTGGGGACAGTGTAAAGGTCTCACACATTGTGGGGAAGGTACTGAGGGAGGACGGGCAACTGGGGCTGGCCTGATCATGGCTTTAGACACATCTGAGATCTGACCTCGGCACATGCCCATCAGAATAAATTAAAGCTGCATGAAAGAGGCTGATGATAGCATTAAACCGTGACAGTCCCAGAAGTCATGTGAACACGACTGTGTGACATAAGTGAAAATGTGACTAGATACACAATCTTGAAGCAGACAGATGTTCTAAATAGAACACCAAAGGCAGAATCCGTAACTATGTTTGGAAATACAACAAATTCTGCAACTCCAAAACGATGGCTGGCCACAGATCCAGGCAGAGTGTGAAGGTCCTTCCCATGCAAGCAGATTGTGCACCTCAGCAAGGAAATGGGCAAGACTCCTCTAGGAAGCACAGGTCTGAACAAGCCCTGTAAAAGGAAAGCCCATCAGCCTGTCCAATATTTCAATAGTATGAACTAACCTTCAACTTCATCAGTTATCAAAGAGATGCAAATGAATACAATGACACTTTTTTACCTGTCATACTGACAAAAATTGACAGAAAAATGTGTCAGTTTTTACAAAGCGAGGCCTCCCAGTGGTGACAATGACCATGAGGACAGGGAACTGCTGATGCAGGGGTCTGCATGAAAGTAAGGTTTAAAGGGCAACAGGGTCACAAATATCACCCCTAGAACATGTGATGCTCAAATCCCACTTTCAAATTCTCTTTAAGAGATAGTAGGATCAATATACAAAGACATATGCCCTAGGCCAATTGTTGCAGTTTTGCATATGAGAGTAAAAAATTGGAAATAATATACATATTCTTCAAGCACAGATTGGCTAAATCAATTATGAAGCATCTACCTCTAAGGATCACTAGGCAACCTTTAAAAGTGATTGATATTAATGTATCATTATTACTCTAAGGATCACTAGGCAACCTTTAAAAGTGATTGATATTAATGTATCATTATTGCCACAGAAAAAATATAGAAATGATATAACAATATATTGTTCTGTTTTTAAAAGGTCCTGGAAGCAACCCAAGTGTCCTTCAATGAGTGACTGGATAAACAAAATGTGGTCTGTCCATACAGTGGCATATGATTCAGCTTTAACAAGGAAAGAAATTCTGACACATGCTACAACATGAGTGAACCTTGTGAACATTACCCTAAGTGAAATTAACCAGATACAAAAGGACAAATACTAAATGATTCCCCTTATATGAGGTATCTAGAGCAGTCAAATTCATAGAGACAGAAAGTACAATGGTAGTTGCCAGTGGCTGGGGGAGGGGGAATGGGGACTGGTTTAATGAGGACAGAGTTTCAGTTTTGCAAGATGAAAAGGTTCTGGAGATTGGTTGTGCAACAATGTGAATATAATTAGCCCTACTGTACACTTAGAAATGGTTAAGATGGTAAATTTTTTTAATGTGTCTTTTAACCATAATCTTTTTTTTTTTTTTGAGATGGAGTCTCGCTCTGTCGCCCAGGCTGGAGTGCAGTGGTGCGATCTCGGCTCACCACAAGCTCCGCCTCCCGGGTTCGCGCCATTCTCCTGCCTCAGCCTCCCCAGTAGCTGGGACTACAGGCCCCCATCACCATGCCTGGCTAATTTTTTGTATTTTTTTTTAGTAGAGACGGGGTTTCACTGTGTTAGCCAGGATGGTCTCAATCTCCTGACCTTGTGATCCTCCCGCCTCAGCCTCCCAAAGTGCTGGGATTACAGGTGTGAGCCACCATGCCAGGCCTTTAACTATAATTTTTCAAAAAGCCTCCAAAGCAGTATGTATGATGTGTTCCCATTTTTGTAATATAGCAAGAAAATATTAATAATAATGTGGTTATCAATAATTGTTTCCTTCTTATACTTCTCTATATGTTCTGATAGTTTGGTCAGTGAGAAAAGTTATAGAAAAACTACTGCAAAATAATATACTAATTTGCACAATCAAAACAAACATAAAGCAAACCATATTTTTTTTCTGGTTATAAAAGTAATACATGTTCATTGTAAAAAATCTGAAAAAGTAAAATATGTAATGCTAAAAAGAAAGAGCATTTGTCATCCCTCTCTTCAACATAAATATTTGAAAAATCATTAACTTAAATATTTCTATATTGATTTCTTTCTAATTTTTTCTATGAATACATTTTCCTTGCATAATCATATTTAGAATAATTCCTATACAGAGTTTTAACTTTAATCAAGTAGTCTTAAAAACCTGATTTAAATAGATAAATGATGTTCCACTGCATGCATGGGAGATAGTTTATGACCAGTTTTCCTTTTGTTGGTCACTAACCAGTTTCCATTTTTTCTCAATGGCAAGTCATGTTGGAAAGGACAAGTTTGTGCATAAATCTGACTGCAAATCTGAATTTCTTTGAATCAGTTTCTGAACATAGACTTATTGGCTCAGGGTTCTAGTGCAAGGTTGTTTTCTGGAAATGTACCTATTTCTTTCCAACAGTGTTATAACTCTAGAATATCCCTATCAATTGGATGAAAATAATATCTTGTTTGCATTTGTGTTTCTTTGATCAATAGTGAGGTTGAGGGCCGGGCGCGGTGGCTCAAGCCTGTAATCCCAGCACTTTGGGAGGCCGAGA
>NW_012116377.1:7152106-7162154 GCF_000951035.1 Colobus angolensis palliatus
AAAAAAAAAAAAAAAAAATAGTGAGGTTGAACGTTTCCGAGTGCAAGGCCTGGCTGTTGGCATGCTCTGTCTTCACTCTACTCAGGCTGGTGTTGTCCTAACTATGTGGAAGTGCCTGGCATCGGGCTGGGTGGGTGGTGCCATCTCATTGCCCTCTGAGGCCCCTCCTTGTGTGTGAAGCTTCCCCTTTATGTGCTGAGCCATGACCCCTTGGTTCCTTTTGGGCAGCTTGGAGCAGAGTAACAGCCAGTGACCCCAGTCTGCTGGGCTTACGGGACAGGCACCTTGGGGAAAAGGGATGGGAACTTCAGGCCCAAGGTTGGCCTGAAAAACATGTGTTAAACTTTGAGGACTTTAACCAGGCAGGAGTGACTCATTAACTCCCTGTCACCCATCAATGCCCGCCAGCCAGATTCAGCTGGGGAGGGCAGGCTGGGGCTGGGGAGGGGATTTGGACCTGTCTTCCCTTCTGAATGGGAACTCAATTCCTTCCCAGTGGACACTGAGGCCTTGACTGTGGAATATTCTCTTATGATCTCCATCTGTCGTTTTTATTGGGCTCCTTGGGTGTGTCCATTCTGCTCTTCAGTCTTTGGATTGAGTTTGCATGGATACCATCAAGCATTGCATTTCCAGGAATCATCTCTCGTTTCTGAGCGCTCCTTTTTCATGGCGGCTGGTTCTTGTTTTACGGGTTCACTATGCCCCTGGCAATAGCAATAGGCCTACCTCGTGGGAGATGATGTGTTAGGTGAGGTGGAATTTGTAGAGCACTCAGAACAGTGCCCGGCATTCAGCATTTGCTCAAATGTTAGCTCTGAGCCACATGCCTGGGATACAGGAAGCACTCAGTAAAGTTACCTATTGTATTATCTGGTGGTCCACAGGTGTTTTTCCAAGAAAACTTGGAAGTTCCAGGGCTATGTCAATGGCCTGCCCCCTTCCTCATGCCATAGCCCAGGAAGCCCTCGCAGCCCAGACCATCTGTTCTTCCCCCAGGCATTGTCCCATCTGCCCCTAAAGAGTTGTAAGTAATAGTCCTCCACTCAAGACCCCCAGGGGCTGTTTTGGCTGAACTCTTGGTGCAGAGGAGGAAGCAGAGACCAGTGGAGGGTGGTGACTTGCTCAGATCTCTGCAGCCAGTTAGAGCAGGGCTTTACCTGCAGGTCTCCAGGCTCCCAATCTGCTGGCAGAGACATCACACCCTGGGCTGATGATGACTCCTTCTGCCGGATTCCCTTATAGAGCAGATCTGTGCCTTCCCGCCCTCCTTCCTCTCCCCAGGGGCTGGAACCCGTGTGTGTGTGTGTGTGTGTGTGTGTGTGTGTGTGTGTGGTTGAGTCATCTTGGGCCACACAAGTGAGGACTGAGACTGAGCAATGGCAGAGTCACAAGGTGGGAGAAGCCTGGGTCCCCACACTGGGTCACCATCCCCATTCCTGACACTCAGCAGGTGGGAGGCCAGAGGCAGAGAGACAGTCTCCTGTTGAAGACACTGCTCTTTTGTGTGTCTGTGCCAGCGTGGGGACTGTGTCCTGGCTCCTGGCAGTGGCTGGCTTATACCCACCTAGCCACTGGTCACTGTTGGGACCTCCAGGACCCTGACCCTACATTCCTCACTCCCAAGCCAGGGGGCAGCAGGCTCCTACAGTCATGCAGGTACAAGGACAGTAAGGACCGTGTGGCAGCCAATGTGGGTACAGGTGAGTGCCAGGCAGCACTGCCCTCCGTGTGCCTCAGCTGTGTCCTACCCCAGCTCTTCCTGCAGGCTCCCACTTCCCACCTTGTAAGGGGTCCCTCTCTACATCCTCCCTCTTCCTGGGGTCTCAAAGCCTTCTCTATAGAGGAGGTAGCAGATTCTCCCAAATTCCCACTACCTCATCGTTTTCCGGATTGGGAGTAGTTTTTGCTACAACAAACAACAGGGCCTGGCTGGTCAGCAGTCACAGTGCCGGCAGAGCTTTAGGCCGCCCTGCAAAGCCCAGCACCTCATTCACACCAGCCTGGGTGGGGGTGTCCGGGACCCTGCCATGGGCTCAGTCACAGCTCAGGGAAACTGGAACACGGCCTACACGGTTCTGAGAGGCAAGTGTTCGGCGAACCCTGGGACTTTGCTGGTCTCTGAGCAGCATGTCCTCATCTACAGAGCAGGGAGCAGACCACAGCCTCTTATCGCATCCTGACGGCTCAGGAGGCCTCTGCAAAGGTCTTTGTTAGCTGTGAAGTGCACTGTGCATGCTGCCACTAACCAAAGAGCTGGAGGAGCCCCCAAGGAAGGTTGCCCCAGACAGGGTGATTTGCGGTGAGGATGGGACAATTAAAGGTAGAGGTAAAGAAGTGAGGCCAAGGCTTTGGGAAGCTCTGCCAGACCGAAGCCCCTCCCCAGGCCGAGGGTGTCAGTGGTGGAAGGAATTCCTAGGCCATTTACCGCCATCTCCATCCTAAGCTGGCTCCACCAGGGTGGTCTGGACGCTGCCTCCTTCCTAAATCTCTGCCTCTTTTGGAAGACCAGCCTGAATCACAGCCCCAGACTTTGAGTCCCCCCCACTGCCTGGGATCCTCCCACTGCCTGGGATCCTCCTCAGAGGCCTGTCCCTGAACCAGCGTGGTTGCAAGTGAGGAAACCTGGGTGTGAATTCTGCTCTGCTGAGGACCCAGCATTGCTTTGGGTGAGCTGCTCCACCTTCTGCTTCCTCCTCTGCAGGCAGAGAGGTGGGGTGGGCTGCATGCTCACCAGTTTCCCCCTGCGCCCATCCGGTAACAATGACAACACTCTGGTTTTGTGCTGGGAACTTCCCTCCCTACTCTCTGTTCATGAGATACGGCAAGGTCAACTCTTCTTCCTTTCCAGGGGTGGCCCCCGCCTGGCTGTCAGTGGCCCACCTGCCCCTGGCTACAGCAAGTGGGTCAGAGATGAGCATGTGACACTAGCAGGACCAGCCAGCAGCTGGCCAGGGCCCCTGCTGGGCCCATCAGCATCAAGCAGTGCAGCCTGGAGCTGCTGAGACAGGCCCATGTGGAGGGAAGTGAGACCAAGAAGCCGAGGAGTAGGGTCCCCCTGGCAGCAGAGGTCCTGGCGTCAGCTAGGCCTGGAGCCCACTGAGGCTCTACTTATTCCAGCCTACCAACTCCATTTCCCCTTGGACAAATGTGGGTTGGACTGGTTTCAGCTGAAGTGTGCTTAAGCTCGGGATGGTTGTCTCTGAGCCTTGGAATAGGAGCTGCAGCGAACAGAATTCTTGAAGGAGCAGGAGGGAGACTCAGGCCAGAATGAGGGAGGCTGGCCAGCGGCTAGGAGGTGCCCAAGAGCGGTATGCCCAAACACACATCTGCTGCGCACTTGCTCTGGACTGGACACTCAGACAGCGTGTCTGTGCTGGGGGCCTGGCCTTGTGCTGGTGGCATGGGGTCTGCAGATGACGCAGGCCTGGTTCCCACTGCCGTGGTGCTCATGGTCTAGGGGAGGGAGAAGCATGTGCCCAGCACACTTCCTGGCTCACTCAGAGCTCAGTAGAGTCCTGGGAATGGAGGGTCCTGCAGCAGGGCGCTGCTTGGGAGGGCCACTAGAACTTATAGGTGGCCAAGGTGGGGAGCACCTGGGCCACAGGACTCTGAGGAAGCTCCACGGGACCTGTGGACAACAGCGCTCGAGTGGATGAAGCGCCAGTGAGGTGGCCTCAGAACACGGGGGACTGGGAAATGAGAATGGAAGAAAAAAGAACAACAACAAAAAAAGTAGTAGAAAAAATTTTCAGAGCTAAATAAAAGCATGAAGTCTTCTTCACATGCTGAGCAAATAGAAGACGAATGAATAAATGAAGGCAATGCCAGGTAAGTCACCATAAAATTTCAGATAATCAAGGATAAAGAGAAGATCCCAAAAGCTTCTTAGAGAAAAAAACCAGGTAGCCTCTGTCTTAGTCCACTGAGGCTGCGATAACAAAAATACTGTAAACTGGATAGTTTATAAACAACAGAAATGTATTTCTGTCAGTTCTGGAGTCCAGGAAGTCCAAGTTCAAGAAGCAGGCAGATTCAGCCTAGTGAGGGCCCACCCTCGAGCTCCTAGATGATGCCTGCCGTAGATGGATGTGTGACCCTCCCAAGCTCATGTGGAAATGGGGAGGTGGGGCCTGGTGGGATGTGTCTGGGTCAAGGAGGTGGATTCCTCATGAATAGATTAGTGCCCTCCTGGGAGAAAGGGGGTGAATCCTCACACTGTGAGCTCCCTAGAGACCTGGTTGTTAAAAAGAGCCTGGCACCTCCCGCCAACCTCGCTTTCTCGCTCACTGTGTGACCTCTGCACATAATGATTCCCCTTCACCTCCACCATAAGTGGAAGCTTTCTGAGCTCTCACCAGGAGCAAATGCTGGTGCCATGTTTCCTGTATAGTCTGTAGAACTGTGGGCCAAATACACCTCTTTTCTTTATCATTTACCGAGTCTCCCTCCGGTATTCCTTTACAGCAATGCAAATGGACTAAGACAGCGTCTTCTCGCTGTGTCCTCACATGGTGGGAGGGAGGAAGGGTTCTCTGGGGCCTCCTTTATCAGGGCACGAATCTGCTCAGGAGGGCTCTACCATGTGACCTCATCACCTCCTAAAGGTCCTACCTTCTAATACCGTCACCTTGGGGGTTAGGATTTCAACATGTGAGTTTTGGGGGGACACAAATATTCAGACCAGAGCACCTACAGAGGAATAAAATTCCAGTTGGTATCAAACATCTCATAGCAACACTGGATGCCAGATGACAGTGAAGCAATACCTTTAAGTTCTGAGCAGAAATCATTTTGCATCTAGAATTCCATAGCTATCAATAAAGTGTGACAGCAAATTAAAGATGTTTTTAGACATGGAAAGTCTCAGAAAGGTTATCTTCCAAGCACCTTTACTGAAAAAAATTACCTGATGATGTACTCCAAATAAAATAAGAAACAAACCCAATCATAATCATAATCAATTATAACCATAAAAATAGTGGTATTGTGAAAAGAAATCTGAGGGTTGCTTTTCAAAGGGTTTAGAAAACACCAGTCCAAATTAGAAAAGAAATGTGATTTGCATCTTGAAGTATGACAAAGAGACTGAATAGCAGCAATGCTAATGCATGCTGGTCCAGCCCCAGCAGGGCACATGGACACTGCCACAGGGTGATCAAGGGGCCTTGAATGCAGGAGAGATTTACAGACACATGGGCAGAGTGAGGGGTTAAGGGACTTAAGGGTTTGGGGAAGGGTTACCTAAACCTGAAGAGATCTCTAGGAAAGGCTGCCTGATAGAGCCATGGCCATGAGTAGAGGGACACAGCCAGTAATGGTGACACATGGGGAGCCAGCCAGGGGAACACACTGAACCTCACATCCTGCCCATACTCCAGTAGCTTGCCAGTGCCTCCCATGGGCCAAACTCATTCAGACACCAAAGGCACCTGTTCACAGTCTATGCAGCCGTGCCTCTGGGGGCACAGACACTATCTGGCATGCAAAGTAGGGCCATACACTTCTTGTACAGATACAAAAGACACAGACATATTTATTTATTTATTTATTTATTGAGACAGGGTCTTGCTCTGTTGCCCAGGCCAGAGTGCAGTGGTGCAGTCTTGGCTCACTGCATCCTCCACCTCCTGGACTCAAGAGATTTTTCCCACCTCAGCCTCCCAAGTAGCTGGGACTACAGGCACACACCACCATGCCTGGCTATTTTTGTATATATGTAGAGACAGGCAAAACTGCCGTGTTGCCTAGGCTGGTCTGGAACTCCTGGACTCAAGCAATCCGCCTCCCAAAGTGCTGGGATTATAGGCGTGAGTCACTGCACCCGGCCCAGGAACATTATTTAGAACAACAACAACAACAACAAACAGAAATGGTAGGTGGCACCGGGGCTGGGTAGAACTTTACTTTTCATTTCATGCCTTTCTGTAGCGCTTGAACTTTAAAAACGTGTGCAGAAATTATTTTTAAAAGAATTACTCAAATGAATGGCCTGAACACCAGTCTGGGAGACTTAAAATTGAACCACAGGGGACAGAGAATCCCATGGCTTTCATCCTATTGACAAGGTGGCCACTGTTTCCTTGGCTTCTAGCCTTTCCCGGGCTTGGTACACCCTTCCATGAGAGAACCTGGAGTGGCGGCCACTCCCACTCCCTAGAGCTAACCTGCCCTGCTCTGTGGTCTCTTCCCGCTCCTCAGTGCTGATCCTTGCTGCTCCTAGTGCGTCCCCCCAGGGTGGGGTCCATAGCCCCCTTCACACTCATTCTTATCACCTGCGCCACCGTCATCCTGCTGGGTCCCCTGCACTGGGGTCTCAGAAGGCCCTGGCAATGTGCGCGGCATCTCAAGTCCACAGCAATGCTCAGCACTGGCAGCATGGCTGTCCAGGAGCAGTGAATACATATCAGAAGGAATGGTAACAGCCTCTTCTGAATCTCTGTACTTTCCAATGCCTTTTCCCATCTCTTACTTTGGTTATCTTCAAACAACCTTTTGAAGTAAATAGGATAGGAGTCTGAGCACCCATTTTATAGATGAGGAAACTGAGGCTCTGAGAGACAAACTGATTTGCCCAAGGCCACTCAGCAGTGAGGGACTCTGCAGAAGAACCAGATTCCAGGCTGCCACGCATGTACAGCCCCACTAGGCTGGGGTTCAGGCTGCCTGCCTGCCTGGAAATCTGTCAGGTGTCAGAAAGACCACAGCTCATGGCAGAGACAGGGGTGAGGGGAAGCTGAGGAGCCCTTTGACCCCAGCACCACACTGATGTGTCCATGGACCAGGGGAAGCTGGAGCTTTCACCCCATCTCAGCCCCTGCTGCTCCTGGATCCTCTGGGCAAGGGTATCCCTGGGACTTTGCCAATGCTCAGAGCTGGGGGCAGAGGCTCTCAGGACTCAGCCCTTCTCTGTGTCCTCTTGGACTGCCAGGTCCCCAGGTCCTTGGGCTGATGTTCCTCAGAGCTAGGTGTGCTCAGGGCTAGGGGGCTGGGGGTGGGGACAACACTGGTCATGAGACAGGGGTGGGCCCTCATCAGAGTTGCCTGGTGTCAGGACAGACCTCACCTCTTGTCTACATAGCACCAGGGGTCTGCTTGGTAGGGAAAGGGTCCAGCCCAGCCTGAGGAACCTCCTGCAGCATGTTTTTCCTGGCCCCTGGGTACCAGCAGCCCTTCTGCCTGCCTATTCCCTAGTCTCCAGCTCAAAACCACTTCCTGAGCCCAGAATGGATAGGGTCTCTTCAGCACCCCAGCCCTTAGAGGAAGAGGTGGTGAGAAGGTAAGGGGCTCTGGCCAGAGACCCTTGAAACATGGCTGGGGACAGGGGAGCTGAGAGTAGGGGGAATTGTTGCTTCCCACCTGGGAGGGGTAAGGAGAAGTCAGTCACTGTGGGAGGTCACAGGGCTTGATGGCCACAGTGGGCCCTTTGTGCACAGACCATTGAGTCACTGAATGGAGCCCTCAAAATGCTTCCTGGCAGAGGGCAGACCGGGCCCAGACCCCCGGGCAGGCATGAGCTAGTGGGGAGGCTGGAGGTCTCAGGTATGTGTGTGGGACAGGGAATGAGAACCACATTGACCCCATATTCATTGGCAGCTTTACTAGGGCAAGCAGAAAATCTGATTTCCTCAACATGTTTCATAAGTGTCCTAGGTTCTGGAGATACAGGATTGAATAAAAAAATACAAGTCCATGCTCTTAAGGAGCTTGTCAGCTGGTGGGAGAGACAGGCAAGAAACAAATCAATAAATAATATAAAAATCAGGATCATGAAACAAAATAAACAGAGGCCAGGAAACTGAGGGCAGAAGATGAGCTGTTTTAGATGGGATGGGTGAGGAAGGTGTCTGGGGTAAGGTGGCATCTGAGCAGAGACCTGAGTATACGATGGAGCAATCCATGCAGCTGTTTAGGAGGAAACAAGATATAATAGAAGAACATTTCCCTGAACTGTAGAAAGACTTGAGTTTCCAGATTAAAAGGATACACCAAGCATAGAGTAGTAATAATGAAAACAGAAGGAGGCCAGAGTCAGACATATCCTGGTAAAATGTGTGAAATTCAAGCATGGAGCAAAGATCACTCCAAAAAGGCACCAGGCCCAGATGGTTTTATAGGCAAGGTCATACAATATTTAACCAATACAATTTATATCCTTCCAAGGCCCTTTTGTATACTTGATTATGTAGAAGTAGGGAAGGAATTGCTTTGGAGGAGAAGAAACTTAGAGGTTTTCACTGCTATAAAGAGAAATCTTTACTTTTTTTGTCATCTGTTTTGAAGAGCACCACCTGGTTTTGTTCTCTCCTTTCTGCCAAGGAATCTCAATGATAGATTCTCTCCACTGTATCGAGGGAGCTTTTCTCCTTAGATATGGTTTGGGGTAAATGCTGTATCTAGCTGTAGGGCATTAAAGATTGTGGTGAAAACTTGGGCTTTACTTACTCTGAGTGAGTTGGGAGCTGCTGGAAGCTTCTGAACCCAGAAGGTACCTGATCTGACTCAGGTTTTAACAGGACCATCTTGGCTGTTCTCCAGTTTCTAGCCAGTGGGGCCTCCTCCCTGTGTGCTGAAGCTGCTAAGGATGTGTCTTTGCTTCCAAGCTTTTTCTGACTTTTCACTGCAGCTTTCACCAAGGAGACAGGAGGCACTAGGCTGAGAGTATGTGAGGAGTGAAGACCGAGGGCGGGCAGGGCAGATGGAGAAGTGCTGTGGCCATGCCTGATCCCAACCTGCACTGAGACAAAATGAGGAATACAGGTCTCTGTCTCTTCTCTTATGAAAATGGGCAAATTCCACTGTTCTGCCCAGGCTAGCCAGGGCTGCTGTAATGCCAGAGTGGTCATTCCAACCTCTGTGTACTAGAAAGCCTCTCACCATCCTCAACACAAATGTCCTTAAAGCCCTCTGGCTGCGCATTGGTTTGGCTCCTAGTGGCGGCAGCAGCTGAATCCCTGGCACTGACCTGGTGCACAGAGTGCCCCCAGATCCCTAGTCAAGCAAGCCCAGACCTATAGTATTCCAGAGAGCCTGGAAAGGGTCTGGTGAAAAATTCCTGTTCTAGCAATGTCTTCCAGAAGAAGCAGGAGAAAATGCTCCCCACCTCCCAGTGCCAGGAGGGGAGAGGAAGGAAGCTCAGTAGGACAGCTCTGCACAGGTGGCCTGGGGGTGTCTGCAAGATGACCTGACTCTACCTCTCCACCTGCTCCTTCCCAGCTGTGTGGCTGGGGAGGGCTGGTGTCTTCTCTGAGTCGGTTTCTTCATCTGTAAAGTGCTTGGCTGAGGATCCAGCTGGAGTGTGGATTAAAGGGCACAGCAGGGTGTCTAGCACCGTCAGCCCACGTGTTTCTCTTGGGCAAGCCACTCTGAGCCTTACTCTTCCTATCTCTAAGCCTTACTCTTCCTATCTCTAAGCGGGAACCCAAATGCGAGCCAGGATTGCTGCGGACTAAAGCAGTCTATGAACGCTTTTGTAGACTAGGAAGCATTGTTTGGTCTTCAGAAAGGTGCCCCAGAGACAAAGTGTCATTGGCTTCAGGTGGGGGTCAGCAAACCTCAGTTAGTCCTGAAGGGCAGGGTGGCAGCGCAGAGCGCGCGCACTTTCCTGAGGGTAACTGATTGCCCTGCTGAAAGCCCAATACCGTATTTCTCCAAAAATACGTTCTTCTAGGCAAGTCTCCTACTTTATCTGACACTCAGCGGGGGATAGAGCTGCTTGTACCGCGCTGCGGATGAAGGTGGGGGCGTGGGGCAGACCAGGTCAGACAGGCTCCCCAGTGCTTCTCCCTGAATCACGCAGACTGCACTTTGGGGCGATCTCAGAGCTTTTCTTAAATCCTGGGGCCCGTCTCACGTTCTCACCTGGGGACTGAGCTCTAGAAACAGACCCTCGTGGACGCCGCGAGGGACGGGAAGCAAGCGGCGAGGGATAGGAAGCAAGGAGGTGGCTGCGGGCCGGGGACCAGGCAGCGTGTTTGGGGGCGTGCGCGTCTGGCAGCTCTGGGATCCTGGAGCATCCGTCGCGCAAGTCCGGGCGCCGCGAGGGCGG
>NW_012116377.1:7162809-7190498 GCF_000951035.1 Colobus angolensis palliatus
GCCTGGCCGGGCGATTCCGTGGCGCGCCTTGCGGGCCGGCCCTCCCATATGGTGGGCACCGGCGCGGCCTGGTGAGAGGAGGGGACAAGCGGACGCGCTGGCCAGCCCACGGTTGGGGGGCGGAGGGGCTGGAGACCGAGGGGTTACTGTCGGTCACCGCAGCAGTGTCGGGGGCAAGGGGGGGCGCGGGACGAAGGCATGGTGCCCAGCGGGCAGCGGTCCAGGATTCTAGAAGGGGTCTGAGCCGGCTCTCTTCATTTCCCACGCACGTTTTTCCGCACCCGCCGGCACCCACGGCGGCTCCACGCGCGAGCACTTCGCGGACAGCCTCCCGTACAGCCACAGCGGCTGCCGCGCACCGCGCCCCGCACACGCAGTCACACGACAGGAACTCACACCTCTTCACGCACACCCGCACCATTCACGCGTCTCACTCCACGCCGAGTGCCCGTCCCCTCAGACCGAACATTGCCAAAGCCACGGCCTGGCTGAGGGATGGCAGTGGCGGGGCAGAGAGACCGTCCCCGCCCCATATGGTGGTCCGGTTCACTCTTCCCTCCCTGCCTTGGTGTTACTCATGGAACCCCCTCTCACGGAGGGCACACAGGGGCTGTTTATCCCACGGCCTTCGGGGGTGACAAAATCACCAAATGTCTGAGCGCCTCAAATCTCCTTCCCCCCTCCCCCCCAGGACCAGGTGGCCCCTGAGGAGACCCTGCCGCCCTACAGGTGTGAGGACGCCCGGACTCTGCGACTTTGGGGCCTGCGGGCGGCTCAGGGACCGGGACTCTTATTTTGAAGGACGGCCCCCTTCGCCACCCCCGTGATTTGCACGCTGACCCAATGGCAAGCCCTTGGCCGGCTCTGGGCTTGTTATCAATTACATGTTGTTCCTGCAGCCGCTGTGTCCCCGGGAGGATAAACAGCAGGCCTGGCCGGGCCAGGGGAGGGGGCGGAGTCCGGCGGCCAGCCGGGGACTGTGCCCGGAACAGCGTGTCCCCTCCCCCTGCACGCAGCCTGCGCCTCTGGCTGCCCCACGTGCTGCTGTGTTTTAGGGGCCGAGCCAGATCCAGCCCTAGAGTGTCCTCTCTTTAATGCCGGTGCCCTGGGCCATCCCAGAGCCCTTTCTGGGTTCTCAGTGCCTGGGTGCCTCCCCCTTGAGACGTTCAGCCCAGCATTAAGACTCTGTTGCCTGACCTGGGCCACCCACTCCTAGTCTCCGCCCCTACTTCCCCCGCCCCCCCACCTTCCATTCACTCATTCAGCAAATTTTGCTGGGTCCTGTTTTAGACTCTGGGATACAGCATTGGAGTGAACAGTCAGGACAGCTGATATTCTGATGGGAAGGTAGACAGAGAGCAAAGTTCACAAACACATTACCAAGATAGTTTCCCACAGTGAAACCTGCAGGAAAGAGCATAATATAGGGTGATGTAACAGGGTGGGCCTGGAGGCCCCCACAGGGGTGACTTCTGAGCCGAGATCTAACTAAGCAGCTCCCACCTGCAGTGCTGGAGGAAGAGCCAGGGCAGTGGCCCCCGGCTGAGGCTGAAGTGAGGTGAGCATACCTGGACTAGGAGAGGGGCAGTTGGTGATGAGGTCTGCAGAGAGTCTCGAGGGCCCAGGTACTGGGCTGCTGCGAGGAGATAGGGCCACCTGTCCTTGGGAAGCCATTGGAGGGTGTTTCCTTCCAGCCCCCCTACTGTACTTTTTAGACCACTTTATCTGTCAATATCTGTTTATATCTTTAAAAGCTAAGGCCTCCTTTAACCACAATACGATCATCACAGTTAAAAATATTAACAGTAATTACTTAATATGGGATGGCCAGGTAGTGATCACATTTCAGGGGAGGGCTCTAAGGCCTGCTCTGGGTCCCAGGAGAGCTGGAGGCCCCTGATTCCTTAACATCGCAGTAGAAGGGCAGAGGCCGCACGTTTGCCGTGCCTGCAGGCTGACACCAATGGCTGGCACTGGCTGAGTGCTGCCAGTGTGCCAGACTGTGAGGGGAGTTCTCACAACACCTGAGGAACCAGGCACTGTTGGAAGCACCTCCATCTCACAGACTGAGACAGACACAGAAAGCCTGTGCACCTGCCCGAGGTCACCCGGCAGACAAGTTGCAGACTCAGGAATGGAGCCCATGCTTGGAGGGTGGGAAAGGGTTGGGGGAGGCCCAGGGTGGAGTGTGGGCCCTGCTCAGCCTTGTGCCCTTCATAGTGTCTGGCACTTTCATTCCTTCCCAGCACCTGATTTGGTGAATAGGTGCATTTTAAAACACATTCCAGGTTTAAATCCTTAGGTGAGTGTTTAAACCAAAAAGCCAAATGTCTTCCTAGTAAAACTGGCCTGGGGTACAGACCTTGTCTTAGTTTCCTGGAGTTCCATGAAGCTTCCTGGATAAGTTGGGAACTGAGGTCAAAGGTCCTGGGGTCCCTGAGCAGGAAGAGACTTAGAGATCTTTGAAGCATGGAACAGATGAGGAAACTGAGGTTTGGGAGGGGAAGCAAGGACTTGCTCAAGGTCGTAGCTGATGATGGTATTGGTCATTGGGCAGTGCAGAGTGCCAGGTCCTGAAGGGGTCCTGGAGACAGAGGGGCTGGGTGTAGAGGTGATGCTGGGCAGCAGAGAACCTCTGACTTTGGTGCAGAGCATTCCCCTTCCCCAAGCTTGATAAACACCCAGCCCGCCCTGGTCACTGAGCAGGGACAAAGGTTCACAGAGGTGGCCCTGTCACAGCTGGACACTGTTGACTCTCCTTGGACACCAGACCTAGCATGTTCTTTGGCTTCAGAGGATGCAGCTTTCCCTTCTCTCTGTCAAGGTTCTCTGAGCCCCTCCTGGGCACCAGGGGCCAGTCCAGGCATTGGGGACGCAGCAGAGACATGGAGTGCACTGTCTCAGGGGGAGACAGGCATTAGCTGAGCTTCCCAAGGTGGTGAGTGTCCCAGATGGAGAGAGCAGTGGCAGACAGTGCAGGGGACTCCATTTCCTTACTGGCCAGGATGGGCTGGGGGGCGGTGGTTATCTCCTTTCCCACTAGATGGGTGCGAAGTCCAAGGCAGTTATGCACATGCAGGTGCTCTGGGACCCCAGTGGTTGGCTTCCACGCCATGGATTAACACCAGAGGGGCAGGGCCTTGGCCACCAGGATGCTAAAGTGTCAGGGTGCAGGCGAGAGGGTTGTGTTCAAGCCTGTGCCACTCACAGGGCAGTCAAGGCTCAGCGGGGTTTGAGGACTGGAGAGTGGAGGAGGTTTTCCCCTTTAGGTGGGGAAACAGCCATGCGGGCAGGCACTTCTTGGTCTTTGACTGTTTTGCCTGCATGCTACACTTGCCCAGTTAAAATGCAGGTGGCCTAGTTAAATTTGAATCTCAGGTGAAATAATTTTTAAATATAAGTGTGTCCTATCCAATATTGGGAACATACTTAAAAGTAGTTTATTTTTTAAATCTGAAATTCGAATTTAACTGTCGGCTTGTATTTTTATTTGCGTAATCTGGCAACCCTCTGGAAGCCTCAGCAACATGAGGGTCAGAGGGCAAATGGCTGTTCTACCCCCATTCTGTGACTCAACTGGCGTGACGCTGAGGTCAGGAGTCCTCAGATGTCCAGTGACTCCTATGATGTTGACGGTAGGCTGATTCGGGGTTTTGGCCCTCCTGGGGTCCAGAGAGCCTCCTTGCGCATGCCCTTCTGTCATACTCACCCATACTCAGTTGTTCACACACACATGTGCTATTTTCCAGGATAATTCTGGAAAATCTGTTTGAAACCAGAAGTGCCCCTGGTTGTGCAATGGGCTTGGAGAGGTCTCTTTTGCAAACAGGTGGTGCAATTTCAGAAAACACTCTTGCAGGCACAGCTCTCCGGGGGGATGGAAGCAGGATCCAGGCATTTGGCAATGGGAGGCTGTGGGCAGGCAGCTGAGGGTGGGGTCAGAGGCCCGAGAGGTGGCAGATGAGCACTGTCCTTCTGACCAGGCCTCCTGTGTTCCTTCCCTGCAGCTGCCACTGGCACGGCCAGGCCAGCATGGTGGACCACTTACTTCCAGTGGACGAGAACTTCTCGTCGCCAAAATGCCCAGTTGGGTATCTGGGTGATAGGCTGGTTGGCCGGCGGGCATATCACATGCTGCCCTCACCCGTCTCTGAAGATGACAGCGATGCCTCCAGCCCCTGCTCCTGTTCCAGTCCCGACTCTCAAGCCCTCTGCTCCTGCTATGGTGGAGGCCCGGGCACCGAGAGCCAGGACAGCATCTTGGACTTCCTACTGTCCCAGGCCACGCTGGGCAGTGGCGGGGACAGCGGCAGTAGCATTGGGGCCAGCAGTGGCCCCATGGTCTGGGGGCCCTGGCGAAGGGGAGCGACCCCTGTGAAGGGGGAGCATTTCTGCTTCCCCGAGTTTCCTTTGGGTGACCCTGATGACGTCCCACGGCCCTTCCAGCCTACACTGGAGGAGATTGAAGAGTTTCTGGAGGAGAACATGGAGCCGGGAGTCAAGGAGGTCCCCGAGGGGAACAGCAAGGACTTGGATGCCTGCAGCCAGCTCTCAGCTGGGCCACACAGGAGCCACCTCCATCCTGGGTCCAGCGGGAGAGAGCGCTGTTCTCCTCCACCAGGTGGTGCCAGTGCAGGAGGTGTCCAGGGCCCAGGTGGGGGCCCCACGCCCGATGGCCCCATCCCAGTGCTGCTGCAGATCCAGCCCGTGCCTGTGAAGCAGGAATCGGGCACGGGGCCTGCCTCCCCTGGGCAAGCCCCGGAGAATGTCAAGGTTGCCCAGCTCCTGGTCAACATCCAGGGGCAGACCTTCGCGCTCGTGCCCCAGGTGGTGCCCTCCTCCAACTTGAACCTGCCCTCCAAGTTTGTGCGCATTGCCCCTGTGCCCATCGCCGCCAAGCCTGTTGGATCAGGACCCCTGGGGCCTGGCCCTGCCGGTCTCCTCATGGGCCAGAAGTTCCCCAAGAACCCAGCCGCAGAACTCATCAAAATGCACAAATGTACTTTCCCCGGCTGCAGCAAGATGTACACCAAAAGCAGCCACCTCAAGGCCCACCTGCGCCGGCACACGGGTGAGAAGCCCTTCGCCTGCACCTGGCCAGGCTGCGGCTGGAGGTCAGTATAGCGGGTGACAGGCCTGGGCGGTAAGCACAGCCACTCATGTCTGCTTACTTGGGTGTGCAGCAGGGCAATTTTCCACCATTAACAGAAGGCGAATGAGGAAGGGGAGGGAGGGGCAGGGGAGTGCAGGCCCAGAGCTGGCACAGTTGCCTGGAGGCTTCCTTGGTCCTTCTGGTTCCTGAAGCCAGAAGCCAACTGGTCTCGAGTTTCCTGATGGCCAGGTAAGGCTTTGCTGGCCTGTGCTGCCTGCTGGGTCTCCCCATCCAGTCTGACAAGGGTGGGGATTGAGGGGCAGGCGAGGAAGGATGAGTGCGGTCTAGGGGCCAGGCAGCGGCTCCCTTTGGGCCCACAGCCCCACAGGGTAAGTACCACCATCCCAACTTACATCATAGGACACCAGGGCTCCGACTGGCCAGGCACTTTCCCAGGGTCACTCTGCTTTGTGAATGGAATTTGAACCCGGGGGTCGGATTTGAGAGGTCACATCCTGAAAATGCTGCTTCCTCAACCAGTGGGACTAGCTTCATTCACCGATGTCTCTAGACGTGTGGGCTGGGCCTAGCCCGTGCTTCCTCTCTGGGGACATGGAAGCGTGTTTGGGAGGCTGCAAAGGCCAACCGAGAGGGAGGCTAGGCCAGCTGGCAGTGCTGTCACAGGTGGCAGAACCCAGGCTGTCTGATCTGCATGGCAGTGGGGAAATCAGGCCCCAAATGATAACTGGCAGTGTCCCAACCATGGTTACCCAGCACCCTTCCCTGAGCACTGGGTGCTGCTCAACCTCCTTGACAACCCCCTTGGGAGGGGTATCCACCTTTTCCTGAAATGTAGGCTGCTTGCCAAGAGCTCATGTGCTCCGAGGTGCCAGAGCCAGCCCTCTGCATTTCCAGATGCTCATCCCAAAGGAATCTCTGTCCTGCCTTGGGGGCGCTGTATGCTGTTGGCACATTCCCCATCTTTGCTGCTGTGGCTGCTGCTGTGTGTGTGAGATGGGGCATGCTCATCTCTGTATCTCGGGATGTACACAGGCCTGGGCCTCGCCAGCGGGTGTGTGGCTGTGTGTATGTATGTCCACATGTGTATGCGTCTTGCTTTCTTTGTGTCTGTGCCGTGTGACCATGTGTGTTTGCACACATACATGTCTTAGGTGTTTGTGCACCATGTGTGACTGCCTGTGTGTGTGTGTTATGTGTGGGTGCAGCACCCAGGGAGCAGTTTGCAGCTTTTGTTTTCTTGACCATACTCTGGTTCTGAGAGCTCTTGAGAGTTGTCTGGGGCAGAGGTCCTGGCCAGTGAGGCTGAGGGAGCTGTGAGTGGAATGTATGTTGTGGCACTGGTGCCGCCTTTCCATTGAGTGCCAATCTGGCCAGAGAAGGGACTTTTCCTGAACAGTGTCTAGGTTTATGGAGGCCCCTCCTGAGTGAGGACCTCACTCTGTCCTGTCTCCCACCCCATTCAGACAGACCGGAGAGGCTTCTGCGAGAGCCCACCCTGGGGCCTCATAAGGTCTCCATCCTGGAGTCCCCACCTCTCTGAGCTTTGTACCTAGGCCTGCCAAGTGGGTGCAGGGCTGACAGGCTACTTGTGAGAGGACACAGCAGCAGTTACACTGTGTGGGAGGTCAGAGGAGCTGAGAGAAGGGCCAGGAGCACTCTTGATTGAAGCAGGAAACTTGTGTAGAGAAGGCGAGGGCATAGGAGTGTGGGGGCAGTGGTCTTGAGCCTACATCTGGGTCAGCCACCAACTTGCCATGTGCGTTTGGGGTGGTCCCCCTCCGAACCTCAGTTTCCTGTCTGCAGAGTGGAGGGCTAGCCCTTTGCAGCCCATGGCAGGCATGCAGGGCTCCGCAGTGGCCTTCTTGTTGTTTGTACATCACAAGGATACAAACTCATACAAGGCAGTTTCTCAGGAGGAACCCTGAAGGTATTCTCTCCAGCCCCCAAGAGGGCGGTGCCTATTGTGGAGGTGCCCCCTACTCCCAGGGGCCCTGCATGCACTCTCCTCTTGGTGGGGGCAGGCAGGGGCTGCAGAGAGGCAGGGAAGCCTCCCACCAAGCACCAGTCTGGACTCCCTAGTCAGGCTCAGCTTTCAGCACCGTCTCCTGGCCATAGTTGACCATTGGCAAGTGGCTCCTCTGGTCATGGTGAGGCTGGGTAGGGTGGTGGGGAGGGCAGGTGTGGTCCTCATCTGAGACCAGCCTTCTTCCTGGATATCTTAGAGCCAAAGAGCTGATAGGCCCCTCAGCCCAGAGTGTATCTTGGTGAGGCAGATCTTAGTTCTCTATACAGTGGCCTCAGGAGGTAATGAGGTACATGAGAGAGTGGGGACTTGTGGAGGGGATTCAGCTCTGACACATCTGAGCCCTGGCACTGGTCGTGCTGCCCAGGACCCACTTGGCAGGAGAAGGCGTGATGGTTGCCTGGCCCAGTGAGGTCACAGTGGCACTGCCCCCAGGAGCTGTCCCTGCTGCCAGCCATGCCCTGGGCTTCCTGAGGGTTCCTCCAGCTTCCCCCAGGGTCCCCTGGAGTGGGTCTGGTCCTCAGGGGGTAACTCGTGGCAGAGGCGCTGTTCAGCTGGGAGCTGAGGGCACCGGCCTCTAGGGACAGCTGCTTTTCTGAGGATGCGGGGAGTCCTCAGTTGGCTTTTAGGGATCTTGCCTTAGTTTCCTGGAGCTCCGTGAAGCTTGGGATCTGCCCTCTCTGCTTGTGTCTCTTAATATGGTGATAGTCTTCAACTGAGAGGGAACCCCTGCAGCTCCTTGCAGCAGTCAGGAGGGAGGATGGACCCCGCTTTGGGATAGCTGGGTCTGGACAGGACTGGAAGAGTAACGATGATGATGGTGAGATGGCATATTTACTGACCACTCACTGTATGCTGGGCACTAGTCTTAAGTTTCTCAGAGCTGGAATCCCTTCTATCCACTATTGTAACTTGCATACTTCCTGCCATGGGGAGCTCATTACCTTCTGAGGCCTTTAAGTGTACTTTGCTATGCTTCAGTTTCTATTCAAGCTTCTCATTCTGGCCCATAGACCCACACAATGTGCTCGCCTGTCTCTTCCCCTTACTGAGTAGGATCCAGCCACGCTGGCCTCCCCACTGTTGCTCAGGCTCCTGCTTCCACGTGGGCATCAGCCCTCTCTGTGCCCTCTCGAATGACCCCTGCCCTTGAGGCTGTAGTGACAGCTTAAGGTTTTCGCATTAGCTCATCAGGTCCTTGTAACTGCCTGGTAAAGTGTAGGCCCCAATCTTCATTTCACAGAGAGGGAAACTGAGGCACAGACTGCTCACATCACATGCCTGCAGGGACATAGCTAGTGAGTATGAATGTGGGTTGCGTGCCTAAGCCCAAGCAGAGCCCTGCTCTAGCTGCCCAGCAGTCCCAGCTGGTATCAGAGTCGCCGTGTGTGCCTCCACTCTCGTACTAAGAGGTCGGCCCAAAAGGCGTTATGCTTCTGGGCTATGGGAAAAGAGCTAACAACCACAATCGAGATAATAACCAGGGCCTCTAATGCATACCTGGCATTGCTCTGAGCAAAATTCACACATATTAATTTATGTAATTCTCAAAATTAGTTGGCATCAGCATATTGTCCCTGTTTCACAGAGGAGATAATTAAAGCACAGAAGAGTTAGGTAAATTCTCCAGTCAGACAGCCAGTAAGCCACAGAGCCAGGAGTTCAACTGAGGCTGTCTGCCCAGACTCAGAGACCTCCCTCTGCACCCCTGTGTTGGGTGCTAACTCTGGTATTGGGGACCTCCACCTCCATCTGCAGCTTAGCCTGGTCTTTGGGGTGGCAGCTCTGCACATTCACCTACTCCCCGTGTGGGAGCTCTCTACTCCCAGGCCTCGTCTCTTCTTCCTAGTGGCCCTGATGAATGGGATGCTCTTCCTGCCCCAGGCTGGCTCTGGCCTAGTACTGTGTCCTGTGCTCGGAGAACAAGCGACGGCCCCTCAGCCCCATTGTCCCTCTGTGTAATGGACAGTGCCCTCCCTCCACTGCTGAGGTCGGCACCTGCCCAGGTACTCAGCCTCCACTTCCTTCTGCTTTTGGTCCTGAAAGTATTCCCTGTCCCTTCTCTGGTGACATGATTTTGGCACCCTCAACAGGGCTGAGAGCAGGCTTTCCCTGTTCTGATCCAGCCATCTGGGAAGTACTGCTTGCCTGCCTTCCTAGAAGTTTCCTTGCCTCACTCTCAGACATAGGCATCCTTTGTTCCTTGCAGCAGAACGTCCTGTTCCAGAATGGCCAAGCCATTCCATACAGAAAGAATCCCTTCTGCTGCAGTGAATATGAATATGAATAACTGTCATCATCCTGCAGGGTGGGTACCTTTGTCATCCACAGTGGATGTGGGGTGGGGGGACAGAGAAGAGGAGTTGCAGGCTCCTCTTGAGTGTCAGAGCCAAGAGGTGGTAGGCACAGGATTCAAACCTAGGGGTCTGGCTCCCAGCCTGCTGTCATGACCCCTGTGTGATGAGGCTTTTTCTGACCTCCTTCCCTCTGTAGGCAGAGGCCCCCAGTATGGTTGGGCAGGTTTTGAACTGCACAACTCTAGGGAGCATCATTCCCATTGCAGTTTCTGAGACTGGACCATTTGTGGTGGTGTCTTTCTGGCAGATGAGGGTTAGTGTCTCAAGGAAGGGAAGCCTTCACATAGAAGTGCTGTATGCACCAGTCCTGACATTATAGCTGCTCTAGAGAGACACTGGACCCCTGTTTACCCTCTGCCCTACAGCTCAGTGCAAATCATGGTGCTGCACTGTCTGCAACAGGACCTCACCAGAAGCCAGGCCCAACACTCAACTCCATGCAGGTGATAAGAGCTCATGATTCTTGAATAATTGCCACGTGCTAAGCAGGTCTCTAAACTGTTACTGGTTGCCTTGTACAAACCTCACAGTCCTCAGGAATAGGTATTTTGTTCTCTCTGTGTCCGGGTAGAGAAACTGAGGCTCAGGGAGCTTGGTGACTTTTCTAGATTGCCTGGTTGGTAAGTGGCAGAGCTTACTGCCTACAAGGGCTGCATCTTACCCACCGGGTTCCCATGTCCCCCACTGTAGTCCCCAGGGCTCTCTGTTGGCTGCTGTTTGGAAGAATGTGGCATGCAGGGGTGAGGCAGGGGTCTTCTGAGGACTTGGTTCCCAGGGAAGGTCCTCTCAGGTGCCAGGACCCTGTGGCAGCAGGAAGGGAATTCAGGTGAGGACAGCATGTTGTCCAGCTTGGTTCTCTCATCAGCCTGTCCTTCCCAGGGTGTCACCATGACCAGAGAGCTATGTGGCCCCATGCCACCACCTGTGGTCTCTGAGATGAGTCTTGGAAGGTGGGCAGGAATGCCAAAGTCTTCACTGGATGAGTGAAGAAACTGAGGCCCAGAAAGGACCATTCAGGGCACCCAGTAGGGTGGGAACTGTCAAGGCAGGAACCTGAGACTCTGTCCCCTGGGCTGTGTGACGTGGCCTCTTTAAACCCTTGCCATGGTCTTGCCAGTCCAATGGGGCTGGCTCATCCTGGCTCCCTGGCCAGTGAGATGCTGGGTGACCCCAGGGCTGCAGTCTGGGAGGCGTGGCACTCTGTGTCTGCAGCCAGCTTTCTGCCTGCCCCTGCCCTGGGCCAGCTCCTCTGCTCAGAAGCTGTGTGCCCAGCTGCAGCTGGGGGCAGGTGTCCTGCCCATGAGCACAGGTGTCGACTTTGACTGCCAGGGCACATTTATCCCATTTCCTCACTGACACAGGGCCCTGTGACACATACCACCCAGCCAGGCCTGTGGAGGAGGCTGGCGGGCTCTGCTGACTGGGAGTTCAGGTCATCTGCCATCGCCAGGGCAGGGGGCTGTGTCAAGACCTTTGCTCCAGCCTCAAGGGCTCTGTCTTGTCAGTGACCCTGGATCAGGCCCTCAGCACCCCAAGCTTCAGTTTCCTCCTCTGACAGGCAGGGCAGTTGGGCTTCACCTAGTGTGGAGATGTGCTGAGAGCGCTGCCCTGTGCCTGGTGCCACCACCACTCTGTGATGTGGGTGGGAGTGCCTGTCTCCTCCTGCAGGCCCTCCTGCCACCCCCTGTGCCTTGTCCAGAGCATGTTCTGCTGGGTCCTTCTACTCCTCCACCCACAGGGTCAGGGCACCAGGGTATCACCAGCCCTTACCAATCGCTGGTTGGAAACTGCTGTTCGGGGCATCGCCTCTCGCTGGGTGGCCCTGGTCCACAAAGGGGTGTTGGGCCTGGTGTCCCTGTGTGTGTGTGTGTGTGTGCGTGAGTACATGGGGGCATGAATTTGTGCCTGTGTGTGCGTGTGTGCGCGCGTGAGTGTGTGGGGGCACATATTCATTTGTGTATGTTTGTGTGCCTGTATTTGTCCGTATGTGTGTGCACGCGTGCGCATGCTTTGGGACTGCTCCTTGACAGTGTCTGCCCCCCTGGGGCTGCTTGCTGTGCCCACTCTTGCATTGAAATGCACCTCCTTAGCACGTACCATATACCAGGTATTGGGCTGGTCACGGGAAGACCACAGGGAGCCAGACAGACATATCCTTTGTCATGGAGCTGACGGTCTAGTGGGACAGACTGACAGTCATCAAAAAGTTGAAGATAATTTAAAATCAAAACAACAACAAGAGTGAGGAGAGAGAGGTGTGTAATGCCACGGGAGCTTAGAATTGGATGCAGTCCTGGAGGGATTTCCTGAGGAAGTGACATTCGAACTGAGCTCTAAGGAATGGGTAGGAGAGAGCACAGAGGGGGAGGGAAGAACATTCTAGAAAGAGGGAATAGTATGTGCGAATGGCCTGTGGCAAGAAGGACCAAGGAAAAGTCAATGCAGGTGGAGCACAGAGCGGGATAGTGTGTCGTAGGAGGGGTCGGTGGGGTGGGAGGGTCCTGCTGCTAAGCCAGGGGTGGAGAGGGCCTCACATCCCTGAGATCGGTGGCAAGCAGTCCAGGCCCTCGATGCAGCCTGGGCTCTTGACTGTCACATGAATGCCTGCTCCCAGGCCAGCGGGGCCAAGAAAGGGAAATGTCGGGAGCCACCTGAACTCCCAGATGCACTTTGCAGGGTCAATCTTTATTTGGACCTGCCTTAGAGGGCCCAGCTTCCAGCACAGCTGGTTCCAGGAGTGGGTGGGCTCAAGTCTGAGGACCCCTCTCCCTGTGCTGCACAGGAAGTCTGCTTCCTCCTCCCAGGCCTCAGTTTCCCCTCCAGATGGGCTGTCCTATACCAGCCTTCACAAATGCCCCTGTGGAGTTCTGGTCCAGCGGGGTAGATGAGGCCAGGGTGGTGAGAGGCAGCCAGCATCAGGGCCTGAGCGACTGAGTGCACCTGTGGTCTCAGAGACTCCTGCACACTGGGTTGGCTGTGGGAGGAAAGCCCTGGCCCCTGGGAGCATTGGGGTCCTTTCCTGTTGGGAGCTTTTAAAACAGCTGCTCTGGCAGTTCCCAACAGAGAATGCCCACTGTGCCAGCATGAGCCTTTACTGTAGTTCTTTCCATCTTGGAGGGGTAGCAGGGGCAGCTTGGGACAGTGGCTCATGCCTTTAATCCCAGCACTTTGGGAAGCTGAAGTAGCCTTATCGCATGAGCCCAGGAGTTTGAGACCAGCCTGGGCAACATAGGGAGGCCTGGTCTCTAAAAAAAATACAAAAATTATCTGGGTGTGGTGGGCACACCCATAATCCTAGCTACTCTGGAGGCTGAGGAGGATTGATTGAACCCGGGAAGCTGCAGTGAGCCGTGATCGCGCCACTGCACTCCAGCCTGGGTGACTGAGCGAGACCCTATCTTAAAAAAAAAAAAATAATAATTGATATTTTGAGAACTGGTGTAGCCTTACCGACGCAGATGGGGAACCCTCTTCTAATTCTGTAGAGGCTGCAGGTCTGTGCAGCCACCCTTTGGGTGAGTGCCAGGTGCGCGCCTCGCATCCTCACATCTTTGTGGGGTCGGGGCAGGCAGGGCCAGGCCTCGCTGACCGCGCCATGTCCCGCAGGTTCTCGCGCTCTGACGAGCTGTCGCGGCACAGGCGCTCGCACTCGGGCGTGAAGCCGTACCAGTGTCCTGTGTGCGAGAAGAAGTTCGCGCGGAGCGACCACCTCTCCAAGCACATCAAGGTGCACCGCTTCCCGCGGAGCAGCCGCTCCGTGCGTTCCGTGAACTGAAAGCGCCCCGAACCTGTCCTTCACCCCAGATCCCCACCCCAGCCCCATTTTTTTAAGCAATAATTTATTTGCCTCCTCCAGAGGGACATGACAATGTTACCAGCCCACCTTCTAAAGCCTGGGAGGTGTGAACCCAGGGCCCGCCAACCGCTGCCTTTCTCGGGAGTACTTAGAGCCTCAAACCCGCGCCCCTGGGGGCTGGGCCCCCGGCGCCCGGGGCTGGAGGCAGGCCTTCGTGCCTTCGTGCCTTCGTGCCTTCCCGTGGTGGCCAGGCCTCTGCTGCAACCGCTGGTTGCAGGCAGAGTTTTGGGGACCTGGCCCTTCTCCCACTGGGCTCCCCCGACCTGGGCCAAGGCCAGAACTTTAGTGCTCGGTGAAGATGAAATGTGCAGTTTTGAAATGTTGGGTTCCCAGAGAGAGTCATGCTGGGGGAGAAGGAAGTAGGCCAGAAGTCCAGGGCTGCACTGTGGTGTGAGGGTGGCTTGGCTTTGTCTAAGATGCCTGCTCAGCATGATCACCAGAGGGTGTGGGCAGGGCCCTGGGGGTGGGTTGGGTGTCAGGACCGGGCCGCTGGGGCCTCAGGTGGGAGAGAAGTGAAAAGTGTCCCCCACTGGGGGGCTGGCAGTGCATGTGCTTGAGTTAAATGTGCAGGGCAGAAAGAGCCAGAAGCGCCTGTACCCAGGGGCTCATCCCCTCCTCTGGTTTCCCAGACAAATCCAGACACCAGCCTCTAGGGTGGCCTTGAGAGGAGAGGGCCAGGCTGTCCTGGGTGTGAGAGAACTAGATAGAGCCTCCCAACCCTGATTTAGAAATGCATTCCTTATTTTGTCTAGAAATTAATAAATGAACTAGCTTGTTTTGACAGGTTTATTTCACATCCTATGAATGTATGTAAATAAACTGTACATAGGTCCATCCACATAAAATATCTTTTAATAACATATCAACATTTGTGTAAATTTTAAATTTAAAAAAATCTATGAAGCTGGTGTACATATATTACAATTATGTATATTTTCTTTGGTCCTTCATAAAAATATATTTACTTTGCCAATAAAAAGAAAAAGAACTCACAACTTTTGGCATTCACGTGCTGTCTTCCTGTTTTGCCGGGATGTGGAGGTGATTCTGGGGCTGAGAATCACCTATGTCTCCACCTTCGCAGAGTTCAGGGGACGCTGTTTTGTATTTGGAGGGATAGAAAGGCCCCTTGGGGTCCAGCCCTGGTCCAGCGGTGTAGGGTTCCCACACATCTCAGCTCCAAGCCAGTTGCCGAGATTCTGCTCATCTCAGCTCCCTGACCTGGAGCTCTGTAAACCCAAATCCAGCCCACATTCCGGCAGCACCTGTGGGAAGCTGCCTCAGGCCTGGCCGGTCCTGCAAGGCTCACCTGCTCTGCTATTAGAGACTCTTTCTTGCACTTCCTACCCCCATCCAGTCCACCAAACCTATTACATACCCCCTATATGCCTGCTGTGCCCTGGCAGAGTATTTACCCTCTTAGGAACGTGACTGTGCCATTTCCTCCTGGCATGGGTAACTATGAAAGTGTTACGGATCCTGAGCAGGCAGAGGTGAGACTCAGAGAGGCTAGTATATGCAGTTACGCCCCGTCCTCCATCCTCCCTAACTCCCCAACGTGCCTGGGGTCTTGGCTGTGTGGCTGCACAGTTGAGGTTGGACGCTTCCACATGTCCTATGATGGCCAGAGCGTGGGGGAAGTGGGGACCCAAGCACAAGGAGGGACTATGAGCCCCACAGGGAAAGGCAAGAAAATGGAGGCTGACCAAGGCCTGCTTCAGTGGCTCAGCTGGTGTGAAGCACACAGTGAGAGGGCTGCCCTGGTTCACCCACCCACATGCCGTGGGAAGCAAGAACTTTCTAGAAGGATCCCTTGCTTTATAAGAGCTGGATGCAAGTCGGGTCAAGTGTTTCTCGGTGAAACCCTTGGAGAGCTGGAGGCTGGGGGTAGGGCACCCATGGGCTCCCAGCAGAGAGATATCTGAATGTAGGGGTGTGTGTAAAGTCGTGCAGCTCAGAGGGCAGAGGCCGTTGTTCTTACCAGCAGCCTAGCACACAGCACAGCTGATAGGAAGATGGACATCCTATCCTGACTGGCCATGAGCCTGGTGACCTCTGTCCTTTGCCCCTGACCGGATGTACCCTCTGTGGGCAAACACACTCTAGGGAAGCAAGGCATTGATTTCCAGCCTTGTTAACGTGGGCTTTCTTCATCCATAAACAAGCAGTGCAGCCCTAGATAAGAGGGACGTCAGAGGGACAGGGAGGATTGTTGTCTGGTCAGGATGATGACATGGGAGGTGGAATAACCCCGGGAGCATATGCACCTTCTGTGCCAAGGACCGGCCGGACACACTGCTCACCTCCCCTGGGTGTGTGTTCCAGCAGCCTGCTGTTGTCTTGCAGCAGGGAGTGTGTGTAGGGGGTGGTCTTAGTGGTCCTCTCAGTCTGGGCTTCCAGGCTTGCACCTGAATTGTGTGTGTGTGCACACTTATGGCGCACCTCCCTGTGGTGAGTGTGCCTCCTGGGGGTCTTGGCTGAGTTGTGGGGAGCACAGCACAATGCAGGAAGGAGGGCTGCTGGGGCCACACTGTCTGTTGATCCTGGGCTCCAGCTCTTTATGTGTGTCCTAGACCTCTCTAGATGTCAGCTCCTTCACCCTGCAGAGTGGTGTGAAAGGCCCCGGGCAGCAGCGTGGTGGCACATGGTAAGTGACTCTGGATACAGAGCCCAGGATGCAGATCCCAGCTGTGTGGCAGCCCCAGGGTTCCTGCTACAGCCCCAATATCAGCATTGCCTTGGCCCTGGCGGGGGTTGAGAGTCTGTTGCAGGCACCTGGCCTGGCTCCTGCCTCAGAGATCCCCATGCCACCACCTTTCTGACCCTCTGTGATTTCTGTGGCTGGAAGGGGAGTGCTGTGTTGGCCTGCAAGCTGAAAAAGCAGGTGGAGATGGGCCCTGGGCTCACCATGGTTAGGAATAGAAGTGGAAGCTGGAAGACTACAGAGCAGGAACTCCAGCAATTATGGCGCCACCCACCCACCTGCCCCTAAGGCATGCAGAGGGGAAGGAAGTACCATTTACTGATCACTGTACTAGGTAGAGTATGAGTTAGACTACTATAACAAAGAAATCCCCAAACTTTGTGGCTTAAACAAGATAGCAGTTTATTTTCCTCTGCTTAGATGGTCTCAGAGGGAGCAGCCTGGGCTGGCACAGAGGACTGAGTGCAGGGCACTCAGCCTCTTTTGCTCTTGTTGCTCCTCCAATGCCCACCTTGGCTCCACAGGACTGGGTCAGCTGGGAGAAGCAGGCAAGGGGACGTGTTTCTGCCCTGCCCTCCTGGGATTTGCACACTCACTTCCACTCCCATCCTATTGGCCAGAACTCAGTAACTTGGCCTCATCTGCTGCCAGGGAGGCTGGAAAATGCAGTTGTCATCTGGGCAGCGTGAGCACAGCTGAAATGTGGGGCACATGTTGCGGGAGAAGGCAAGGAGGTAGGAGCAGAGGGCAGCCAGGAGTTTCCATGGCAAGCTCATTGTTTTGCCCCAGCTGTGCCCACAGTGGGTCCTCTTTCCCATAAGCTGGCAGCATGGCTACGTCTGGTGGTGCCAGGTGAGTTCAGCTCTCCATGGCCTCATCCACATTCTCAGAAAGGGCATCATTGATAAGTCTGGGATCAGCAGTCAGACTTCTGGGGCAGCAGATTATTAAGAAGGGAAACTCTGTGGGAACAGAGGAGCCAAGAGGCCCTGCGCAGGAGCCAAGATGCCTTGGTTGGGAAACCAAGGCTGCAAATGACACAATCTTGACTCTTGTGGACAGCAAACCCTTGCAATGCCATCACTGTCTGTTCCTGAATAGGGTCTAGAGTTTATGTGGGGCCATGGGAGCTGGCAGGTGGAGAGGGGGCACAGGCAGAAAGCCTCAGGACCAGGGCTTCCAGGAAAATTGTCATTTTCCTTGTGCTGTATTGGTTCAGGCTATCCAAGGCCTGGCACGTGAACCTGCAAGGAATGAACGTGTCAACCTGCACAGTGGAGGTGTGAGGAGGGGATCTGAACCCACAGGAGAGGGCTGAGAGTGGGGGCCATGTCTGAGCAGGTCCCACTTCATTTGGTGATGAACAGAGACGAAAATGGGGCCAGTGCAAAAGATGCAGAATGAGGCAAAGAGAGCAGCATTCAAACACTCAAGGAAAGTGCACATCTCCATGTGCCCTGCGGGGCTGGGAGGGCACTAGAAATGCCCTGCTATTTTCAATAAGGAAGAAAGAGAGAGCCCAGGCTATAGTGGGAGGGCACCAGGACCAGGTAAAAAGAGAGTTGGAAGGGATGGCAGAGGGGGGAGGGGAGGGATTGCAAGAAAACAAAAGATGCAGGGCGGAGTTAAAATCCACATGGGAGAACGTCAGGAGTGGGCATGAGGACAGGGAACTCCCGGCACTGCTGCAGAAGACAAATGATGACAGCTCAGGCGCTGGCTCGGCTCCGGTTCTGTGAGGTCCTGCTCTGTGCCACAAACAGCCGGACCCGTCAGGGACGGCAAAGAAGCCCCTCCTGGAGGTCTGGACCCGGAGATGAGTGACCAGTCCCCCACTGTCAGCCTCCCCTGGCCCTGCTGCTCCACTCTGCTCTCCAAGCCGTCCTGGCGCACGGACATACCCGCACCCAGCACTGATAGAGATCGCAGCCGGTCCCCAGGCTGTTCTCAGAATCCAGCCGGGATGTTCCCTCCTCTTTCCATCCTCTGGGTTCTGTGAATTTGACCTCAACCCTGAGCTGAGCCGACACTGAAAGACAAGAGCAGTGTCTGTAGCAGGCGGCTCCAGCGCAAAAGTGAGGCGCAAGGCTACCACGGACCCAGCTGAGGGGGGCCAGGGAAGGGAGCGGGCAGCAGGTGCTGGGAGCTGGAAATACCTGATGAGAAGAGTGAAAATACATTTCTGCAGAAATAGTTCTAAATCACTGCAAATGTGTTTAAAACCTAAATGCAAATGTCAAATATTGATAGAGAAAGAGAAGACATTTGCGATGTGAAAGTTATAACACATTACTAGTCTGGCTGTAAATCCCCCATGATGTGAACAGCCAGGGAAACTGTGTGAAGGATTGAAGCGTGGTTCTCAGGGTCTCCTCCTTCCCACGGAAGTCTTTGCATTATGCATGAAATGAAGAAATGACATCGATGCCATTTCTGTAGGGTTAATTGGTGAGTTGTTGAACAGCTACCCCCAGAGGGCTCTGTTTAAATGCACGAAAGTCACCTTGACAGAGAAATGAAGGACACCTGTCTGTTTCCACAGCAAAGTGGCAGTGCTCTTCTCTCCCTGAATCCCTGGACAAGGCGTGAACACTCACACTGATGTGGCACTGCTGGGAGGACAGCTGGACCACTGACCATCAGAGGACACCCTGGTGCCACACCAGGAGTCCTGGTTCCCAGCTTGGGCTGGGTGGCAAAGGCCCCTCCCTGCCCTCTCCCAGCCTTCCCAAGCTGGTGGCCTTACCACAAATCTGGGCACACAGCTGGGATTCCATCCACATCCTTGCAGAGCTGCCAAGGTGCAGTGGGTTCAGTCTTCCTGATGCCTGAGTCTCTTTGCCAATCTCTCACGCTGGCAAAATGCTTTCCAGATGGTCACGGGGAGCCGCAGCAGCCGGAGTGTACTCCACTGGACATTGTACTCGACCCCTTCCCTGGTGTGAAAGAACCCATCACTCTGGCAGCCACTGTCTCTTTGGCCTTTCCTGAAGGGTTGTGGGGCTTCTCAGCCCCAGTGGCTGCACTTGGAAAGCCCCTATTTGATGCTTCAGTTTGAAGAATATGAATTCTTTGAAATAATGAAATAATATGATTGCATATTATGGTCTGTTGCAATGATATAATTTATAATATATAAACAATATATTGTACTTGAAGAGGAAGGGTGGGAGGAAGGAGAGGAGCAGAAAAGATAACTATTGGGTACTGAGCTTAATACCTGGGTGATGTAATAATATGTACAACCCCTGTGACACACATTTACCTATGTAACAAACCTTCACATGAACCTCCAAACCTAAAATCAAAACATTTTTTAAATTATAATATACAAACAATGTAATATAACATGTATGTTAATATTTGATATATATGTTATATACTAGTATATAATCTATAACATATAATATAGTATAGTGTAGTGTATTATACATATAATACATGTAACAAAATAACATATATACTAATATAATAAAATAATAAATAAATAATATATGTTATTATACCTATATGCGTATAGTTACTTTATAGTACATATAGTTACTTTAAATAACACAACTAAATTATATACTGTTACTTACAATTTCAATAATAAAGCTATATTATATGCAGCATAACTGAAAATTTTAACTGTATACAACCACCGCCTTCTCTGCAAGGCACCCAGGGACTTGCTTTTTGCATCTTCTCCCACCTTGAAAGCACCTCCATCCTCCTCCTGGAACTTCGAATTCCCCATCTGTTTAAACAAACAGAAGAATTTAGAGCCAGACTCCCCATAAGGGATGATAATAATAGTACCTTCCTCATAGGGTCATCGTGTGGACTAAATGAGTTCAAATATGCAACACACTTAGAATAGCATCTGGCAGAGAGCAGCAGCTGTAGTTGTCAGTGGCATTTGTGTTATTATTCATTGTTACTTGAGTATACCCATAATATTCACCCTTCACCCCAGGAAACTTAATAAGACATTTCTTCTCAATGAATACAGCACTCTTCCCACTAGACGTTTTATTAAATCAAATGCTTTCTGGCATCTGTGCCTGAACATCTTACTTGCAAATAGGTTTTTGGAGGGTGAACACATTCCCTTATAAAAGGGTTGCAGGGCTCAGTTGAAGTTGCATCTTCTCAGTGTTCATTTACACGTCATTAAATACTCAACAGTGGGAAGAACTGAAAGCTGATGTGTTCAAGCCACTTCTAATTGCATATCAAGCAACAAACGAGATAAACCCAATCTGAAATTGTAGTGGTTTTACAAGGCCGTGCACATTTCCTGGGTTTGGTTTGTATTCCCAGACAGGAAGCTAATCACTGGAGTGCTCTGTTCAATACCAGACTCCTGGGACTTCTACCTAAGTCTCTGTCCTCTTATGCCATCACTCCTAAGACCTCCACAGAGGGGCAGGCCCTGCATCCAGAAGAGGGGCTCATGATGGGGGCTGGTGACTCTCCAGTTTGTGACCAGGGAGTTGAGTGTGAGGGGCATCTTATGTATCTGATGTTTTCCTTCCCCACTACCCTGCCTCTGTGCTGCCCTCAGACTCCTGAGGATAGGGGCAGATTCCATCCTCAAGTCCCATTCATGTCAGTTCACTTCCAGCTTCTGCTGCATGGGTACCATGAGGCACCCCCCTCCTCTGCTGCCCTTATGAGAGGGATCTTGGACAAATTTGTCATATCCAGAGAGATGTTCTCATTCTTCCAGAGACACTGGGACACAGACATTCTCAGGCTTCTGGAGACACTGGTTATTCATAAGACGAAAGAGAAAAGATAGCGCTTTTCCTAACATCTTCCAACTGTGCACAGAAAATTCGCTCCAGGTAGGTCAAAGAAGCAACAATAAGCACACAATGCTAAAAGTACAAGAAATAATGAGACACAGGGAAGAGCACTGTATTCAAGAAGAAATGTCTTGTTAAGTATCTTAAGGCGAAGGGTGAATAGGACACACTTATATTCACAAATAGCAGCATGCACCGAGAACACACACAAAAACAAATACAATTTATTATTTGCAAAGTCCTTGCCAATGTAATATGACAAGAAAAAAAAAAGAGTGACAAGGATAGGAAAGGAAGGGACAAGATGACCTTTACTGTATATGATGTTATTATCTGTCTGGAAGGGCAGAAAATGATCAATTGAAAATCTTCCAGAATTAATAAAACTGTTCAATCAATGGCCAGACACAAGATAAACCTATGGAAATAGATGGACTGATTGCATGTCAATGTATCAGTCAGCAATTGCTGCATAATTGACAGCCCATCTCAAAGATCAATGCTCTGAAACAGTCATGATTTAGTACTAGAGCTATGTTCCTGTGGGTTGGTTGGGAGTCTGCTGGCCTCAGTTAATCTTGCTCCTGTGTCTGTGGGTGACAGGGGGTTCTGGTGTGACTCAGGCTGGGCTGGCTGGGGCTCTGCTCTATGTTGCTCACCTTTCTCCTGGGGACAGCAGGCCAGCTGGGGTGTAGCCTATGGCTGCAAGACAGCAAGGCCCACCTTGCGAGCTCATTTCAGACCTTGGCTTGCATCCTGTCTGCTCTGACCCACTGGGCAGAAAAAGTCACATGGCCAAGCCCAGTAAGAACATACAGCAGAAGGTATGGGTGAATGAGGGGCCATCACTGAGGGCACTAATACAATCAAAATCAAGTAAAAACTGCAACAGTAAGTAGCGTTCATGACTTTTATGATGGCAAGAAAAATCACAAGCAACATGGCAGGAAATTGGTTTAAAAAAAAAAGTGTAATAATATGCTGAAACTTTAATGGAAAACATAAAGAAGACCAACTAGAGTTGCTTACCTTTTTTTTTTTCCTGTATGGGGTGACTCAGTATTGTAAAGATCCCAGTTTCTGTCATATTGATCTATAGTTCATTGCAATTCCAGTACAAATCCGAAGAGGATTTTAACAAATGGAACTTGATTCGAAAATTTATCTGGAGGAGAAAATGTATAAGATACAACCCAGTATGACAAGATGATGGTGGTAGAGGTGGGGAGATTGCCTGACAAATTACTGAAACATCCTATAGAGATTTAAATTGTTTGGTTTTATTTTACTATTTAATTTATTTTATTAATTCTATTTGAGACAGGGTCTTGCTCTGTTGCCCAGGCTGGAGTGCAGAGATGCGATCACAGCTCACTGCAGCTTCAACCTCCCAGGCTCAAATGATTCCCCACACCTCAGCTTCCTGAGTAGCTGGGACTACAGGCACACACCACCACACCCAGCTGAGGTTAAACACTTTTTTAATGTGGTGTTATAATAGACAAAGGCAAAGAAGACATGAGGCAACATATAGATTCTAGAAAAGAACTCAAATACATATGGCAATTTAATATAAGTTATCAATACGATGTTATTTATATCATAAGAGAGGAAAGACAGAGCTTCTCACACCGTACACAGAAAATCCACTCCAAGTGGGTAAAAGAGCCAACCACAAACACACAATTATAAAGGTACAAGAAATAACAAGGTGCAGGTGCCATTATGGAAAAGATAGACATGCTTGATGCTACCATTTAAACTCCCGCTTAAGAACAGACGCCCTGTGAGTGAAATTAGAAGATAAATACAAGACATGGATAGAAATATATGAGTCACCAACCCAAATATATCTGGAATGCACAAAACTCTTCTACAAATTAGTGAGTAAAACGTAAAAATCCCAATAGAAAAATGGGCAATAGATATAAACTAGTAACTTACAGAAAAAGACATGCAAATGGCAAGTGGGTACATGAGACAATATTTAACTTTGTAAATATGCAGGAAAACGAAATAAAAAACAATATATCCTGTGGAGGTTGACTACATTGCAAAAATGTAAAAGATTATATCCAAGTGTGGGGGAAAGAGTTACTCTCTTTACTGTTGATTGTAGTACAATTATTTTTGGAGGATAATTTGGCAAACTTCATGAAAACTTAATCATTCTTTTGGCCATAATTTAAAAATCAAAAAACAGTAGATGTTGACTTGAATGTAGTGAACAGGGAAAACTTTTACACTGCTGGTGGGAATGTAAACTAGTACAGTCACTATGGAAAACAGTGTGGAGATTCCTTAAAGAACTAAAAGTGGAACTACCATTTGATCCAGCAATCCCACTACTAGGTATCTACCCAGAGGAACAGAAGTCACTATTTGAAAAAGATACTGGCACGCGCATGTTTATAGCAGCACAATTCACAATTGCAAATTGTAGAACCCAACTCAAATGTCAATCAACGAGTGGATAAAGAAACTGTGGTATACATATACACACACACACACACACACACACATACACACACACACACACATATATATATACACAAATCACCACTAAATAACTTACATATGTAACCAAATACCACCTGTACCCCAATAACTTATGGAAAAAAAATTGCAATCTTTCTTTGACCTAGCAAACCCATCATATTAAAAATCCACATATAAAGATATATATACAAGTCTGTTCTTTTAGCATTATGACAGCAAACATTTGTGAATAATCTAAACATTTACTAATGAAGAATTGAGTAGATACATTACAGTACCCAGAAACTAGCTTTCATTTGGCAATGAAATGGTCAAACCTGCACAAAATTTACATTATGTAAACATGATATGCAGGCTTCAGTTTTTGAAATCATCCTACGTGTGAAGTCTGGAATGCAGGTGTCAGCATCCTTGACAACAGTGCCCCAAGCAGCAGGAGCCACAGGAGATGGGGAGGCTGGGGGAAGACCGCAGACCTCAACAGCAGGGCAGGTCAAAATTCTAGGTGTCTTCTGCTTTGTCCTGAAAATACACCTGGAGTCCAACTCTGCTCCTCACCCACTGTGGCCCACAGCACCCATGATCTCTTGCCTAGACTACTGCAGAATCATCCACAGACATCCCAGCCTGGCCTCACCCCTTCCAGCTGCCCAAAGGACAGCAGCCAGAAGGGCCCAGTTAAAGTCGGTCTGATCGCTTCCTGCCTCTGCTCAGGAGCTTCCTGTGGGCTCCCTATTTCCCTCGGAAGAAAAGCGAAGACCTCTATGAGGTCCCACAGGAGTCTGCCCCTCACTTCCCGCCCAGATCTCACTGCCTGCTACACTTCTCACTCAGCTCCAGCCCCATTCCATCCCAGAAGTGTCAAGGGCACAAAAGACAAAGAAAGACTAAGGAGCTGTTGCAGAGTGGAGGAGACCACACGATGTGACCACAGAACGCAGAGAAGAATCCTGAACGATGTCCTAGGACCAGCAAGGGACCTCTGTGGGAAAACTGGAGAAAGCTCATTCAAGCCTGGAATTGAGCCAGCAGTCCTGCACCATCTTCATTTCCTAGTCTTGATGGATGCACCCTGGCTATGGGATGTATCGGGGAGGCTGGGGAGGGATATTCAAGAATGGTCTGCACTATCTGCAATGCTTGTAAATCTAAAATTTGAAAATTAAAAATTTATTTATTAATTACAATTAAATCTACTATAAGTTATTCAACTAATATTAATAGATTTAATTAAAATTACTAAAATAATTTAAAATTAAACTCTAATTAATAATTAATTGATTTAAACTAATAATTTAACATTTTTGAGGTAAATATAACAACAATTAAAACCAAACAAAAGCTACCCCTGCCAGCACTCCTCAGCTCTCTCCCCAGCTTTGCTTCTCTCCCCAGCCCTTCCTGCCTCCCAGGCACAGCTTAACGCACAGATTCATTCAGGGTATGCGATCTGTCTTTCTGCACTCTGATGTGCTCCATGAGGGCAGGTTCTGCCTGTTTTACAAACAGTGCTGTAAACCCAGCACCTACAACCTGTATCATCATATTAATCTATACATTCTAGTTTCTGGACACCACAATTTGTTTATCCAATTCTCCTTCAATATATTTTTGTTCTCAAACATTTGCTGTTATAAATAATGCCATAAAGAACAGACTTATACACATATCATTATATATGAATGTTTAACAGTAGGCTTGCAGGGTCAAAGAACAGGCATAATTTAAGTTTTCATAACTTTTGCCAAGTTATCCTCCAAAAAGCAATTGTGCTGAGAATATCATTTATTCATTTATCCTATGTATTGCCTGTCTTTCCCCACTGGAATATAGGCTTTGGGAAAATAAGGCTTTGCCTGGCCTGATCAGTTCTGCAAACCTAGCTCCCAGAACAAATATTTATCAAGCAATTGGCATGGGCAGGCAAGAGCTGCACTGAAATTGATGGGATAAGATACAGAGGTTTAAACCTATGATTTGAAGTTATGAAGGTACTGTGATGGACCTTCACAATGGAGTGGCTCCTCAAAGCTGTCCACATATGGATTCCCAGAACCTGGGAAGGTGTTACTTTACAGGGAAGCAGGGACTTCCTTCGTGGATGTGATGAAGTTAAGGGTCTGGAGATGGGGAGAGGATCCTGGGTTATCTGGTGGATCCAGCGTAATCACGAGGGTCCTTATGCGAGGGGCAGTAGGAGGAACAAGGACCAAGGAAGAGGTCAGAGAGAGACTGGAGGATGCCAAGCTGTGGTTCTGAGGATGGAAGAGGGGACAAGTTGCTGGGAAATGCAAGTCGCCTCTGGAAGCTGGAGAAGCACAGGAGATGGAGTTTCCCTTAGAGGCTCTAGGAGGAACCAGCGCCACTGATGGCACCTTGATTCTGGGACTTCTGGTTTCCAGAACTGTAAGAAAATAACCAAGTGTGGTTTTAAGCTCCCAAGTTTGTGTTCATTGTTACAGCTACAGCAGGAAATTAATCCAGGTAGAAGAATTAAAACAAACATGTAAATCACATACACAGAGGTGGGCAGGAGACAGAAGAACGCCAAGTCCCCGAAGCCTCAGCTTTTGTAACTGGGAAGCAAGAGATACAGTCTAAAATCAGTGACCAGGGACACAAGTTCTTTCACTTTTCAGCTACAGTGATGGACAGAATGCAAGGATGAAAATCAAAACAGCTCCAAGCAGCTGCCTGAACCTGGAGGCAGAGGGGCTGTCACTTGCCTGCATTTGCTCTTCGGTGTAGATGAATTTGTCATCATGTGTGCATCTCACTTCCATAAAACACTGTGTTAAAACCTGCCTGGGTGCTCTGGTGAGGTGCAAGGACCGCCTGCAGTAGTGCCACCTCGGAGCCCACACATGGCACACCCAGGGTCCAGCAACCCACAACCGCTCACCCAGACATCCAGCGGGGACACCCAGCAATTGTAGGAATAGGAAGTCCAGTCAAAGAAGGAAGGCACCAAGTCCGTGGCCCGACTGTGGGCTGTGGACACGCCCGCTAGTGGACACTGCACCCCCACCATCCCACCGTGCACAGGTGGCTTCCAGGGTTCTGTTCATCTTCACAGAGGTCATGAGGGGCATGGGGCAGTGAATGGCCACTGACCTGGCTGCGGGCCGCAGTGTGTCCTGCTGGCGCTCGGGACTGCATGCGTGTGTGGTCCCTATACCTCTTGTAGCACTGCTGCTGATGGAACCAGGCACTCAGTGGTGCTGGGCAAGGCTCTGCCCAGAGCAGGAGGCCACAGCCTTTGCAGGGGCTCAGCCCCACCTCCTCCCCACAGCAGGTGTGGCAACCAGAGCATGGCTCTGGCCTTGGGGCCTCAGTTTCCTCATTTGTCAATGGCATATTTGACAAGGGCTCTTACCCATTGAAGCTTTAGGATTCTGAGAGTTCAGGGGCCACTCTTCCTCTGTGGCCCTGGCCCGTTGCTGGGAATGGGTGTGGAGGGACTCGGTTCTGCCGTCTCCAGGGTTAAGAGCGCTCTGCTGAAGACATCAAACTGGAGATCACATGTGTAGTACACATGCTACACCTGTGCAAGTGTAGCCAGATGTGAAGACAGAGACAGAGCCGGGGCCACCAGCTGATACCCTTCCTGGCGGTGTCACCTGGGTGGGTCAAGTCCCCCCCAGTCCCAGCTTCCTCACTTTCCTCGCTATGAAGCTCACCATGCCCTCCTACCACCCTTCCAGGACTGAGGATCAAATGGAGGAATTCCAGAGGGTCCTGACCCTGTAGTTGAGGGTGTGGTGGAGCCAGGGAAGCTCGGGGCCACCCTTCCCCTGCTAAATCAGGCAGCTGGCTAGAGGCAGCCTGAAGTGTAGTTTGATCAGCATCCTAGATTTTACTAGTGATCCTCCTGCTCTGAACTCTGCTTCCAGCTGAGCTGGGAAAGGCCAAGCAAAGTGGCCCCAGAGGGCAGCTCTGGCTTCCCCCAAGACTACTGAGAGAGAAGGGCCCAGCATCCACAGGGCAGTTTGGGGACTCCAGGGAACCTCTCCTTAGGCTACTGCTGGAGGGTTCCCATACAATGCTGCACGCATGTGCGTGCAATACCAGTGTGCTCCTGTGTGCATCTATATGTGCAATACTTGTGTGCATGTGTAGCCAGGTGAACTCAAACATGTGTGCACAGGAAAGCACTCTCATCTCTGTATGTGTATATGTGTGTGCCTTCAGGGCTGTACTGCATGTGCATTTATACAGATATGCATGAGTTTGCACAGGCTCTTGTGCGGGTGCACTGGCATTCACATACATGTACATGAGAAGCATATGACAGCCTTGCTGTCAATTTCATTTCATGGTTACATTTTGTTTGGCTGGCATGTT
>NW_012116377.1:7191792-7205425 GCF_000951035.1 Colobus angolensis palliatus
AAACAGATCAGTGGTTTCCAGGGGTTATGGGAGAGGGAGGGATGAACAGGCAGAACACAGAGGATTTTTAGGGCAGTGATGCTATTCTGTGTCATACTACAAAGGTGGATACATTTGTCAAAACCCACAGAATTACACCACTAGGAGTGAACCCTAATTTAAACTGTGAACTCCAGGTGATAACGATATCAGTATCTGTTCATCAGCTAAAACAGGCACCACTCTGATGGGAAATCTCTACTTTCTAGTTGATTTTGCTGTGAACCTAAAACTGCTCAAAAAATAAAGTCTACTAAATTAAAAATTAAGTAAGTACAGCCATGTCTTAAAAGAGAGTTAAATTCTAAAACCAGCTCAGAAGGTGAAATCCCAGTTAACTAAAATTACTTTTGAAGATTTTCTTAAATCATCCCTAGAGCACAGTATGCCACGTGTCAGCCAACACTGACGTTTTATCCCTCTGCACGTCCATCACAGATACATCGCCCTCCCCCTTAGGTCAGATGAGTAGCTGACTTGCATTCGGAGGCAGCTAACTTTGTATCACAAATACCTACCCATCAACACTAGGATCAACGTAAAGGAAGCTAGAAACTGCTGCTGCCATAACAGGAGTCAAGAAATGAAGTAGCAAATTTTAATCTGCTACCCCCAGGCTAATCCTTGGGCATATGGAAGGGAGTGAGGGGAAGAATTATCCCACACAATTTAATACATATTTTCCTCCCTCATATTTTGGAAATTACTATAGTTCAACTCATGTAGATTAAAGGTATGTATAAGGTGAGTCCTCAGAGTGAGGTTGTCGCAAAGTTGCATAGCATGAAAACATGGGAGGAGTTGAGGGGAAGGACCAAGTGCAAGAAGAGACTGGGCAGGGCAAGAGCGGACAGGCAGCTGGGTGGAGGCGTCCAGGTAGAGGAGCTGTTTTCCCATGGGTCCAAGTTGGTGTTGTGTAGAACAGAGAGAGCCAACCAGGAATCAGGAGCTCAGAGAATAAGGTGACCAGAAAGATATTATTGTTAGCAGTGTGGAATGTATCTGAGTCACCAACGTATGTTAGTGGCAGCAAATCAGTACAGGTTTGCAGCAACCCCAGTTCTTGCCTCCTCGGAAGAATCTGACCAAGGGACAGAAGACAGAGTGAGAGACACCCAGGCAAGTTTTCAAGCAGGAGTGAAAGTTTATTAAGAAAGTTTTACAGCAGGAATGAAAGGAGGTAAAGTACACTTGGAAGAGGGCCAAGTGGGCGACTTGAGAGATCAAGTATGTAGTTTGACCATTGACTTGAAATTTATATGTTGGCAGGCTTCCAGGGGGTTGTGTCTCTTCTCCCCTGATTCTTCCCTTGGGGTGGGCTGTCTGCATGCACAGTGACCTGCCCGCACTCAGGAGTGAGCAATGTGTTTACTGAAACTGTGCGCATGCTCACTTGAGGCATTCTTCCCTTTCCAGTCACATCTCCCTAGAAGGTCATAAAGTAGCTCAACTCTGCCATTTTGCCTCTTAGTGTGTATGCTTAAGCCCATTCACCCAGCTCCTGAGATCTTATCACAAAGCTGCTGATCACCAGTTTCAGGTTTTTTCTATCTATTGGGAGACTGCCTTTCCCTGGTGCTGGCTGCAATCAATTATTATTTTAGAAAGACAGTATAACAACTACCTGATCATCACCTGATGGTGGCCTGACATTCTGGGGTGTGAGTCCCTCTCCTGCCCTGCTCATGTCTGACTAGCTACCTATTGCTTCTTGGGAAATGTATAGACATCTTTGGAGGGGCGTGAACACCACAAGGCATAGACGGAGGGATGTAGAAATAATGCTGCCCAGTCCCCAGGGCACAGGCAGGCCCTGTTCACCCTCCCTTATATTTGGGGCTTGTGGAGCTACTTGCAGTGTTTGACTTAATGGGTTTGCTGCTACCCAGAGAAGGAGAATGGATGGAACCCAGAAGATTCACAGGGGGGCTCCCAGGACTTCCATATCTGGTAAAATACACCTCCATTGTCCTCAAGGTCAAAGTGACCTGGCCTGCTTAGCTTGCAAATGTCTCCATCTCCTGGATGTTTCTGTGGCTTCCAGGAGCATGTGTTCTCAGGCCTTCCTGAGGGCTCCCTGGTCCTCCTGAGGGGGCACTCAGCCCCTGCTTCCAGAGGCTGGAAGTTGGAGGTCAATGCCTCAGCAGGGTCGGATTCTCCTGTGCCATCTCGGTTGGATCCTCCCGCGGCCTGTCTCTCCCTGCCGTGTAGCTGGCTGCCTCTTCGCTGTGTCCCCACATGGTCATTCCTCTGTGCACTTGCATCCCTGGGGTCTCTTTGTGTGTCCCAACCCCCTCTTCTTACAAGCACCCCAGTCAGGTTGGATTAAGGGCTACTTTAATGGCCTCATTTTCACTTTATAGCCTGTTTAAAGGCCTAATTCCAAATTTGGTTCCATTCTGAGGTTCTGGGGATTAGGACTTAGATGTATGAATTTTGGGAGGCAGAACTCAACCCATAACATCCCTGAATCCCATGTGATGAGGATCCTCACAAAAGGGGAGCTGGGAGCTGCCATGCACAAGGAGAATGCCAGGTGAACAAGAGTGGGAGGTCAGTAATGCTGAAGGGCTCCAACCACCAGCAGAAGCTAGGCGAGGGCCCAGGACAGACTGACCCTTAGGGCCTTAGAGGGAACCCGCCCATCCACACACACCTTGATTGAGGACTTGCAGCCTCCAGAACTGTGAGAAAGCAAATGGCTGTTGTTGAAGCCCTCAGGCTGTTATACTTTGTTACAGCAGCTGTGGAAAACTCATAGATGCTGTAATTTAAATTTTAATTAGAGAGATGATACAGTATTTGGTGCCCTGAATGGATGAAGCAGGAAGATTCTTGTGCTAGATGGGAAAAGCACTTAGCGCGTTGCTGGGTGCCAGGCAGGCCCCCTAAGGGGGAGCCAGAAATAAGAAAAGGGAAGGAATCTTACCAGTGAAATCCGTTTATGGAAACATTGAACACTCAGGTTCTGGCTGGGCGCGGTGGCTCATGCCTGTAGTCCCAGTGCTTTGGGAGGCTGAGGTGGGAGGATCACTTGAGTCCAGGAGTTTGAGACCAGCTTGGGCAACACAGTGAAACACCATGTCTACAAAAAAATACAAAAAAATTAACTGGGCATGGTGGTGTGCACCTATAGTCCCAACTACTCGGGAACCTGATGTGGGAGGATCCCTTGAGCCTGGCAGGTTGAGGTTGCAGTGAGCCTTGCACCACTGCACTCCAGCGTGGGTGACAAAGCAAGACCCTGACTCTAAAAAAAAACCAAAAGACTCAGGTAGCCACAGCATCTGCTGCACACTGGAGTCTGATGCCACATTCTGCAAGAAGGGTGTTCAGGGAGCTGTAGGACTGCAACCTGCCTGGTCAGCCAAATCAGCCAAGGATTGGAGAGTAACTTCCCATCCTACCAGGAAGGGCTGGATCAGAGTGTGCATAAATGTGGATCCAACAAGGAAGCTCAACCTAGTGATTTACGATTGATAGCCAACTGGTCAGACCAGTGGCGTCCCCACCTCTGAGCCAGCTGATAGCAGCAGGGCTGGGGCAGGGCCCCTTCCTGGCCCGCTCCCAGTCTCTTAGGAAGCAGGAAGGAAGCTTGACAAACACTGGGCAGAGGACGGCTTGGGGAGTGAGGGGAGCTATACAGTCGTGTCATTCTTGCCTTGTCCAGTGCCCTTGAACCTGGTTGACCTCCCCAGAAGTTAGTGAAGGTTGGAGGATATAAGTCCTGAGCCTGGGAAGGAAAGTGCCAGAGTAGAGGGGGTGTTTTCCATCTGAGGGGTAGCTTGTGAATGAGCTGGCTCTGGAGGAACTGGGAGGAATGCACTCTGTAGCCAGGTGCCTAGCCTAGGGCAGAGAAGCCCAGGCTGTCCCAGCTCAAGCCCAAGCCCCTTTTCTACCTCCAGGTTTGACTGATGGGAGAGGATGACCCTATGTGCAGAGGGTTCACCTGAGGTGAACACCTCCAGCCCCTTCCAGAATTGAACTTCTACCCGCTTCCAGACAGCAGAAGCTTTGCCTCCCTCCTGAAGGAGAGTAGGAGCTTGATTTGGGAAGAGGATAGAGGAGGAGAGAGTGCCCTGGGACTTCTCGGCCCCAAAATTCTTAGCCTGGGCTCCAGCTTCTGGAGTTTAGGGAGTTTCTTTTTGCCTATCTCTGGATGAGGATAAGATTCCAGAGCAGCTGTGATGGCTGGAAGTGGCCAAACATGCCTTGAAAGGACCTTGGAAGATGTTGGGCAGATGAGCTGCAAGGGTCCAGTGGTGTAGGGAGAGTTGGGGTTTCAGGGAGACCCTCCCCAGCCCCACCCTGGGACCCCACACCGCCCTCACCCTGAGGATGCTGATGAAGGACGTGGATGTGCCTGGCAGAAATCAGCCTCCAGGATGGGCTGCAGTGGCAATGGATGAGTGGGAAGCCGAGCAGGTGAGAGAGAGCAGGGTGGAGATCATTCAGGGACTAACCCACAGTAGGGCTTGAGAGTGTGTGGAAGCCCCCTGTTATGGGCTACATTTGTCCCCCAAAATTCATGACTTGAAGTCCTAAACTCCAATGCCCAAGAAAAGGACTGTATTTGGAGACAGGGTCTTGCAGAGATGCTTAGGGTAAAATGAGGTCATTGGGGTGAGCCCTAATCCATTAAGACTTCTAAAAAAAGGGGATTAGGACACAGACATGCACAGATGGAAGACCACGTGAGGATACAAGGAGAAGGTGGCATCTACAAACCAGAGAGAGAGAGAGGCTACAGGAGAAACCAAACCTGCGGCACCTTGCTTTTGGACTTCCAGCCTCAAGAGCCATGAGGAAATAAGGTTCTGTTGTTTACATCCCCATCTCTGATTTTGCTACGGTAGCCCAAGCAAACTAAGAATTCCTGCTCTGAGGACACTGTGAACTTAGCAGGGGCTCTTTGTAGGGGCGGTGGTGTCACCATATTGTGCACGGGCCATCTGTGCTATCCAGTGCTGGGGTCATGCTCCTTCAGCAGTGGGAGTGAAACCTCCCTGAGTTTCTAGCTGGAGCTGTAGCCTGCAGCCAGGCCTGGGCAAAAGGGCTGCCTGGAGCTCGGGCCCCAGGTCTCAGGGACGTGTATTTTACACTTTGGGTTTGCTATGATTTAAATGTATGGTTTGCTATGATTTAAATTCAAAATCCAGGTGTTGCCAATGTCCAGTATTAAGAGGTGAGGCCTTTACGAGGTGATTAGGCCAGGAGGGCTCCTGCTGGGAGGGGATCAGGACACCCATAAACGGGCTTGATGGAGGAGGTGGTGGCAGGCTTGCCCCTCTGCCTTCTGTAGTGTGAGGGCACAGCATGCAGCCCTCACCAGGCCAAATGCTGGTGCTTTGGCCTTGGCCTTCCAACCTGGGAGAAATGCATTTCTGTTCTTGATGAACTGCCCAGTCTGTGGTGTTCCATTTTAGCACGACAGACGGGCTCAGGGTTATAGTCCCATATTATGTTATTCACTATGTTGCTCAAATTGCTCCTGCCTTGGCCATTGGGCACTCTCTCCGTTGGCTCCTGGGCACCCTTATCACTGGGGTTTTGTTTTCTGAGCACTTCCTGACATTCTGGCACTACAAGAGGCACCAGGATCATCTCACACATTATCTGCCCAGCCCCAGAACCAGCCATTTCCCTAAGAAGCCCATCTCCTTTTATTTGGGAAACGGTGTTAGACACCAAGGTCAGGACGTGCAGTGCTCCTTGCTAGGGAGTGTCGTTTCTTCTAGGCCCTCTCAACTAATAAGGCACAGAAACACACATTAATAAACGCTCATTAATAAACAGCTCTGGGGACATTTCTGCATGTGACCGTCTGCACCTATGGTAAGCTGAAACATGGGTTCCCACTGACACCTCCAACTCAAATCCGTCACCACACGGGTCATCCTGGGCTCTGCCCCTTGCTTATCTGTGACTCTCACTGCAGCAGGGAGAAACTTGCTCCTACTGGCTGCCACCCATTTCCTAAACTAATCACTCAGCTCCAGGATGCATGCATTGTGGTGTGAGCAGCGCTGACCTGGAGAAGTGGTTTCACTGGCCAGAGCACAGGGCTGTGTATAGTCCTTCCACTTTCCTCTCAGAGGCTCCGTTCATGTCCAGAGTTACTCAGCTAACCCCATTTCCCCGTCCCTTCAGAGAGGTTCTTTCATGAATTGTTTTGTTCTAGATTCCTTATGTAAGCAGTTCATTGACTCCTGATGTCACGGTGTCCCTCAGGCCTACGTCTTGCCTAGGCCAGTCAGTGGCACCCGTTACTGGCGTTGTCTCACCTCGATGCCTGCTCTCCACACATCTGAGGAGGACGTGAGTCTTATGGCGCCACATCCTTTCTCTCTCTCCCGTTTCCACATGCCCCACCTGCCACCGCCCTCACCCTGGACCAGCGATCCCCTCTCCCTGATCACAACCTTGGCTTGGCTTCCTTCTGGCCTCTTCCCTGGAACCCAGCCTCCCTGCCGAGCTGTCCTGCCGTGAGGCCAGCACTGTCCCTCTCTGTCTGCACACTTCGCAGCATGTGAACGAAGTCCTCCTTCCGCTTGGAGAACCCATGGAGAGAGCGCAGCAGCCGTTTTGGGGTAAATGGTCCCAGAGCTTCCTCATCATGGGGCAGAAAGACTTCTTTCCACATAGGAGTGTCACTGCACTCCCCAGGAGAGAATCCTTAAACTGCAGCCCCGAAAATGCCCCTGTGAGGCCTTCGCGCTGAGCCCTAATACCAGCCACACCAAGCCATGACTTACACAGAGAACCAGGGCAGGCAGAACCACCGAACGCCAAGGTCACACCTGAGGATTTCCCCTAGGCCCTGTGTCAGCCCCTCCACTGGAATGAGGTGCTCGTCCCCCTGGCGGCTGGCTGGGCAGGGGGCAGCTTTGGGGAATTTCCTTGGCTGAAGAGAACTGGCTCACACAAGGCCACATGTCCTTCCGGTGACTGATGGACATCAGGGAGTAAGGCCAGCCCTGCCTCCCTGTCTTGGGTCAATTCTGCAAGGCCGCCAGCTTTCCAGCTCCCTGGGGGGTGGCTGAGGCCTGCGTCAGGGTTGTGCTGAACTGAATGAGTCCCTCCACCAATATTCACTTCCTGCCTGCCCTCTACCAGTGTGGGTCACCAGGGCAGCATGCTTCCTGCATGTCCCTGTCCATCTCAGAGTCTGCTTCAGGGAGACCAATACCCTGCTTAGAGCAACGAGCTGGCCAGGTAGGTGCCCCCATCCCAGCCAGGCCACGGCGCTCCTCCCCGCATGGTAAGAACCCAGCTTGGTAGCTGGGATGCTGGCTCTCTGCCCAGCCCCCACCCAGACCCAGCCTGTGCTCAACACGGGGCTGCCGCGGCTGGAGACATGGAGTCCAGACAAGAGGGGCTAAGGAGGTTCTCACCAGAGTCTAGAATTCACGTGGCCTCAGGGGAACTAAGTGAGGAGAGCTGGCAGCAGAAAAGGAAATCACTGGGCATGGGGGCTCTGGCCAGCTGGGGACGTACAGCCCAGGCCAAGGGGATGGCTCCCCATTAGCCAGCAGATAGTCACCATGCAGCAGAGGCCCCACATGACCTGTTCTGGTTCTTAAAGACCAGCTAGAAATCCTGACCTTTATGTGAAATATCCTGGTCTTTAACGCTGGTTCCAGTTCTCAAACACAAGCAAAGATACAAATAAAACCCAAGTGTGGCTGAGTCTCCCACACAGCAGTGAGAGGAGAGGGGAGGTGCTGTAGCCCCAGCTGCGTCCAGGGTCACTGGCACCCTCTTTTAGACCACTATCTAGCAATTCCCCTTAGGACCTTGCCCATGGCCACCATCCCACTCATTTCTCTCCTTTGCTCATGGACACATGTCCTGTTGCACAGTCTTTGTCCTCTCCTGTGGTCCAGCTCTTCTTTGATCCCCTGAGCCCCCAGTCTGCCTCCTAGAGAGAGTCCCTGTGAGCCCGCTGGATGGTGGCCCATGTTCAGGCCCCGTGCTGGAGGCTGGGCAGGGCTGATGGTGCCACGCTGGGCATGGAAGAGCCCGGTGACCCAGGAAGGGTGCTGGGTGGTCAAGTCCTTTAGGGGTAGGGGAGTGGGAGGAGTGTCTGCCCCAGCTGCTCAGGCAGTGTGTGGTGGGGCCTGAAGGCTGATGGGTACGGCTGGGGGTGCTGGATCTGTGCTGCTCAGAAGGGCCTGTCTCCCTTGGATATGTAAGGGAGGTGACATCACCAGAAGTGCTCTGTGAGAGGAAGCAGCATTTGCTGGGAAGATAGTTGGTTAAGGGCAGCCCGGAGTATGGGGGGCCTGAGGATGTGGTGCCAGCAGAACTCAAGGACGTGGCAATTGGCAGAGGAGAAACTTGCCTGAAGCAAGGCAAGGAGACAGCTTGGGTGCAGTGGATAGAGAGTGGAGAAAGGGACGCCATTGCCAGAGATGGCGGCTGCAGCTGGGGCCACAAGCCCACGGCCTTGCAAGAAGCCATGGAGGAAGAGACCAAAGGGCTGCTTTTTAACCAGCTGAGCAGAAGACCAGGGGAACTTGCTGTCATTCTGCAGTGCAGACAACCTCCCAGTGGGCCTCTTGCTCCCAAAGCTTCAGCATACAGGACTTCATGTGAACAGGCCATGCACACATGAACATGTGTTTGTGCACTTGTGCATATTTGTGTACGTGCATGTGTATATGTATAACATGTGTACACATGTGTATATGTATTCACGTGTGCATGTATATGTTAAAGAAAACAGCCATTTCATGCCAAAGTCAGAGACCAAGGTTGCCCTGAGACCACAGACCCACGGATAGCTCACAGAGGCCTTTGGACTTCTTCAAGGCGTGGAGTGAGGTTCAACCAGCCAACATCTGGGTTACACATTTATTTTCTTGGAGTAAATAATCTTAGGGGTGGGGAACAGCTGACACAGTATGGTTTTTTTCTCCATGTGATTTTGAAGTGATATCCACCAGGACTTCTGCCCTTAGGCTTCTTTTCTTTTCCCCAGTTGTCAAGGGGAGTAAAGACTCCAGAACTGTGCTTAGTCCTTCAAAGGAAAGTCCATCCCTGGGCAGAGAAGTGCTCTGTGAGAGGTGCTCAGAGCACCTCTGAGTGCTTCTGATACCAAAATAACCAGCTTCCGAGGCCTTTTTGACTCCTCAGTACAATGCATGAGATGAAAGTTTCTTCTGAAAACTGAGCATGTGAGACCCCATGGGGATGAAGTTCCATGGAGAAGAAGTAGTGCTGCCTCTGCCTCAGGGGTTAGCCTCCAAGTCAGTGAGTGAAGGACAGAAGCTTGTGTGGTCAAAGTGATTTGCAGGAGCCTCTTCAGCCACTTGCCAAGCACAATTCGCCTGGACTTCTCCACACAACTCCGTTCAGTAAATCTCCTGCACACTTAAAGCTTGAGAATCAAAAGACAGTCTAAAGAAAACATTCCTCTCTTATTCTCTCCCTTCCCGACCCCACCCTGAAAAGGGTCTATGGTCAGACATCCAGCTTTTCAAATATTCCACCTTTAAGATGGCTGTAATCCCTACTGTGTGGGGCAGATGTTGGCTGCCCAATCCAGCAGCTACTTCCAAAAACTTCCTCTCTTGCCTTCCTCCCACACCAGAGGCCAGAAAAGCAGCTCATTCCTTTCCCAGCCTCCCTTACAGTAAACGTGACCAGATAGCCCAGTTCTGAGTAACGAAATGTGAAAGGAACTTCTGGGAAGGCATTTGTTTCATTTTGTTTTGTTTTTCCTTGATAAAAGAGACAGATACCAGATGAGAATGGAGAGGGCTGCTCTTTTCCTCCTATTTTGCTTTGAACACGGATGTGATGCTTGGATTTGTGGCAGCTATTTGAAACCCTGAGGTGTCAAGCATGAGAACAAAATGTGAACAGGCTAAGGAAGTCAGAACACAATCATGAAAGGAGCTGAGTTCTTCACAGCACCCCTACATTATGGGCTAACTGGGAGGCTCATCTGCCTCTGTGATTCTTGTTTATTTGTTAGAATAGGTTCAGACATGAGTGACAGAAAGCCTAAACTGATGATGTTAAACAAAATGTAAGTTTATTTCTTATAGAAATCCAGGCCATAGATGAAAACATGGCTCCACAAATTTCAGGGACCAGGTTCAACATGTAGCTTTCCTCATGTGGCCTAAGATGCTGCTCTAGCCCCAGCCATCACACGTGGATTCAGCCACCAAGATGGAGAAAAGGAGAGTTGATGAGCAGGACTTCTGTCTGTAACACACCCCGGAAGTTGCAAGCACCACCTCCTTCTACCAGAACTTAGTCACTTGACCACATCTACTACTTGGGAGACTGAGAAAGGTAGACTCTACTTGGACACCCATGTGCCCAACCAACATTTGACATGTTAAGAAATGACTAGTGGTGACTGCTGCATGAGTAAACATTACAATGTTTACATATAGTTAGTCACATTGTCTGTTACTTGCAGTCAATAGCATTCCTAGCTCATATTCAGTGAATCTCAAAAGCATCTCTCAGATTTCCATTTCCAACCAACATGGGAAAGTGGGGACTTAATGTTTCTTCCTGCATGAAGCAGTAACAAACCTGGGCAAAATACAAGAAACAATTACATTCAAAACTTTGGATGTCAAGCTGTGAAGGACAGTGATTCCTGAATGATGAAAATCGAATGAGGAAAAGCCAACTTATTGGCTTGAGAGCATTTCCAGGCAGAGGTGCTGGGAGGAGAAACTCGGAGAAATACACAGAAGAGAACCCTGAATATCTTCGGAGAGTTTCCCTCAAGTAATCAGCAGTAAACATGTCAGTGCTTGTATGTGAGGAAATGAACAGAGATTAGGAGAAGAACCATTAGAAAAGATTAGAGGGAACAGTGCCTGGGGCTGATACAGTTCATATAGGTCCATACAGTAGCTATTTCCACCAGCCAGTCTAGAAAACCTCTTAATTCACACAGCATTAGATGCTGTACTCAGGTATTGTCTTTCAGATTTGTTAGAGCAGCATTTATCTAGCAACAGTCTTGCATTGATAACAAATCTGAAAGACAATACTTGAAATGATCAAACTGCTTCCCAATAACTTAACTGAGTACCAGAACAAAATTTAAGAATACTTATGGAAATACAAAGCCAGCACACACAGTAAAATTCACAATGTCTGGTATCCAATAAAATATCTTCAGGCATACAAAGAAGCAGAAAAATATGACCCTTACTAAAGAAAAATCAAACAATCAAAAGCAAATCAGAACTGATACAGATGTTAGAATTATCAGACTAAGGCATTAAAACATTTACAGTTGTATTCTATATGTGTAAAAACTCAAGAGACCTAATTCAAACTTCTGCAGATAAAAACTACATGTCTGAGATGAGAAATTCATGGCAAATTAACACATTGCAGAAAAAGAGATGAATGAAATTGAAGACACAGCAAAAGAAATAATATAAAGTGATACACAGAGATAAAAAAGATAAAATAAATACAGTACATCAGAGAAAACTTCAAGAAACCTAATAAATGTTTAATTAGGATTCCCAAACAGGGGAGAGTTGAGTTTAAAAAAAAGATATATAAATAAACAATGGCCAAAAAATTACAAACTATGATATAAACTATTAATCCACAGATGCAAGAATATCAACAAACCCCAAGCACAAGAAACATAAAGAAAAAGACACTAAGGTACATCATGATCAAATTGTTTAAAACCAGTAATTTTAAAAACCTTGAAAGCAGCCATATAAAAAGGCATATTACAGGCTGGGTGCGGTGGCTCACGCCTGTAATCCCAGCACTTTGGGAGGCCAAGGTGGGTGGATCACCTGAGGTCAGGAGTTCGAGACCAACCTGACCAACATGAAGAAACCCCATCTCCATTAAAAAATACAAAAATTAGCTGGGTGTGGTAGCGCATGCCTATAATCCCAGCTACTCGGGAGGCTGAGGCAGGAGAATCACTTGAACCCAGGAAGTGGAGGTTGCAGTGAGCTAAGATCATGCCATTGCACTCCAGCCTGGACAATAAGAGTGAAACTCCATCTCAAAAAAAAGAAAAAGGCATATTACACACACAGGGACAAAGATAAGGATAACAGCATACTTCTTGTTGGAAACAATGCAAATGAGAAAACAGTGGAATATCATCTGAATGCTGAAGGAGTGGAGGATGGGGGAGGATTGTTAACCTAAAATTCTATACTCAGCAAAAAACAAAGCCAAAGTAAAGAAACTTTCAACAATGGCTGAAAGAATTACCAACAGAACCACTTCAAAAAAAGAAAAAAATACTACCAGAAGTCCTTCAGGCAGAAGGAAAATTATACTAGTTGAAAATACGAATTTATACAAAAGGATGAAGAGCACTGAAAATGGTAACCATGTGGGAAATGTATAATACTTCTTTCTTATTATCTGAATCTTTTCAAAAGCTAATTGATGGACCAAAAGTAATAACAATGTATTTTGGCTAATGTAAAGGCTAATGTAAATGAAGGGGCATAATATCACTTGAAGGTGACCTGCGATAAATGATGTTTACTAAAAATCCTAAAGCAACCATTAAAATAACAGTTATAGATATAAGCCAACAAAAGAGATAAAGTGAAATAATAAAAAAATGCTCAATTAAACAAACAAAAAAAAAAAACAGGACAAATAGAGAACAAGTAGCAAGATGGCAGATTTAAAACTAGCTATATCAATACATACATTCAATGCAAATGGTCATGACACTCCAAATAAAAGACAGAGATTTCCATACTGGATAAGAAAGCAAGACTCAAGTGTATGCTACTATAAGAAATCTATTTCAAAAATAAAGTCACAAATAAGTAAGAAGTAGGAGGATGGGAAAAGATATACCATGCTAACACACATCAAAAGAAATACATAGTAGCTATTATACATGAATATCAGACAAAGCAAATTTCAGAGCAAAGAATATTACCAGAAATAAAAGGTAATTTCATATTATTATTATTAATGGAGCCAACTCATCAGGAAAAATAACAATCTAAAACATTTGTGCACCTAATAACAGAACTTCAAAATACACTAGCCAGCAAGTGACAGAACTTCAAGGACAAATAGATAAATCCGCAGTCACAATCTAATATTTAAATACCCTGACCTCAATAATTGATAACTGATAAAAGAAATAAACAGAAAATCAGCCACAATATAGAAGCCTTAAATCACACTGTGAACAAACTTGCCCTAATTGACATTTATAGAAAACTCAATTCAGCATATTCTTCTGTAGTGCACGGAGAACATTTACCAAGACTTACCACATTCTGGGCCACAAAATAGTCCCAATAAATATTAAAGGATCCAAGGTTACATAAAGTCTATTTTCAGATTGCAACAGAATTAAATTAGAAATCAATAACTAAAAGATAACCTGGAAATCCCCAAGTATTTGAGAAGTAAGTGACACACTTTTAAATAACCCATGAGCAAAGGAAGAATATTTTTTAAATTGTAAAGATTTTTGAACTGAATAAAATCAAAACATAATATATTAATACTTGCAGATGTTATTAAAGCAGTACTTAGAGAAAATTTATAGCACTGACGCTTATACTGGAAAAGAGGAATGATCTCAAATCAATGT
>NW_012116377.1:7205950-7234052 GCF_000951035.1 Colobus angolensis palliatus
AGAAGTAGTAAAGATTAGACTGGAAATAAGTGAAATAGAAAACAGAGAGGGTGAGAGAGTGTGTGTGGCGGCGTGTGAGTCCCGTTTTATTATTCCTACAGTGCTCTGTAAGCTCATCTTTCTGCAGCTCTTGTGTGTTTTCTTGTTTTATTTCTTCAATGTCTGCCTCTCTGCTCTCTCCTAGGTCTGCCAGCTAGAAGAGCAGATTTGATTTGAGGGCAGTTGGGAAGCCATCCAACCTGGAGAGCCTCTACAATTAGCAAAACAAGGTCTGAAATTCCTGGACTTCACTCCTTGTTAGCGAGAAAGCGAAACACGTGATGCTCTGCTTTGCTCTCAGTGTCAAAACCTTGTGCTCATGGGCCCTGGCGACAGCACAGAGAGCCCTGAATACTGAAACCCTGCATGGGTACATTTTGATGGGGCAGGAAGAAAAGTTCCCGAGTGTGGAGAGCGGAGGTCCAGAGCATTCACTGATTTATCCACAGAACAGATGCGGAAACCAGGGCACAGCAGGAGAAGTGAAACTTCCAGCAAAGCCCAGTTCATAATGTGAGGCTTTGTGAGGTTCATGTGTGCGACCTTCACCCTCTCACCTGGACCCTCTCTTTGTCCTCCTTTTGTACCCAGTGATGTTTGGCCTGGATCCTTTCCCTGCCCTCAAGTCTTGCCCTGGCCTGACATTCAGCGGGGCCTCTGTGCATTAAGGATGGAGGATGGTTTCTCTACCAGGTGAACTTGTATCTGCTCGGAATTCTGGAGAGCAAAGACCCACTAATCCATCTATTGATCCTGTCCCGGTCACCAGGCTGGGTCTAGCCTCCACACTGCCGCTGCGCAGGGTCTGGGGAGGAAGTCGCTGCAGCCATTCAGCCAGGTGGGGCTTACATAGGGGTGGGGGTAGCACAGAGCTCAGAACCTGGGGCTCTGGTTACAGGAAGACTGCAAGTGATAAGCCCACAGAGCATGGGGCAGGGGAAGGGGAAGCCGGAAAGACGCACGTTGTGAGCAAGGGGTCACAGAGGAGATGGGGAGCCATGGGAGGATGCCTGTCCAGCTGTCACTGCCCATACCTACTGTGCAGTGGAGGAAGACGCGCGATGCTCTGGGCCTACCTTGGGAGCATCCGGTAGTCCCCAGGCAAGGACTGACCTGCCCTCGCTGGGAGGATGCGCTGCACAGGGCAGATGGAAGTGCCTGCGAGGGCCAGTCTAAGCTGTGAGGTGGTGGGGTCCAATTGGTGTAGGCACAGGACGCCACAGCAAGGGAAGGGAGGGCAGAGGCTAGGAAAGGGAGCTGCTCAGGGGTTGGTTGGCCTCGTTCTTGCCCATCACAGCAATTGCTGCTGAAACTGGGGCCACCCTGCTCTAATGTCCCCTGGCTGGGGAGGGGGCAACCTGACTCACTGTAGCTTGAAGTCCCCGGGTCCCCAGAGCCCCCGTTGCTGATACACAGCAGGATGATTCACCCCTCTGTGAGGCTCCTGGAACCTCCCCTCATGGCAGCCGGCTTCTGAGGCCTGTGCTACCAGGTATGTCACCACACGTGGGGGCATGTACACCCCATATGAGTTTGCCTGGGTTGACACAACAAACTCTCAAAGGCTAGGGGCTCAAACAACAGACTTCTATCGTCTCTCAGTCACGGAGCCTGGAAGTCAAAGATCAGGGTGTCTGCAGGGTGGGCTTCTCCTGTGGCCTCTCTCTTTGGCTTGTGGATAGCCGCCTTCTCCCTGTAACCACTCATGATCATCCCTCTGTGCGTGTCAGGGTGGTCATCTCCTCTTGTTATGAGTACAGAAGTCATACCAGATTAGGGCTAACCAATGAGCTCATTTTAACTAAAAACTCCTAGATCTGATAAATGAATTCAGTAAACTTTCAGGATACAAAATCAATGTACATAAATCAGTAGCACTGCTCTACACCAACAACAGCCAAGCTGAGTATCAAATCAAGAACTCAACTCCTTTTACAACAGCTGCAAAATAAATAAACAAACAAATAAATAAATAAATATATATATATATACACACATACTTAGGAATATACTTAACCAAGGAAGTGAAGGAAAACTACAAAACACTGCTTAAAGACATCATAGATGACACAGACAAATAGAAACACATCCCATGCTCATGGACGGATAGAATCAATATTGTGAAAATGACTATACTGCCAAAAGCAATCTGCAGATTTAATGCAATTCCCAGCAAAATACCATCATAATTCCTCACAGAAGTAGAAAAAATAATCCTAAAATTTATATAGAACCAAAAAAGAGCCCACATAGCCAAAGCAATACCAAGCAGAAAGAACAAATCTGGAGACATCACATTACCTGACTTCAAACTATATCACAAGGCTATAGTTACCAAAACAGCATGGTACTGGTATAAAAATAGTCACATAGACCAATGGAACAGAATAGAGAACCCAGAAATAAAGCCAAATATTTACAGCCAACTGATCTTCAACAATGCATACAAAAACATAAAGTGAGGAAAGGGCACCCTATTCAACAAATAGTGCTGGGACAATTGGCAAGCCACGTGTAGAATGAAACTGGATCCTCATCTCTCACCTTATACAAAAATCAACTCAAGATGGATCAAAGACTTAAATCTAAGAACTGAAACCATAAAGATTCTAGAAGATAACATCGGAAAAACTCTTCTAGACATTGGCTTAGGCAAAGAATTTATGACTAAAAACCCAAAAGCACATGCAACAAGGACAAAATAAATAAATGAGATATAATTAAAATGAAAAGCTTCTGCATGGCTAACAATAATAATAATAATAATCAGCAGAGTAAACAGACAACCCACAAAGTGGGAGAAAATCTTTACAATCTATACATCCAACAAAGGAATAATATCCAGAATCTGCAAGGAACTCAAACAAATCAGAAAAAAAAAACCAAAACACCCTGAATAATCCCATCAAGAAGTAGGCTAAGGACATGAATAGACAATTTGCAAAAGAAGATATACAACCAACCAACCAACATGAAAAACATTGAACATCACTAATTATCAGGAAAATGCAAATCAAAACTGCAATGAGATACCACCTTACTCCCGCAAGAATGGCCATAATTAAAAAAATGAAAAAATAATAGATGTTGGCAGTGATGTGGTGCAAAGGGAGCACTTCTACACTGCTTGTGGGAATGTAAACTAGTACAACCACTATGGAAACCAGTATGGAGATTCCTTAAAGAACTAAAAGTAGAACTACCATTTGATCCAGCAATCCCACTACTGGGTACCTACCCAGAGGAAAAGAAGCCATTATATGAAAAAGGCACTTGCACATCCATGTTTATAGCAGCACAACTCACAATTGCAAAAATATGGAACCAACCTAAATGCCCATCAACCAATGAGTGGATAAAGAAAATGTGGTATATAAACATGGAATACCATTCAGCCATAAAACAGAGTGAAATAATGGCCTTTGCAGCAACTTAAATGGAGCTGGAGGCCATGAATAATGAATAAGTGAAGTAACTCAGAAATAGAAAACCAAACATCATATGTTCTCACTTATAAGGGGGAGCTAAGCTATGAGGATGCAAGGCATAAGAATAATGCAATGGACTTTGGGGACTTGTGGGGAGAGGTGGGTGAGGGATGAAAGACTATATACTGGGTACAGTGCACACTGCTTGGGTTATCAGTGCACCAAAATCTCAGAAATCACCACTAAAGAACTTATCCATGCAACCAAAAACCACCTGTTCCCCAAAAACAATTGAAATAAAAAAAGAACAAACTGAATTGTGAACCCATAAATGGATTCAAATTTATGTAAAAATTAGTATATGATAGAAAGCAATATTTTACAATAGTGGGGCAATAATAAATTAATTAAAAAGTAGTGTTAGGTCAACAGGCTTATCATTTGGAGTTAAAGTTAGATATGATACATGATATCTTACATCAAAATAAATTCCAGATTCATTACTTAAGCATAAAGATGAAGAAGGCTGTTAAAATATGGTGCTAGAAAAATAAACAGTTAGGTGACTCTTAACAAATATAAAACAGGGCAAGTATAACACTGTAGCTAGAAACTATAAAAGAAGACATTGCAAGATTTAAGTAACAACATTTTAAAAATTAATTTTAGAATTAATCACCACACAGAAAGTTACTAAGGCGCAGTGGCACATGCCTGTTGTCCTAGCTACTTGGGAGGCTGAGATGGGAGGATCACTTGAGCCCAGAGTTCAAGTCCAGCTTGGGCAACATAGCAAGACCCTGCATCTAAAAAACAAAACAAAACAAAAAAGACCCTGCAAGATGCAAGACCCTGCATCTAAAAACAAGATGGGCAAAATAGCAAGACCCCGCATCTAAAAAACAAAACAAAACAAAAAAGACCCTGCAAGATGCAAGACCCTGCATCTAAAAAACAAACAGAAAAGAAAGCTACTAAAGAAATGATCAACTAGAAAATAAAAATGTTTGTATCACAAAGCATATACATAATTCTTACAAACTAAGAAGGAGATGAACATCCCCCCAAAATAATGAGCAGTAACAACTGCCAACTTTTCCTATTTGAGAATGGAAGCTGCCTTAATGAATTAATTTGTATTCCCTTCAGAACAAACTTTTGAAGTAGTTACTGTGTTTTCTACACTTTGAAGGTAAGGAATCAGAAGCTTAGGGAGTATAACCAAACTTCCACATTCACTTGGCTGGACTTGCAGATTCAGGCCATAGCCCCAGGCATGCTAGGTGCTAATCCCTAGGCTTCAGGCCTCTCTTGAAAAGACAAGGCATCTAAATTGCTAAGAAATTTAATTTGGCAGATTAAGAATGCATGTTGTGCCGGGCATGGTGGCTCACGCCTATAATCCCAGCACTTTGGGAGGCCAAGGCGGGCGGATCATGAGGTCAGGAGATGGAGACCATCCTGACTAACATGGTGAAACCCTGTCTCTACTAAAAATACAAAAAATTAGCCGGGCGTGGTGGCAGAGGCCTGTAGTCCCAGCTACTCAGGAGGCTGAGCCACGAGAATGGCGTGAACCCCAGAGGCAGAGCTTGCAGTGAGCCGAGATCGCGCCACTGCACTCCACCTGGGCGATAGAGCAAGACTCCGTATATAAATTTAGCACACATTAAAGATAACAGTAAGATTTTTCAAGCCCTCCTCAGACTGAGAAACATGAAAGATGAGTAACACCCAGCGTTAGTGACACTGTGGGATGTTAAAGAAAATATTATTCAGTATTTAAATAATACCTTGTTAAAGCATGGCAAGGTAGGCTTTATTCAGGACCATTGTGATAGGTACAGGGACAACAGCAATGGAACTGTGCAGTGGAGAAGAGAGATCAGGCTCAACTACGAATACACCACAAACAAGTCAGAATTTACAACCAGGAGCCAGACTAGGTTCAGTGGATGAGAAATGACTAAGAGGAAGTATCAGGGTTTAGGGAGTCCCTGGCTAATCGAACCTAACAGTGTTCTTGCTGAGGACAGGTCAGCATAACCAGCATCACCTGGGGGATGGTGGTGGATGAAGACTCTGATCAGACATGAAAGACAAGGAGTTCTTGCCAAACTGACTTAGCTTTGTTCTTGCTAAATCTGGATTTTGCAAGGAAGTACACAGATGGGTCAAGGGGAAGGTTCAGAAGCCTGACTAAAGTTTGGCCAAGCATATCATCTTTGTCAAGGGACAGTCAGCCTCACTTGTTCGTAGCCATGTGAAGTTGACCACATCTCTGGGTGAAAGGGAGGGTGCCACGGGAGGGGAGGAGGCACTGATATGGCCATGACACTCGGGATGTGAATGTGGACACCTTTGTATCCTCAGTGCCATACTTTGTATCCTGAGTTGATTTGGGCCTTTTGACCAAACCAACCTGGAAACTAATCTTAGAGCAGCATGTGGTGACTAGGGTATAGAGACAGGCTTTGAGCAAAGGCCTGGATGTAGTTCCTAGCGTTGCCCTCACTAGAAGTGTAGGCTTGGGCCACAGAAGCTGGAGGTTCTTCATCTTCCAAAGTGGGTGGTAACTGTATCTGCTTTTAAAGTTGTTGTAAGGACCTGGCAGGCTGTAGAAGAGCCTAAGCTGTTTTTGTCTTCTGTGATTGCTTTTTAAAAACAATGATCTGACAGCTGTTATTGGAATATGTATTTATATATGTATGAAGTGCTGTATGAGCATATATGTATGTATATATGTATGTATATGAATGTATGTACATGCATGTATGTATGTGTGTGCATGCTCATGTGCATCTATGTGTATCTATGTGTATGTGCATATAAGTGCATGCATGTGCACGTATGTGTGCACATGTGTATGTGTGTATTATGCGTATATATAAATCCATAGATGTATGTATATATGCACGTATATACATGTATGTGTGTATCTATGCATGCATGAACATGCACGTGTGTATGTGTGCATATCTGTGTGTATGCGTGTGTGCGTGTGTGTGTGGCTGTAGGAGTAGAGAGGCTCTGACAGGGAGGTTTCTTCCTAGCAGCAGGGCAAAGGGAGCAGAGGTGCTTGGAAGGGAAAGAAGGAACCCGATTTTCTCTGGAGAGGGCCCCCAAAGCCTGTGCAAGGCTCGTTCTTGGGCTGCTGACCTCAGCAGCAGAGATGGGGCAAAGCCAGAGAGGCCAAAGGCAACCAAGGGTCAACCTGCAAGCAGAGAAAAGTACTCAGTTAAAAAATGACTCGAGCCACCCTTTGGACGGACTGAAGGCCTTGCTCTTCCTCCTGCCCCGCAGGCTATCAACTGGTGTGTGGCTTAATTATTGACGTTTAAAAGTGAGTTAACTGCTTTCTTACAGATGAATCACAATTAATAGATGTGGAAGGAATGAGAGACGAAGACGATGAGCACCAGAGGACTGCAGGGAGCACGGCTGAGGCAACATCACCAGAGGAGAATAAAATTAGCAGACAGAGATCTAAGCACAAACAGTGTCTCTGTGTAGCCTTAAAGCATCTCTTAGAATATTTAATAGTTACAAAGGAAAAACAGTGAGTAGACTGGGGAGAACCCTGGCAGGCACCACCCTAACCAAGAGATCAAGGTTGGCATGACCAGGCACAAGGCACATTGACAGCCCGCACCCACTGATCTGGCCCCCAAGAATGCACATCACTTCTGTGGCATTGCCATGGAATTTCCAAAAAGGCATTACCTCAGTCCAACGCAGAGAAGGCGTCAGGCAGACCTAGGCGGAGGGGCTGTCCACAGAGCAACAGACCCATCCTCTTAAAAAGCCGGCCTTGACAGACAGGAGACAGAGAGAGATGACAGCCAAATGCACGTGGGAGCTGGGAACAGAGGAGGGCACTGGGGCGGCCCGCCTGCCATCCAGCTCTCGAGACCACGGCGAGGTGAGTCTCAGCTCTCATAATCGCACTGTGATTCACAAAATGCCGGCATGAGAAGAGCCTGGGGGTGGGGAGGCTGCTTTCGCAACTCTTCTGTAAGTCTAAAATTATCTCAAAATGGGACACTTTCGAAAGTGAGTTCATGAATAGAAATAGGCAGTGGCAGTGTGTGTGTCATCCTCCAAGCATATTCCACGGCCCTTGCTAGGATCCGACTTGTGCTGATTTAGGAACAAGTACTGCAGGTGAGACAGCACCACCGTGAGCACTTTCTGCAGGGTCTTCTGGGCATGGAAGGGGCTACCTGAGCCCTGGGGTGAGAGGCATTTAGAGTCTGACGATGACACATCTCAAACCAGGTCTCTCTCAGACAGTCCAGGCCCTGTGGCCACCAGGTATGTGCTTACACAGGCCAGAAATGCTTCACCCCTACAGACATGTCTGGGTTCTCCACAGCTCCTCCCAGATCCCAAGGAGGAGCCTGGAATGTAACCTGGTCACAATGGAGCTCCAGATTCCACCCACCCACAAGCCAGTTTCTCCTCTGTCTTCCCCAGGTCAGAAAATGGTCCCAAACCAATAACTCATCATCTTTTCTTTTTGAGACAGGGCCTCACTGCTAGAATGCAGTGGCACAACCATGGCTCATTGTACCCTCAACATCCCCAGCTCAAGTGATTCTCCTACCTCAGCCTCCCAAGTAGCTGAGACTACAAGTGTGCACCACCACACCTGGCTATTTTTGTTTGTTTGTTTGTTTTTATTTTTAGAGATGGGGTCTTGCTATGTTTCCCAGGCTGGTCTTGAACTCCTGAGCTTAAGCGATCCTCTCACCTCAGCCTCCCAAAGTGCTAGGACTAGAGGCATCAGCCACCACCCCTGGCCTAAACATCATCTTTGATTCTCTGTTTCTTTCATGCTGCCCTGTTTGCCCTGCCTCCAAAATCTATCCTTAGTCCATTACTTTTTCCCCCTCTGCCCCATCGTCTATTCTCCACCAGGCAGACAACCGAGCTTTTTAAACCTCCATCAGATTTGTCCTCTCCTGGCTTGGTCTCCTGCAGTGACTCCTTACCTGGGTCCAGCCTCCCCTGCCTCTCCTGCCATCTGCAGACCCTCAAAAGGTCCTCTTTGTCTCCTTCTGCAAGCTGTACCCCTGCCCTGCCTTTTCCTGCTAAGCACTGGCTGCTTCCCTCCCCTCACCCAGACTCAACCCCAGGGACACCTCCCTGGCTGCTGCTCGCTCGCTCTCCCTCCTCATCTCATCCTCTTGCCTCTGCAGTGCAGAGGCCTGGAATGCTCTTCACTGATCCTTTAGATCAGTAGTTTATCGACCCCACTCTTCTAATGCCCATCCGTGAGAGCAGGGCCTTCTCTTTCCCTGTTTTGTATCTCAAATCTAGAACAGCATCTGACACACAGTAGATGTTCAATAGATACTCCTTAAGTTAATTACTTAGTGAATTAGCCACTTTGCCATCTTTAACTGTAGCCCTCCCACGGGGCGGAGCAGGAGCTGGGCAGATGAGCTGGCCCAGAGGTTTTCTGGAGGGAAAGATAGCAATAGAAACTCTTGGCCCTGTGGCTGAGTCTGTGGGGAATGGAGAGTCACTTGGGGTGACATAGGGTCACCTGGAGCCTGCTAATTCCTCAGAAGTGGTGGAACTCTTCCCACCTGTTAATGAATGGTGCAGTGTGGGAACTAGGACCCCAGCCCTGTACTCCCCCAGAGCCAGTCTGAACCTGGCCTCAGGTAGTCATGCCACAGGGAATCTGCTCTGCATCCTGGGAAGTGGAGGAAGAAGAAACCAACCAAACAGCAGGGTGCAAAGGAGGGGGCTCACCTTGGGGACTGGAATGAATGCTCCTCTGTGGTTTTACTGTTTCAGCCACTTCCGTGGGCACTTAGGGTGTGGAGGGAATGAATTAGGTGAGCCGTGATGGCAGCAGGCCACAGGAATTAAAGGGATGGCATTTGTTGAGTGGGTACTCGGGGACTTCTGGGCTGAAGGAAGAGGGGGCTAAGGCCGGCAAGGAGCAGGGATCACGACAGTTCCAGGGCACCTGGCTGGCTGGCCCAGCCATGAGATTTGAAACCTCATCTCCTGGTGCTGCCAGATCCATGGAGCCTGAGTTCTAGGCCTCTGCTCATCCCTAACATTCCTGGGTGACCAGCTGATCAGCCAGGAATGATGATGGCAGAGTCCTGGTCACAGATGCAATTGACCCGGGGACATCTGTGAGCCTGGAGAAAGCACAGATCAATGGCAAAGGCCAGGACGCAGCCAGCTGGGAGAGTGGCAACCTCGGCCTCCTTCCCTCCTCCAGGGAGCATTGCTGCTGGGGTTTAGGAACACTCATTTGCAGTTTACTTATTGACCAGCCAAAGCCTTGACAGTTTTAAAGAACACTCCTTAATTTATCTCAATGTCCAATCTCAGTCCTCCCAGTTCTGGTGAACCTTCCTCCATTCCAACCTTGGTTATTCATTCCATGTGGGCTCCTCTTTCTTCTTAGCCTCTCCACCTACATTGTTCTGGACGCTTCTCAAGCTTTTCTCCTGCTCAGCTGGCCCTCTTTTGTGCAGTGTCAGTTTGATGTTTCGCAACTTCCAGGCATTATTTTCAGGGGTCTTTTGCAGGTCTCCTATTTTTGCCCTCATTAAAAAATATCGTGGGCTGCTCTGGTCTTAAGGTTGCTGTGCCCTCTTTCATTTCCTTGCAGGTTGGTCTCTGCCATCCTCCGAAATTTCAAGTGGGGAGCCACCTGGAGGCTAGGTGAAGAGGGCAAGAGCACTGCCCCTTCCTGCCGGAGCCCCTCCCTAGGGTCACAAGTGCCTTTTCCTCCACTTGCTCAGAAGTCTTTCCATTTAACTGCCTTTCCTCTTCAGTGGCTGCTGAGGGTTCCTGGTTGTGGGAGAATGTTTCAGACATGGCCCTCTGTCACCTTCTCTGAAGGCAGTGGCCTGTAACAAGATGAAAGTGGATAAAGATAAAAAGATTTAAAAAATGGTAAAAGTACAGAATGAGACATTTTGACAAGGCTAATTTTATATGACAATTTTGAAGTAGCTCCATCAAATGGCTACATTAAATGTAAAGGTGGTATATACTTTAAAATTGCCAAATAATATGTAAAGTGACCCAGTTCTGTTTTCTTCCAGATTCAGAAGGGAATTGGGTCATTCCTTCTCCAAAGCAGAAAGTACCGCAGTTGTGAGGGTTCTAGGAGAAAATTCAGGTGGATATTTCTGTAATCTTGGAATGGAGGCTAAGCTAAGCCTGGCAACGATGCTAGAAAACAGTGCTGAAGTTTGACAGATTTAGCCACATGCAATGGCAAATGACAAACTGTAAAAGGAATTCTTGTGAGACAGAAAAAGGAAGGAAGGAAGGAAGGAAGGAAGGAAGGAAGGAAGGAAAGAAGGAAGGAAGGGGGCACCCTAATAGGGCAAACAGTAGTATAGGTTAGAAATAACTTTGGAAGAACCACAGGGTGCTGGTGGGCCAATCAGGGACAGACAGACCCCTCTTCCAGGGACTGTACTGGGCTGGGGTGGGGTAAACAGGTGCAGCCCTGGAGCTGGGCTTGCCTGTCTGCTTCCAAGCATCCCTGTGCTTTCCCTGTGATCTGGCAGTCCTCACTATGAGAGTCTAGCCTGGGAATGTGCTATAGGGAAGCTTACAGCAGCAGACCGTAGAAAAGCAAAATAGAAATGTGAAAGGAAAATAAAAACTTGGTACTCCAATTCCCTCTGCCAAAAGAAAAAAAAAAAAAAAGCTGAAAGTGGAGTCATGCAAGAAGCTGCCTTTCCCTTTGTTCCTAAGCAGATAGAGACAGATAAAAGGTTAGAGATCTCCACTCTGTGTTCACCTGATCTTGTGTGAAGAGCCGAGTTACCTAGCATGGAAAGAACACATAATTGACCATTCACCTACATGCTCCTTTTCTTTTGCAACATGGGGATTCAGTAATGTGACCATACCCTCCCTCTGTCCCCTCCAGCCAGCTTTTCTCCTTTAAATACCGAAGCCCTGGAAATCATCTTTGGAGAAAGGCACAGACCTGTCTCCCCAGATGTGTCCTTAATCTTGGCAAAGTAAACCTCTTAAGTTGATTGAGGCCTGTCTCAGATATTTTCAGGTTTACAGAAAGAAATTCAGTTTCAGTCACAAAGAGAATAATAAAATAAGGTGTATGCATCCATAGAAAGAAGATATTAACATGGTAAGCCCTGTATTTATTAACCTTTGCTTATGATAAGTAAAAACAGGCTGCACAGTCACAGGTGGAATATGGCTATAAGGAAAGAAGAAGTGAGAAATGTATCATCTTTTAAATTAATTTCCTTTATTACCAGTGAGATTGAGGATATTTTCCCATTTAGGGGCTGGTTACTTTGTCTTCTGTGAATTGCCTGTTAAATCCTTACCCATTTCCTACTCTTTTCTTATTGATTGGAAAGACATGTTTATGCAACACAGATATTAACCATTGGCACATTACTTCTATTGTAAACTATTTTCTCCCTGCCTGGAATTTGTCCTGTAATTTGTTTAAGGAGCCATTCATTTAGTTTTTGCAATATTCAAATCTGTCAGTCATTTCCTTTATGGCTTCCAGGTTTTGTTTCCTGCATAGTAAAAGCCTTCTTCACCGTGGGATTTTAAAAATATTCTTCCATATTTGGCTCTAAAACTTTTATAGATTTTTAAAATGTTTAGCTCTTTAATACACCTGGAGTTTATTCTTGCAAATGGTAAGAAGATTCTAACATTGGTTTCAAAATGGATAGTGAGTTTTCCCCAAAGGCTCTGTTGACCTTCCATTTTTCCAGCTCAGCTTTGAAAGGCCTCCTCTATCACATACTACATTTCCACATAAACATGAATCTGTTTCTGGATTTTCTGTGTGAATTACTGAAGTCTTTTTGGAGCTTTTCGAAATCATCTTCAGGATTCCTATGTATTTTCTCTTTCAGATGAACTTTCAAATCAGCTCTCAAGTGTCAACATCTTGTTGCGATTTTCATTGATATTGAACTGAATTTATAGATTCTGCAAGCAGAAAAAAAAAATTTAACTTTTTTGAGGAAAAAAGTTTTAAATGGTTTGTTTTCAGATTGTGTCAAGATATCCCTACCTCCGAAGCTGTCAGGCTTGCAGGCCTTGGGGTGAAGCGTGGAGCTGCTGGAGGCGTCCACCTCTGACTGTGTGTCCAGGACAGTGAGCCCTGAAGTGAGCGGGCCGCGTGCTGATGGCACAGCCAACTTCACGCCCTCGGTCCAGGGAGGACTAAGGGACAAGCTGCAGCAGGCTCAGAGGACGCGGTTAGTGTCCGGAGGCCGCTAGTGCAGGGCGTTGGGCGTGGCTCCTTTTGCACTTCCCAGGCTGGGCTGTGGAAGCAGGGTCGGGGGCGACTAGAGTGGGGACTGAAGCAGCCAGCCTTGGCACCTGCCACGGCAAATAACTGACTTGACTTGGTCTGGTTTTTTGAAGAAAGGTTTATTCATACCCATTATGTGCACATGTGTAAATTCAAACCCACGGCTTGCCGGAGCCTGGACTTTCTCGAAGATCAGTTGCTCCCATGCTACCATTTTGCAGTTTGCCCGTCTCCAGTAGATGATTTCTGAATATTTTAATCAACTCATTATTAACCATTCGCATGTCCACGTTAGCCTCATTTTAAGCAATAGCACCTGTGGGTTTCACAGGCCAGCCGTATTTTTAGTATATACTAAATAAAGCATGACTGTTGGGGCGTGCTATGCTTGCCCACCTGCCATGTCATTGCAGCCGCACGCTGGTAGAGAGGACGGAGCCTGAGTCCGGGTGCCGAAGGTCCTGGTCTTGCCCGGGCTTTGGCCCCAGCCGCTGCCAAAGACCTAGAGGAAAGAATTTCAGCGTTCGGGCTTCATCCGCCTCTCGCCTCTGGTGGAATCAGGACTTCGACTCAGCGCTCGAATTGCTGGGGCGGTGAAAGGCGTATCCCCGGCGGCGCGGCGCCTGAGGGAGCCTCGGGAGCAGATTCCCATGCACAGACCCTCGCGGTGATGGGGTCGGAAGGGGAAATCCAGGCTCCAGAGCAAGCCGGGGCTGGCTTGGAGCCAAGGAGTGTCCTTATTCTGTAGCTCCCAGAGCTCACAGGAGGGGTCTGGGGAGGAAGCGGACAGCCGGGAGTGGGGGCAGAAGAAAGCGCCCACATCAACTGGCTGGCACGAACCACATGTCCCCTAGAACGGGAATCCCTGCCGGGTGAGGGAGGCCGGAGCTAAGCCGCAGCCCCAGGAAGGGCGGGGCCTCTTCAAAGCATTCCCTCCGCAACGCTTTGGTAGCCCTGGGACTCCAGCCTGGCCTGCCAGCCCCAGCTCAAAGGGCCTCTGTCTCTCTTAGGCCTGGGGGTGGGAGCAGCCTCAAGATAATGGAGTGCGTGAGCTGGGGCCTCATTCAGACCTCTCCCCACTGTAAGGAGAAAACAGAGGGCCCGGACAGGGAGCGCGACTGGGCAGAATCATACAGCCAGCCCGGGGCTCCAGCTACAGTCCCCTGAACCAGCCCAGGCCATCCCTGACTCCCAGGGAACACTGGTAGCTGTTTTGGCTCTATGAGGGGGGCTAATGCTGTAGAAAACATGCCGCAGGCATCGTGCAAAAGGGATGAGAAGGAAAATTTTAAAAGTGGGACAAATACAGTATAGAATGCTAAGCTAATATGCTTAAACATCTTAAAGCAATACATAATTTTTAAAAGAAATGTCAGGCCAGGGGTCATGGCCTGTAATCCCAGAACTTTGGGAGGGAGAGGCAGGAGCATCCCTTGAGCCTAGGAGTTTGAGACCAGCCTGGGCAACATAGGCAGACCTCGACTCTTAAAAAAATAAAATAAATGTCAAGTACTAAAATTAACTCAAGACACTAAAAAAAAACCAGAGAAGAAATCTCACTTAGGTGCAAGTCACAAAATCATAGCAAAGCAAATGTAGCAGATGTAAACCAAAAATTAAATTCTAAGGCTCTCCCAACCATCTGAACGGACCCCTCCTCTTGGCCAAAGGCATTCCATAGTTAACCTGAAAAACTAGTTTAGGTCATGATGGGAAGAGGGGTGGTGGGATATGCCTCATTATACCTGCCTCTCTTTTGGAATTCAGGAAAAGGTGACCAGTGTTAACATCAACATAGATCTTAGTGTCTGATGAGAAACATTTATCAATTCTCTCCGAAGGCTGCTACTTGGAGGCTTCATCTGTGTGATAAAACCTAGGTCTCCACAACCTCTTATAGTAATCCAGCCATTCCTTTCCAATGAAAATAACTCTTTCAAGCAATTACCAGTCAGAAAATTCTTGAACTACCTATGGCTGGGCATGGTGGCTCACACCTGCAATCCCAGCACTTTGGGAGGCTGAGGCAGGCGAATCACAAGGTCAGGAGTTCGAGAACAGCCTGGCCAACATGGTGAAACCCCATCTCTACTAAAAATACAAAAAATTAGCTGGGCATGGTGGAGGGGCGCCTGTAATCCAAGCTACTTGGGAGGCTGAGGCAGGAGAATCACTTGAACCCAGGAGATGGAGGTTGCAGTGAGCCAAGATCATACCACTGCCCTCCACCCGGGATGACAGTGCGAGATTCTGTCAAAAACAAACAAACCTACCTATGACCTGGAAGCCTCCATCTCCCCCTTTAAGTTTACTCATTGTCAGGACCTCCTGAGGCTGTGTCACAAGTGTGTGTTCTTAACCTTGACAAAATAAACTTTTTCTAAATTTATTGAGCCCTGTCTCAGATATTTTTGAGTTCATACAGAATCTGAAGAATCCACCAGGACAATAAAAGAAACAAAACAAGGCTTGTGCAAGGACTGTAGACATGGATCATTCTTGCAAGATTCATTACTGCTGGGCATTAGATTATCAGGCAAAGCAAGAGATTAGCACCTCAAAAGCATCCCAATAAGTATTTCATAATGTAATACCATATTTAGTATAAAAAGCTTTTGCTGGTCAGGAATAAAATATCCTTAATGAAACAAAAGAAATTTTATCAGAACCCAACAGGCATCACTATACTTTCAGGGAAAGATTTGAGTGGTATTAAATGCCTTCGAAAATCCAGTGGGGAACCTGGATGTTATACACACAAAAATAAAGATGTGGACATGCACTAAAAATTTTGTACAGATTTTCAAGGGGCTTATGGGGCTGCCTGAAGCCTTTTGGTGGCCCTCCTAGACATGTCTGGACCCTGGCTTCAGGTCTCTGAATTACAGGGGGTAAGCCGGAGTCACACGCAAGAGTGACGCACACAGTTCTATATTCAAATCCCAGCTCTGCACCCAGATGCGTAACTGTGGACAATTTACTTAACCTAAACTTTGTACCTTTGCTTCCTCATCTGAAACTGTGGCTCACAATGGAACCCACTTCGCAATATCATAAGGAGGATTTAATATTAATGTATGCAAAGCTCCTAGCATATAATAAGAGCTCAATAATGTGTAGCAATGGACTATTATTCAAAGGAATAACATTCTTTTGGGAATAAAATAAAGATTCCTGCCTCATCTGTCACTATTTCATATTGTATTTGAGATCCTAGACAATGAAATGAGTCTAGAAAATTATTTAAGCTGTAAATATTAATAATATAGATAAGAACCGTTTTTACAAGTGTAATTTTTAACCCCTCAAATTTAAGAAAATAATATAACAACTATTAGAATCAAGAAATGTTCAGTAAATTAAACAGATTTTCCATAAAATATAAATAATCATAAGATATAAAGGGGTATATTCAATCTCTAATAGCAACAAAAACTTAGAAATAAACTGAAACATAATTGTGATTCTAGTCAGGGCAGTAAGTGAAGAAAAATGAATAAAAAGCATCCATATTGGAAAAGAAGAAGTAATGCTATCTTTATTCACAGATTACATAACTTGTATGTAGGAAATTATAAGAAATCCACTAAAAAACTATTAGAACTAATAAAAGAGTTTAGCAAGTTTGCAGGATGCAAGATAAATGAATATACAATAATGTGCCATACAAAAACATTTGTTAACAATGGACCGCATATACAATGAGGGTCCCATAAGATTATAGTGGAGCTGAAAAATTCCTACTGCCTGCTGACGTCGTAGCTGTCGTAATGTAGTAGCACAATGCATTACTCACCTGCCTGTGGTGATGCTGGTGAAAACAAACCTGCTGTGCTTCCAGTCATTTCAAAGTCTAGCACACACAGTTATGTACAGAACATAGTGTTTGATAATGATAATAAACCACTATGTTACTGCTTTATTTACTATATTATATTTTAATTGTGTTTTTAGCATGAACTCCTTCTACTTACTAAAAAAAAAAAAAAAGCTGCTGTAAAACAGTCTCAGACAAGTCTTTCAGGAGGTATCCAGAAGAAGACAATGTCATCACGCAGGAAATGACAGCTCTATGCTACATAAAGCTGAAGACCTTCCAGTGGGACAGAATGTGGAGGTGGAAGACGGTGATATTGATGATCTTGGCCCTGTGTAAGCCTAGGCTAATGTGTGTGTGTGTGTCTTCATTTTTAACAAAAAAGCTTAAATAGAATTTTAAAATAGAAAAATACTTACAGAATAAGGATATAAAGACAATATTTTTGTACAGCTGAACAATCTATTTGTGTTTTAGTCTGTGTTGTTATGAGTCAAAAAGTTAAAAGAAGGTAAGTTTATACAGTAAAAAATATAGGTAAGTTTCATTTGCTTAAAATATTTACATATTTAAAAAATAAATTTAGTGTAACTTGAATGTACAGTGCTCATAAAGTCTACAGTAGTGCATAGCCCGAAGCCTTCACATTCACTCACCACTCACTCACTAACTTGCCCAAAACAACTTCCAGTCCTGCTAGCTCCATTGATGTTAAGTGCCTTACACAGGGATACCATATCTTATCTGTTATAATATACTTTTACTGCCCCTTTTCTATGTTTAGTTATGTTTACATACACAAAACCATTGTGTTACAATCACCTACAGTTTTCAGTATAGTAACATGCAGTTCGGGTTTGCAGCTTAGGAGCAATAGGCTATATTGTACTGCATAGCTTAGACATGTAGTAGGCTGAATCATTTAGATTTGTGTAAGTACACTCTATGGTGTTCACACAGTGACAAAGTCACCTAACATCACATTTCTCAGAATGTATCCCTGCGTTTCAATGATGCATAACTCTACAAAAATTAGTTGCATTTCTATATGCTTGCAGTGAACAATCTGAAAATAACATAATGAAAACAATTCAATTTGTAATAGCATCTAAAGGAATAAAATGCTTACAAATAAATTTAACAAAAAGAAGTGTGTAAGGGTATTGAAAAAAACATCATTTGCCCCCACTGTACCCTTACAATACAACATAGAATTCTTCTGTGAACAAATGTATAAGGATTTCTCCCTACCAACCCACCAAGCAAATTTCTGCCAGATTCTCCAGTGGGCAACAGTTAGGTGTTCTCTAATTCAACTAAATTCTGACTCTATTTACCTAGAGATAGTGTCAGATTCCACAGATGGAAGGCTCAGCCCCACTAAACTACCTCCAATTCAGATATCTTGAACCCTGGCTACAAACCAGGGTTGCCAGGACCCCCCTCCTCAGGGTCAATTAATTTGCTAGGATGGCTCACCAGAACTCAGGGAAGCACTTTCCCACATTTGCTGGTTTAGTATAAAGGACATTAAAAAGAATACACATGAACAGCCAGATGAAGTATACATAGGGTGAGGTATGTGGGAAGGTGTGCGGCACTTTCATGCCCTCTCCAGGCATGCCACCCTCCAGGAACCTCCACATATTTAGCTATCTAGAAGCTCCCTGAAACTAGTCTTTTTACATTTTTAACAGAAGCTCCACTACATAGACATGATTGATTAAATCGCTGGTCACTGGTGATCAACTTAACCTTCAGCTTCTCTCCCCTCTTTGGAGGTTGGGGGTGGGACTGAAAAGTCCCAACCCTCTAATCATGCCCATGTTTTTTCTGTGACCACCCCCACATCTTCAAACTACTTAGGGGCTGCTATCCACCAGTCATCTCATTAGCATACAAAAGACATCCTTATCACTCTGGAGATTCTGGGTTTTAGGAGTTGTATGTCAGGAAATACGACAAAAACTATATATATATATATAAATATATTTATATATATGAATATATGTATATCATGATATCACAATGTAATGTGCACAACTTATACTCAGAAAACTACAAAGCTTGTTTGAAAAAAAAACTAAAGAACTTAAAAATGGAAGGACATCCCATGTTTATGGATTGCACACAGTATAAGATGGCAATACTACCCAAATTGTTCTACAGATTCAAGTCGATCCCTAGATTCTTTATAGGATTTGACAAACTGATATAAAAATTAATGTGGAAACTCAAGTGACCCAAAATGGCAAAAAGATTTTGAAAAAGAAGAATGAAGTTGGAAGGCTTGCACTTCCTAGCTTCAAAACTTACTACAAACCTACAGTAATCAAGACAATGTGGTACCAGCATGAGAATCAATGGAAGAGAATTGAAAGTCCAGAAATAAACCCATGTGTCTATGGTTAACTAATTTTTAAAAATGGTGCCAGGTGCATTCAACAGGGAAGGAATAATCTCTTTAACAAATGATGCTGAAACAATGGAATACCCTAATACAAAAGAATGTAGTTGAACACTTACATCTTGCCATATACAAAAATTAACTCAAAATGGATCAAAGACCTAAATGTGAGTGCCAAACCTAAAACTCTGAAGAGAAAACACAAGGGTAAATCTTCATGACTTTGTATTTGGCAATAGATTTTTAAATATGACACCAACAGCATAAACAACAAGAGGAAAAGTAGATAAATTGTACTTCATCTAAATTAAAAACCTTTCTGCTTCAAAGGACACTCTTAAGAAAGTGAAAAAAATCCCACAGAATCAGAATGGGTGAAAATATTTGCAAATCATATATTTGATAAGAAACTTGTATCTAGACTATATAAAGAACACAGCTCAATAATAAAAAGACAAACAACCCTATTAAAAATGGGTAAAGAATCTGAATAAACATTTTTTCAAAGAACAGATATAGATGTCTATTAAGCACATGAAACAATGATCAACATTATTAGACATCAGAGAAATGCAAATCAAAACAACAATGAGATACCATTTCACACCCCCACTATAATTGCTCTAATCAAAAATTCAGACAATAATAGTGTTAGCAGGGTTGAGGAGTAATCCTCATAGGTTGCTGGTGAGAATGAAAAATGGAGCAGCTACTTTGGAAAACAGTCTGGCAGCTTCTCCAAAAGTTAAATGTGGAGTTACCATTAGACCAGAAGTACTTTTTCCAAGATGATTGAAATACGTCCACATAAAACTTGTACACGAATCTTCATAGCAGCATAATTTGTAATAGCCAAGATGTAAAAATAACCAAAATGTTCATCAAATAATAAATGAATAAACAAAATGTGGTTTATCCATATAATAGGAATATTATTTGGTCATAAAAAGGAATGAAGTACCAATACATGGTTCATACAATATGACTGAACTTTGAAAACATCATGCTAAGTGAAAGAAGCCAGACATAGAGGATCACATATTATATGATTCCATTTATATGAAATGTCAAAATGAAATGTTCCTTTGGTCTGCAGGGATAGCAGATGGGCCTGGGGTGGAATAGTAGCTAAAGTGTACAGGGTTTCTTACTGAGGAAATGAAAATGTTCTGTAATTGAATCTGCTAATAGTTGCACAACTTTGTGAGTATACTAAAAAACATTTAATCACAAACTTTAAATGAGTGAGTTGCATGGCACATGAATTGTATCTTAATAAAGCTGTTAGAAAAAATTAAGTAAATGTGCACAAACCAATGTGAGGGAAATGATAACAATAAAAGTCAACTAAAGACATATAAAGAGAATTAAATAAGCAGTAACTTTCCAGATTCCTGGAAAAGGAGATTCAACATTTTAAAGACAGAATTTCTTTGAAATTAATCTACTGATTCATTTCAAGTCCATTTAAATGGAAGTGATTTGAAGTTCAATAATTGATTCTAAATTTCATCAGCAGGAATACGTGTTTGAAAATAGTTCAGATATTTTTGAAACAAAAAAAGCAATGTGGTTATTTGTATTATCAGATGTGAAATCATATTATAAAAGTACAGTGATTGAAAGACTCCTTCAGGGCACAGGAAAAGGCAAATAGAGCAATGAAGGGGTGCAGAGAAACCAAACCGGTCTCATGCATACCCGGCCCTTTAGTAGGTGATAAAAGTGGCATTCCAAATCAATAAAATGGATTGCAGTTCACCCTTGGATAATGCAAAGGTTAAGAGCACCCCTCACCCCCCTCACGCTGCATGCAGATGAACACTTGTATAACTTTTGGCTTCCCCAAAACTTAACTACTAATAGTTTATTGTTGACCAGAAGTCTTACTGATAACATAAACAGTTGATTTACACATATTTTGCAATGTTGTATGTATTATGCACTATGTTCTTACAATAAAGTAAGCTAGAGACAAGAAAATGTTATTAAGAAAATGCTGAGGAAAAGAAAACGTATTTACTATTCATTAAGTGGAAGTGGATAGTCATAAAGGTCTTCATCCTCATCATCTTTGTGTTAACTAGGCTGAGGAGGAGGAGGAAGAGGAAGGGTTGTCTTCTTGTCTCAGGGGTGGCAGAGGCCGAAGAAAATTTGCCTGTAAGTGGCAAACCCTTGCAGTTGAAACCCTTGCTGTTCAAGGGTCACCCAGCAAATAACATTGGGCTTTATGACCCAAATCAGTAAAAGTTAGATTTCTTCCACATACCTATCCATAAGAATAAATTCCAGAAGAAATAAATATTAAGACTTAAAAAATAAAACTGTAAAGGAATTAGAATAAAATATGGAAGACGAATTCTATAAACTTGGCATAGAGAAGGCTGCTGTCAGCCAGCAGAAGAGGTCGATTTCCCATAAAAACTAAAATTTCCACACGGTAAAGGCCTTAAAATAAATGATGGAATAAAAAAAAATAGTTTAAAAGTTTCAATATTTGTGGATATTTTAAGATGTGAAATATATATTCTTAAATTCAATAAGAAAAAGATATGCATACACATATAAGACCCTTCAAATATTATCTATGTAAAAAATACATGAGTTGAATTTAGCCTGAAAAATGTCTTTGCCATCACAGCATTTTGTTTTGTTTTATTGTGTTTTTTTTTATTGACAGAGTCTCGCTCTGTCGCCCAGGCTGGAGTGCAGTGGCATGATCGCGGCTCACTGCAACCTCCACCTCCCGGGTTCAAGTGATTCTCCTGCCTCAGCCTCCTGAGTAGCTGGAATTACAGGCATGCTCCACCACACCCGGCTAATTTTTGTATTTTTAGTAGAGACAGGGTTTCACCATGTTGGTAAGGCTGGTCTTGAATCCTGACCTGGTGATCCGCTTCGCCTTGGCCTCCCAAAGTGCCGGGATTACAGGCGTGAGCCACCATGCCCGCCGCATCACAGGATTTTTTAAAGTGAAGTTGAAGGCTCCTCAGTAGTGAATGCACTGGTTGGTTTAGGGCAGAGTGTGAAGATCCCGGATGCTAAGTGAATACTCACTGCGGAGGGATCTCGGCAAAGGAGAATCTGAGGCCCTGGAACTACAGGATCGTTATTAGAGGGCACTCCTAGGCCCCAGCCCTTGTTTCAGGACGTTTAAACACTGTCATCAAGTTATTACCGAGACCCAGAGAGTAAGTATTTAACCAACATCACACAGAGAGTAGGTGGTGGCGCTGGGATTTGAACCGAGCCAGCCTACTCCAGGAGTTGGCTGCAAACCACTGTGGCACAGCTGCCAGGCAGCAGGATGGGCTTTCCTCCATTCTGTTTCTCATGCCAGAAGCCTGGAAGCTCCCTGGACACCTGTTCCTCTCCTGCCTACACTACCCAGGGCTGTCTGTGCACCGATAGTGGGCCCTCGCAGGGCATGCCCAATCCACCCCTCAGGCCTTTCCCAGCTGCAGGACTCTCCACCAGCCTCTACTCCCCCTCGGACCCCCACATCCTACTTTCCACGCAGCAGCCCTGGGTGATCTCTTCACAGTGCAAATCGGATCTGTTTACTCCCGGGCCTGAAACCTCCCAGCAGTTCCTATTGTAGCTGGAGTCTAATCTTGTCCTTTGGATGGTGCTGCCCCTCCCAGTGCCCACCTGTGGCCCTCACTGGCCGTGTGCTTCCACCTCACGGAGCAGGACAGGCAGTTTCCTCTGACTCTGCACCTAGGTGACCTCTACTCACTCTTAGGTGGCAGGTTCACACCTCCTCTTCAGAGATGCTTTCCGCCAGCACCAACTAGGAGGGAGGCCAGGATGCCACTGGAGGAGCCAGGGAGGACACTCCTAAGACCTCTTGCTTCCAGCAGCGTCCCACTCCACATAGGTCCCCATGACAGCCTGGGCTCTGTGGGACTAACGGGCAGCACTGTTTGCTACCTTCCCAGAGGCTTAATTTCAACATCAGGTTGGCCACAGTCCCTCATTCCCTTCCCAACCTCACAAGGCTCTGAAAACTGACATTTTGCTCATTAATAATTTGCCAGAAAAACCTGAATTGCCCTGACTTCATGCAGTGGCAAAACTTGACCTGAAGTGACTGAAGCCATTATAGTCTTCACTTGCCCTACTTAGTATGAATACTCGTAACGGTCACCATGCGAATGTTGATGCATACTATCGGGTGCTGCCTCAACCCCTGGAGAGAGTCCACAATACAGAGCGTGGACACTGGGTGCCTTCGAACACTTCATGGAGTCCAAGTTCAGAAGCCATCTGGTTCAGGGAGCTGAGGGCTCCCTCTTCCGTCTTCCAACACCTTGCCCTCTCTTGTCTGTTGTTGCTCCTCTGCCTCATCCTGTGGGGCTGGCACAGAAGCTTGATTCTTGTAGGGGTATGGGAGGGAGGAAAGATAAGCATGTGAATTCACTGTCACATTTTACAGGATGGTGTCACTTTAACAATTCAGAAAGGAGGGAGAGGGAGCAAAAGAGGGAGAGAGCGCACACAAGAGCTTGTGATTCATGAACACCAGTGAAAGCAACCCATCCCACATCTCCACCAGGATCACAACTCCAGCCCCTGAGAGACCGATGGCCATCCTGCACCTGCAGATGTGATACCCGGAGGGCATGTTCATGGGTGCCCAGCCTGGAACGAATAATCTGAATATAACTGATATGGTCTGGCTCTGTGTCCTCACCCAAATCTCGTGTCAAATTGTAATCCCTCATGTTGGAGGGGACTTGGTGGGAGGTGATTGGATCATGGGGGTGGATTTCCCCTTTGTTACTGTTCTTGTGATAATGAGAGAGTTCTCCCGAGATTTGTTTTTTAAAGGTGTGTGGCACCTCCACCCCACTCTCTCTTCCTCCTGCTCTGGCCATGTGAAGGTGCGCCTGCTTCCCCTTCCCCTTCCGCCACAATTGTAAGTTTCCCAAGGCCTCCCTAGCCATGCCTCGTGTACAGCCTGAGGAACCGTGAGCCAATTAAACCTCCTTACTTTGTAAGTTACCCAGTCTCAGGCATTTCTTTATAGCAGTGTAAGAACAGACTTATACACTAACCAGCAAAATGAGAGATGCTTTCTTTATTACACAAAGGGAAAAGGCATCGTATGCTTCAGAAATGTTAATGTCATACAAAGTCAAAGAAGGGCTACAGAAATGTTCCAGATTAAAGAATGGGATGACTAAATGCAATACCTGATCCTAAACTTGATCCTGCACTGAAGGCAAGAAATACTATAAGAGGCATGATGAGATCAATAGACAAAATTTGCATACAGATATTGGACTTGAGAAAGAAATGTATCATTGTAAAAGCCACTGAAATCAGTAACCGCATAATAAATGAAAATGCTTTATTGTTAGTAAATACACACTGGAATGAGGTAAAGGCCTGTGATCTATGCAACTTACCCTGAAAAGGTTCAGAAAGAAATTTTATGTTTGTGTGTATATATATATGTACATGTATATACATGCATATGCATGTACATGTATACACACATATAGACAGAGAAGATGATAAAGCAACTGTGGCAAAACACTAGCAATAGGTGACTCTGGGTAAAGAATAAGTGGATGAGCATTCTTTGTACTATTCTTTTTTTTTTTTTTGAGATGGAGTCTTTCTCTGTTGCCACGCTGGAGTGCAGTGGCGCAATCTCGGCTCACTGCAACCTCTGACTCCCAGGTTCACGCGATTCTCCTGCCTCAGCCTCCCAAGTAGCTGGGACTACAGGCACCCACCACCACGCCCAGCTAATTTTTGTATTTTTAGTGGAGAGGGGGTTTCACCATGTTGGCCAGGACGGCCTCGGTCTCTTGACCGCGTGATCTGCCTGCCTCGGCCTCCCAAAGTGCTGGGATTACAAGTATGAGCCACCGCACCCAGCCTCTGTACTATTCTTATCATTACCATTTTTCTTCATTCTTTCATTTCCTAATGAAAAGCTAAAAATCTAGTCGTATCTTGCCCCTCAACATCTCCCGTATAATCTTCACTTCTTGCCTTATTAGCACTAATATCTTGTTTCACAGATTCTCCAGTTTTCTAGCATTTTATTGAGATTGCTTTGCAAATGTTTGCTGAAATGTACATTTTGCTTTTGTAGTGAGTAGTCTCAACAAATATCCTCTTCCTCTGTGAGTGTAGTTTCCTGACAACTTCCTCAATTTTGCCCATGGCGGAACATTCAGTCTCTGTCTTCTCTGATCTAGAATCTTTTCAGGCCTCATTTCCCCCTGTTTACTCCTACTTGAAGGAGAGGAGATCTATATGGACCTGCTAGTCCTTGGTAAACAGAGTAGATGAGTGCCCCTCCCTCTACCTCTTGAGAGGAGGGTAACTTGAGCAAACCATTTCTTGCCAACTTCCTGGTGGCCTAGAGGCTTTAGTGTTGTGAGCCTCTGCTCTCCTAAGACTTGAGTCTTCTGAGAGCCTGTGGTCTGACTGTTCTTCCACAAAGGCATGAGTTTATTCCTGCAGCTTGCAGCAATCTGCGGGGTTTTCTTCTGGCAAGAAAAACAATAACCCAAAGCGCAAGGCCCCTGGGTCTCCTGGGCTCCCCCAGTAGGTCAGTGTGGCCTCTCAGAGGGCGCTTCTTGGGGCTATTTAGCTTGCTGGGAATTACAGTCTCAAGATGGTGCTGGACACAAAGCATGGGCATTGGGGAGGAAAACATCAGATAGCTGGCTGCCCCACACAGCTGTCACACACTAATGCTCAGGGAAGGCCTCTGATGAGCTGCTGAGCAATATTTCTAGTTTCCAACACTGCTGAAACCTTGACATGTTTCACAAACTTTGCCTCTGCAATGTCTGGGTAGGGAAGACTGTGTCAGGAGTGGCTGAAATCTGCTATCAATACTAGTATTGAACTGTGTCTATTCTAGCCGTGAAACACCTCCTGACCCCAAGGAAAGAAGGAAAAAAGAAAAAAGGAAAGAGGAAAGGGGAAAAGAAAAATGAAGAAAGAAAGGAGGAAGGAAGAAGAAAGGTGGAAGGAAGGAGGGAGGGAAAGAAGGAGGAAGGAGGAAGAATGGAAGGTAAGAAGGAAAGAGGGAAGAAGAAAGGAAGATGGGAGGAAGGAGGGAGGGAAAGAAGGAGGAAGGAGGAAGAATGGAATGTAAGAAGGAAAGAGGGAGGAAGAAAGGAAGATAGGAGGAAAGAAGGGGGAAGAAAGGGAGGAAGAAAAAAGGAAGAAGGAAGCAGAAGGGAGGATGGAAGGAAGGAATGAAAGTAGGGAGAAAGAAAAAAGAAGGAAGGAGGAAAGGAAGGAAGGAGGAAGGGAGGGGGAGGGAGGGAGGAGAGGAACAGATGGAGGCTTCTGGGGACAGCAAGTTTGGGTGAGCAGTTCTGGGTCTGGTCTGTGAGCAGCTTCCTCTCTTTAGTGTCATCCCACCCTTGCTCACTCAGACACCTTCTGAGCAGAGCTTCCCATCACTTCCAGGGTTAACATGACATTCAAAAGGTTTTCTGTGGTCTGGTTTCACCCTGCAGTGAAGCAAATTCTGGCTTAACAATGGACATAATTCTTACCAGGCTATTGGAGGTTGGGCCTCCACCACTATGGGGGTGGGTGGGAAGCGGAGCAGACAGCTAGTCCCATCCCGCTGTGGGAGAGCTGTGACTCTTGCTGAAAGAGACCACAGAGGCGCCAGGATGGGGCCTGGGAGGGGCAGGCCCAGGAATATGGGCCCGTTGGGGGCGGAAGGGTGTAGGATAGGACCCCAAGGTGAGCTTCTGCAGCTGATTGGGAGCTTGCAAGTTGAAGGTTTAGAGGGGGCAAGCAGAGCTTTGGGCAGATAGAGACAAAACTTGTGTGGGACTTCCATCACAGGAAGGCTGGGTGGGCACAGAGGGTCACTGCAAAGGGCACCAGAAGAGAGTTTAAGGGAGGAGCTGGTGACCAACAGGGAACGGACCAACAAGGTGGTGGAGCCCCGGAGAGAGAGATGTGAGCCTCCTGGGCCTGCAGGGACGAAGAAGAGGAAGCCACTCCCAAAATATGCCCACAGGACTGGGTGTGGGGACAGGACAACCTGAGACTTTGATCCTGCCAGTCAATGTCAGAGCTTCCCATTGTCCTGCAGGACCCCAAAGGCAAGGGCCCCTAGAGGTGAGCCTTCTAGGACACTGAGCAGATCAGAGGGTAAAAGGGGATGGAAAATGCAGGGTAGCCCACCTAGGTGTCTGTGCATCCCCCCATTCATATGGGCGGTGGTCAGGACAGGAACCTGCAGAGGGAATGGAAATGGCGTCTGCTGAGTGCTGCCTCCACAGGGAGCTGTTCTGTGCGTTTCACATTAGGAATCACTCATGCCTGTCTATGAGCAAGGGGTTACTTCTGGATCCATTTGTAGAGGAAGAAGTTAAGGCATAGTCAGTGTTCCATGAGATGGCCACTCTTATCCTCATTGTACACCTGGGAAAGCCAAAGACAGAGAGAGCCACTACCTGGCCTAGAAAGAATAAGCTGGGATTTGAACCCAGGAAGCCTGGCATGAGAGCTGAGCCCCTCACCACTGCCTCTGTTCAAGCCTGACCAGGGTTGTACCAGGAGACTTTTTTGCTATAGCTGAGATGTTCTTATTCTTATCCTCCATGCCCACTCCCTTGATTGTCTTCAACCCCTGCAGAATCACCCCTTTGCTCCCCTGCCCCAGCTCAAGCCCCCGTACTTTGTCTAGACCTCTTTGTCTAATATCCCAGTACTTCTCATTAGTGGTCCTGACATGCAGCCTGAGCCAAGCCTTTCTGCAGCTGCTCTTTGAGGTCAGCGGCATCTCCCCAGTGCCCTTTTCCTTGTCAAGGTCATGAATTTCCCCATGCACTTGAACCTCCTGTATTAGTATGTATGTAATCTTGTTCTTCAAATCAGCTCCTTACTGAAATATATTTATTTCAAAGGAAATGGCCAGGTAAGGTGGTTCATGCCTGTAATGCCAGCACATTGAGAGGCCAAGGTAGGAGAATCACTTGAGCCCAGGAGTTCGAGATCAGCCTGGGCAACACAGTGAGACCCCATCCCTGCAAGAAGTTTTTTAAAAATCAGCTGTGTATGGACGTGTGCACTTGTGGTCCCAGCTACTTGGGAGGCTGAGGCAG
>NW_012116377.1:7234322-7246100 GCF_000951035.1 Colobus angolensis palliatus
GAAAGAAAGAGAGAGAGAGAGGGAGAGAGGAAGGAAGGAAGGAGGGGGGGAGGGAGGGAGAAAGAAAAGAAAGAAAGAAAAAGAAGGATTACAAAAAAGATAATGTCATATATCTCCCATAAATGGAAAATGATTCTTTCTAAATATACCTTAAAATGAATAGAAAACTATTAAAATTAGAAAGACACACCCATAGACCATCTACAATCAGGAACTTTCCTCCATAGCACCATTTGAAATTATACATTTATTTGTTATTATTTATGTGATAGGCTGTGAGCATTCAGTCTTTCAGTGATGAGTAGAAGAAAAAGGAAATAGCATGGGATGATGAAAAAAGTACTAAAGAGGGAAAAAACATGCAGAGGAAGATTTCTCTGAAAACAACCTACTGCAAGGCTAGATAAATATTTTAGAACACTTCTGAGTTGCAGTATGGATAGGTATCTACAAGTTGATTGCCATCTGCTGTTATTAACAGCTTCTCCAATACCTTGGATTTTTTTTTAAGACAGGGTCTCACTCCATTGCCCAGGCTGGAGTGCAGTGGCACAATCACAGCTCCCTGCAGCCTCTACCTCCTGGGCTCAGGCTATCCTCCCACCTCAGCCTCCCCAGTAGCTGGGGCTGGGATTGTAGGCATGAGCCACTACACCTGGCTCATTGTTTTATTTTCTGTGGAGTTAGGGTCTTGCTATATTGCCCAGGCATGCTTTGAACTGCCGTCCTCAAGTGATCCTCCCTCCCCAGTCTACCAAAGCACTGTAATTACAGGTGTAAACCACTGATCCCAGTCCCAAACCTTGTTAATTTGAGTTTTGATCCAGGTTTTCAATCAGCAGTCTTTTGTTTGTTTGCTTTCCTGCTAGTTGTTTGTCTCTCATTCTTGATGTCTACTCCATTAAGGCAGGAGTCTTTTCTGTTTTTATTTATTCATTTTGAGACAGAGTCTCGCTCTGTCGCCCAGACTGGAGTGCAGTGGCGCAGTCTCAGCACACTGCAACCTCCGCCTCCTGGGCTCAAGTGATTCTCCTGCCTCAGCCTCCCAAGTAGCTGAGATTACAGGTACCTGCCACCACGCCCGGCTCATTTTTGTATTTTTTAGTAGAGATGGGGTTTTGCCATGTTGGTCAGGCTGGTCTTGAACTCCTGACCTCAGGTGATCCACCCACCTTGGCCTCCTAAAGTGCTGGGATTACAGGTGTGAGCCACTGTGCCCAGCCTTTTTTTTTTTTTTTTTCAATCACTAGATGGATATTCCCCACCTGGATGAACGTGGCAAATTTCATCTCGCCCCATGTTATCGAGAAGTAGAAAATGTCTGCAGTTGAAGTTACTAGAGTCCATTTTTAATGCACACGTTGGTTTGTATTTACTGACACAATGAAACTTTAAATTTTTTTCTGGTCAAACCCGTTTACCTTTTCCCTTATTGTTTCAATCTCTGGTTTCGTATTTATTAAGTAATCCCGTGATCCCAAGATTACATAAATATTCACTGAAATATGCTTCTTGTGTTTGTATGGTTTCATGTTACTTTTGAATCTTTAATCCATCTAGAGTGAAAAACAGAAAGCTAACTTTATTTCATTTCAAGGGATTGGCCATTTGCCCAAACTGTTTATTGAAAAAAAGTCTATGATTTACACACTGATTTGAAAGGTCATCTTACGCATATTAAATGCTTACATAACTTCCGGTGGGCATGTGGAGTTCTGATTCTGTGCCACTGCATTCTGACATCAGGAATTCAATGTTTAAAAGACTTTTAGCTTTAATATCTGATAAGGCAAATCTCATTCCCTGCTCTCCTGGTTTTCTTTTCAAATATTTATTGCTAGAAAATGGACATTTTTACAATATTATGTCTTTCTATCCATTCTATCCAGGGACATGTATACATATATCTCTCCATTTACTAAATAATTTGTGCTTCTCAGGTAAGAGTTGGAGCCTTCTGACTTTAGGTCCTGTATGTGTTTCCTTATTTAGTTTACTCCTAGGAACTTCTAATTTCTCATTGAATTGTGAATGGGATCTTTTCTCCCCCAATATATTTTGTTATGACTATTTTGGGGCACTTGGCAAGCCGCAAGGTTTTGTATATTTATTTTGTAACTGGCCACCTCACTGAATTCTCTTTTCAACTTGAATAGCTCCTTTTCCCCTGTGGTTTTCTCTGGATGTTTGACTTCTGTGCCTTTTGTGGCAGAGGCCAGGCTGTCCAGGCTGAGTCCCAGCACTCTTGGGGGACAGCTGACCCTCCTGGAATGGCCTTCGGAGGAGGCATTGTACCCTCCATCAGCGTTTAGGGATCACTCTCCAAACAAAATATTTTTTCCATGAAGGAGGTTTTTTTTTTTTCAACGTCAGTTGGTATTTTGGTCAGGAATTACAGAATGTACTTCGCAACAAGTTAAAAACACACTGCTCTTTAAAACCAGGCCTTTTCCAACAAGATCAACAACAAATGTGTTACTTTTCTCACACCTTAGACATGTAGGAAAATGTGTACTCAGGGAGCTGGCCGGGCGCCCGCCTGGGGAAGGTGCCAGGCTGGATGAATGCTCTGGGGCAGGGGCTGTGCTTGTCCTTGTTTGCCAGCCTTTGAGGAGCTAGCTGCTAAGAGTCCCTTCAGAGCCCATGGGCACCCTGGTCCTTGGAGCGCAAGCCAGGGCAGCTGGCAGCCTCCACCCGGAAGGAGGGCTCCACCATGCAGGAGGGCTGGGCACATGTCTGTATGTTTTGTTTGCATTGTCTCAGTAATGAGCAACATCACACAATGAGGAAGGTGCCTTTTTTCTCCTTTTAAGAAGAGAAACTGAGACTTCACACGTTTAAAGTAATTTCCTCCAGGTCTCGTAGACGTTCAGGGACAGAACCTGGATTTAAACTCTGTTTAAGCCAGAGTCTCAACATTTTAGTCTCAGGACCCCTTTTCACTCTTAATAAATTAATTAAAAATTGCTGAGGACCTTGATGAGCTTTTTGTTTAAAATGGTGAGTTACATCTATTGGTATTTAATGTATTTGAAATGAAAATGAGAAGCTTATTTTTTTATTTTTATTGATCTATATTAGGTTGTACATATTTTGGGGGTACATGTGATATTCTTATACATATATACAATGTGCAACGATCATATCAAGGTAATTGGGATATATGACACCTCAAACATGTATCTTTTTTTCTGTTGGGAACATTGCAAATCTTTTAACTATATCGAAATATACAATAAATTATTGTTAACCTATAACACTTGTTCCTTCTACTTAACTGTGTGTCTGTATCCCTTAACCAATTTTGGAGGAACTTTTAAAGCACAGGAACACATGCTGTCAGTGGTGACATCACAGCCCCTGTCCATTGGCTGTCAGAGCAGTGACCTCATCATACCTGCTGGAAGTTGCTGCCATACCCCCGAGGGAGAATGAGAGACAGAAGTAATATGTTAACATTGTTACGAACACAGTTTTCACCTTGAAGCTGCCCTGAAAGTGTATCAGGGCCCCAGAGCTCTCTGGATCACTTTGAGAACCACTCAGTCCTCTAAACTGCTGAAAAGCGGTGCCTTTGTGAACACAGATCAGGGCAACTTGGAGTTTCTGTGCTGGAAGGATGGCTTCAGAGAAGCTCATCATGGCCAGAAAAATGTGGGAGGATGAAGAGGTCAGTGATGAAGAAGGAGCCAGCACACCTCTACTGAGAGACCTCTGTGCAGACAGGGTTCCTAATGCTGTCTGTACTTCCTTCATGATGGAGACAGCAGGACCACTGCTGCCCACAGAGGCTAGAGAAATGAAGGGGCTTGCCCAAGGTCACACCACCACTGGGGAATGGCTCTAGGAGACTGAGTGGGTGGAGTGCCCTGCTGAGATGACCTTCAATTCCCTGGCCAGCCCTCACCAGCCCAGGACAGGCTCCTACCTGGTGTTTTAACCTGATGTTTGGTTGACAAAGCAGGGAGTATTAGGGCCCAGCCTGTTCTAGCACCTTCTTCATCAATCAGCAAACCTCTAAGCACCTACTCTGCTCTGCAGGTCAATCTGGGAGGTGGACAGGAACTATCAACTGAACAAATACAGAATGCCAGCCTGTGCAAAGTGTAGCAGAGGGCGTGCAAAGACACCGCTCTGCCCTCAGGTTTCTGAAGGAGGTACTCTGTAATCTAACCACCCAGTTGTCCCTATCTGCCTGCTAGGTGACCTGAAGGCCTACCCCATGCTCCCTCCTACTTAGCCTCTCTCCTTGTGATTCCCTCTGCAGGGGACGCCCTGCTGCTGCCCTCCTTTCCCTGCCCCCTCCTGGCCCTGCTACCTCCAGCTTCTGAAAGCTGTCCTCAGAGGCCCACAGCAAACGTGCACCCTCTCCAGCCTCACCCCTGGCCAGGGCCAGTGGCACCTGGAATCAAGTTGCCTTCTCCATGTTGTCCTTGCCCAGCTCTGGGATATGGCCAGAGCTGTCCCAGTAGAGTGTCTCGCAGCATTTGTCCCAGACAAGTTGGTCAATCCCCAACCCTTGGGCCTCCCTGCCCACCTGGGGACCAGGTCAGATTCTGCCTCTTCTCTCCTGTTTTCATGGCTTCTGTCTCAAGGAAAGCCATGCTGTATCCCTCCATATGTCAGGAAGTCCCCCCAGCTAGATCCCTGCCTGCCCCACTGCCCACCTCTAGGGTCCATGCTGCCCACTGACCTAGAACGGGTGGTTCACAGGACCTGTCCTGGGGGAAAGCCTAGCTCAGCCGGAGAGGGCAGTGGAATGGCACACACAGCGCTGGAAAATGCAGGAGGATGAAGAGGACAGCCCCACAGGAAGGTGTCACTGAGCTAAGGGAGATGTAGGGGTCAGGAGAGCAGAAACACACGGTGAAGGGCTGGGTCCTTGCAAAGGCCATCGGTACTGCCATAAACGGGAGGAGGTACCAGGCCTGGGACCTTAATGAATGGCACAAGCTACTTCCTGTCTCTGAGGTTGTATTTCCTCATCTGTAAAATGGGAGTGATAATAAGACCTTCTCCTTAGAAGACCTGAGAGCAGGCGGCTTCATCCGCTTCAGTTGCGCAAAGGCGGCCCTGGCTGCCTCTGACGCCCCCGCCCTCTTGGCCTGGGCAGCTTCTCCCTGTCCCGGCCACAGCCACAAAGGCCGCCTGGGAGACAGAAAGCTGCCGCCTGGGAGAGAGGAAGCTGCCTCCTGAGTCCCGCCGTACAGCGCCCTCCGCGGAGGATAAATGGAGCCTCCGGTCACGGACGCGCGGCTGGGCCGGGCTGCTCTGCAAACCGCTCACGTGCTCTTGCCTTTCATCGCCGGGGACTGCGCCAGGGCGCGCAGGAAAACATACAGCCCGGAGCTGCAAGAAGCCCTTCTTTCTTTCCTTTAATCACTCACTGCCCGGCTTTGCGTCTCCTCCCCTCGCTTGCGGGAATGTTATGAATGGAATGTACGGATTCCAGCCTCTGCGCGCGCGGCCAGGAATGCAGGGCGCAGCGACCTCTCGACCCAGGGCCAGCGCTCCGCCCCAGCGCCACAGCCTGGGATCCCAGAGCCATAGCCTGGGATCCCGGAGCCGGCCCGGCCGCCACGAACACCCAGGGCCACGTGGCCTGACGTCTGCAGTGGGAGATTCAGACGCCAAGCTTTCAAAGTGAGGCGAGAGAGCCAAGCAGCGCCGCCGGGACACACCGGGGCCACGGGCCACGCTCACGCTTCGGCCCTGGGAATGTGCGCAGCGGCACACACAGCAGGGTGTATGCATACAAAAGGGTGGACACACCCACTGGGGCGCACACGCAGCCTTTGCATGCACAGAAACACCTCAGGAGGGGCACACATACACACACTGGTGTACACACACACACTATGGTCTTTTCAAACCGATGCACATAGTAGGGGGTTTTTGCACACACAAAGACCTACACTCACATTCCAGAAGTCTGCACATTGTGCACCCCTACCCACATATAACTCCAGTGGTGTACACACAAAACATAGCTGGTTGTGTACCCAAATAAAAGGGGTGCATATATCCATGGCACAGTGTGCACGCAGGCACATGTAGTGGAGTGCTGTACTCACGAGAGACCCCAAACACAGCTTCCATCGCCTTGGCGGACAGAGAGGCTCACAGAGGGCCCCAAGTCCTGGACACAGAATGCCAGCCCCTGGCTCCCTGGGCTGGAGGAGAGACCTTGGTTCCTCCCTCCCTCTCAGCCCCCACCCTTCCCAGCCTGGCCTCTCGGGACTGAGTCTCCTACAGATGTGAAGGGCTGGGAAAAGCTGTGCAGAGAGGACTTTGAGGGGTGCAATGGGGGGCCTCCTTTGGGGCTGTGCTAACTCAGGTCCTTGTGTGTGTGTTAAACCGTGACATGAGGGGCTAAGGGACTGGAAGCCATTGCCTGGAGAATTGGAGTGCCCACAGGGGCTCCAAGGCTGATCCAAGCGGCACCTGGCCTCCCTAGTCCTGCTCCTGGCCGCAGGTGGCCGCCAGCCAGCTCTGTGTCCGTGCCAGCTCCACCACCTCCCTCTGGACACAATGTTCTCTCTTGGAATAAGGGGCAAATGTGAGCATCCCAGCCCCGTGGGAACCAGGGCATCCGGCCAACCCTTTCATTCATTCACTTATCCATCCAGTCATTTATTCGTTCATTCAGGAACTGTTTGCCGACTGCCTAAAACATGCCAGGCACCACATGCCAGCAGAGGCCATCGAGACACTCTGCCTCTGTCCCCGGTGCCCCACAAATTTCCAGCTCACAGATACGTTTTGTTTGCCCTTGTGACAATTTTAAAGCTTGTAAAATAATGAAATAATATAATTTTAGTAATATTAAAATGACATACTAATTAAAATTATATGAACCCTGAAAATTTGAGACAGGTCTCAGTTACTTTAAAAAGTTTACTTGGCTGGGTGTGGTGGCTCACACCTGTAATCCCAGCACTTTGGGAGGCCAAGTTGGGCAGATCACAAGGTCAGGAGATCGAGACCGTCCTGGCCAACGTGGTGAAACCCCGTCTCTACTAAAATTACAAAAACTAGCTGGGCATGATGGCGTGTGCCTGTAGTCCCAGCTACTAGGGAGGCTGAGGCAGCAGAATAGCTTGAACCTGGGAGGCGGAGGTTACAGTGAAGCCAGATCGTGCTGCTGCACTTCAGCCTGGCGACAAAGGGAGACTCTGTCTCAAAAAAAAAAAAAAAGTTTACTTATTTTGCCAAGGTTGAGGACACGCCCGTGACACAGCCTCAGGAAGTCCTGACAACACGTGCCCAAGGTGATCAGAGCACGACTTGGTTTTATACTTTTTAGGGAGACATGAGACATCAATCAATATATGTAAGAAATACATTGGTTTGATCTGGAAAAGCAGAACAACTTGAAGCAAAGGCTGGAAGACCCAAAGTGGGGAGGGGGCTTCCAGGTCACAGATAGGTGATACACAGTTACATTCTTTTGAGTTTCTGATTAGCCTTTCCAATGGAGGCAATCAGATATGCATCTATCTCAGTGAGCAGAAGGGTGACTGAATAGAATGGGAGACAGGTTTGCCCTAAGCTGTTCCCAGCCCAACTTTTCCCTTTAGCTTAGTGATTTGGGGGCCCCAAGATTTATTTTCCTTTCACAAACATTACTAAGATAAAATAATAAGAATCCAGATTTTCATCTCACTTTGGAAAAATGGGAGAATCTGACCTTCGGCCTGCCTTCTCACTAGGCAGCACTGCCTGGCGCGGAGCCCAGCCGTCCCCTTCCGCCTGGCCCATGCACTGCACCTTACCACTGCTCCGGCCATCCTCTCGGCCTTCCCAGGCCGGGCCTGGCTTTCTGGGGGCTCATAGAGCATCTGCGTTAGGCCCTAGAAGTGTTTGCAGCAGGGAGCCTCCAGGGGAGGTGGCTTGCGTCCCATGCTGTCCCGAGTCCAGGAAGGGACAGCCTTCTGAGCATGGCTGGGCAGGACTGTCAGCAGCCTGAGTGGATTAACTCCCCGACTCAGAACTTGGGGCATTTGTTTGTGTTTTAAGCAGAAGGAGGAAGAGTAGGAAGAGTTTGGAGAGAAAGGTCAACTGAAATCGAAACATGCACACACCTTGGATTCTTCAGAAATGGGTGCAGCTTGAAACGTCTCACATTCCAAATTCTGGCAGCCAAGTGAGCAGTTTCCTACTTCTGTTCATAACGCCCCACTGAAGAGACCTTGTGCAACTGCCAGCTGCCAGATAGTTTCAAGCTAAACAGGACGGAACCCCTAATCCACTTCACTGTTCTTAGACACAATCCCTGATGACTCCTCTGGCACTTCTGACTTGCATTTTAGGGTCGTCTTTTTCTTTCCTAATCGGATGTCTGGTTGCAGGGTTCAGTTGACAAAGTGGGACGAGAGAGTCAAGCAGTGCTACCAGGACACACTGGGGCCACGCTCACACTTTGCCCCTGGGGATGTGCTCACCAGCACACACAACAGGGTGCTCACACACACTGGGGTGCACACGCAGCCGGTGCCCCAGTGAGTGAGCCCAGACACTTCCTACAGCTCCCCAGGCATGTTGGTCTTGTTTCAGGTAGGGTGGGTTTAGGGCAGCTCTGTTTCTTGTCACCAGTGTCTGCACTTCCATTTCTCCACTTACCACACCTTGCTCTTTTGATGATAAGAACAGAGCATAGGCAGACCTTGGAATCACCACACGTCTGCTGTGCAACAGACTGCTGGAAGAGCTGCGAGAAGAGCCCCTGGCCACACCAACCACAGTGACCTCCTCTGCCCGCTCAATCACTGAGGGGCAGCTATGTCAGTTGGGCACCAGGGAAAGTGGGCTAGGGGTATTGGGGTCAGGTGTACCAAGATGCGGAAGCAAAGACAAGCTAAAGCTGCTGTCTCCCAGAAAGCGGGTGTCCTGGGAACATGCTTGAGAGAAGACAGAGCATCCTTGCATGGTGGCAGAACATCATCCCAGGTCTTGTGGAACCCAGACAAGTGCAAGCCAACGTCCTCCCCCTTCCCCAGCTGCCTCCCCTCCTCCCTTCTGCTCCCCAAATCTACCCCTGCATGGCAAGCTCCAGTTTACAAAGTCCATCTCCAAATGCCACCTCATCTTGCAAATGCAGTGTCATCACCTCCATTGAAGGGATGAAGTCATCCAGGACCAGAAGATGCACCTGGCTGGCCAACGACAAATAATGGATTGATGGAAGGGGTTGGAGTTAACCAGAACAAGATGCCCCAAGCAAGAGCCATGTCTCCATGGACATTGCCAGGCCGGCCTTCTTTCATTTCTCCTCCTTGGAGGCAGCACAGATACCCAAGGCCCTGGCACCACTTCTTCTGTGCCCAGCACTGTGGTCAGGAAGATGCACTTGAAGGTGAGAGGTCACTCCCTGCCATGAGTGTCTTAGGGCCTCTAGCCTCATCCCTTCCAAGCGTCTCCATGGATAGAGACCCAACCTGGGATCCTGCTTTCCAGGAAGGTTTGCCTCTTTCTCCCAGTACCCAGGGTCTGGATCCTCACCTCCTGGGGTGACAGGATCCCCTTATAAGAAGGAGCTGCCTGTTAGGTGTGGCATGTCCCCAAATCTTCAGTACTCTGTGAGTCTCTTTCCCTCCCCTAATTTCCCCTAATTTCAAGAGGTGGCCCTAGTGCCACAATCTTGTCTCTTCTTCCCAAGGATGCTGTGTAGATGGTGTGAGCCCAGAATTGGGCACAGGCATTTTGGGTGGATTCTAGTTCCTGTTGACCTGAAAGCAAGGGGCCAGGAGGGGCATGAGTGTGGCAGGACTCAAGCCAACTCACTCTACCTATACACAGATGGAAAAAAGGGGACCTACCAGAACTCCTCTTGGGACAACACTGTATTTGTTTGGAAGAAATAACACCTCTGGGGCTGGAACATCTCTAGGACTTGCCCAAGTCATGGAAGTTGGTTGATAAGGCCCTTCCAGGGAGGGCAAGTCCTCTTAACACAAGCATTGTGCGCATATGGGTGCCATGATAGATGCGAGAATGATTGTGAAAGTAGAGACCAGAGTGGAACTGAATTGCTCTACGTAATAGAGGGAAGTTTCTCCTAAGGATGAAGAAGAGGAAGAGGAGGAGGAAGAGAAGGAGGAGAGATAAAGAGGGCTAGTACTGCCTGGAGGGAAGAGGAAACATTTGATGGTACTGAGGGAGTTAGGAAATGCTTCTAGGGATCTGAAATGAAGGTGAAGTGTTCAATATACACCTATTCCCTTCCCCCGTAAAATATGCATTTAGGCTTACATCATTTCTAGATGCTTTGTCCACTTGGTTATTCAGTGCAGTGGGCGGGGGAGATCTGAAAGGATGCTGCCTTTTCAATTTTGGTTGGGCTGTGGTTAAACCTTAAGCTGCTGATGGTCAGCCCTCTGTGTGGTCTGCAGATGAGGCTAAATCCCAGGCCTAGTGTGTGCAGCTGACCTGTGCACTGCATGCTGTCCTGGCCACACCCTGAAGGAAACTCTGTCATCTATCTGCTCTGTGACTTTGGATAACTCCCTTGCCCTCTCTGAGCCTTAGTCTACTCATTTGTAAAATGGGGAGTGCATTAGTTTCCTGTTGCTGCAATAACAAATAGCCACAAACTTAGTGGCTCCAAACAACACACATCCACTCTCTAATGATTCTGGAGGTCAGAGGTCTACGGTGGGTCTCACAGGGCTGAAATCAAGTTGTTGGCAGGGCTGAGTTCCCTCCCGGAGGCTCTGTTTCCTTCCCCTTTTCCATTCTAGAGGTTGCCTATACTCCTTGGCTCCTGGGCCCTTCCTCCACATCACCTCATTCCCACTGACTTGCCTGCTCTGGTCTTTCACATTTAAGGACCTTGGGTCCACTCAGGTCATCGAGAATGACCTGGCTACCTTAAAGTCAGTTGATTGGCAACCTTAATGCTGCCTGCAACTTTTATCTCCCTTTGCCGTGTAAGGGGACATATTCCCAGGTGAGGGAGATCAAGACACGGACATTGCTGGGGAGCTGTAGTCTGTTTCCCACAGGAAGGAGAAGTGAATCAACAGCAAAATGTTTCTCATACACGAGACAGAGTGCAGTGTTAGCTCGGAGAGGGCTGGACTCATCAGGCAACGCTGTGTGGAAAGGAAAAGCAGACTCCATCTACAAAGACAGCTGAAGGGAATGACGATATTGTCAGCAGATGCTGGGGCAAGGACATACCTTGGCAGTAGATAAGCCAGCTGGGACACAGGCTCAGGAAAGGGGTGGAGGTCCCTGAACGGACTGGGATTTTGGTTAAATTAAAATAGGAAATGGAGACAGATCAATTTGAGCAACAAATTGCATTTAAAATGACATGCACACCTTTGTGGGCTAAAAGTCATCCTCACTGCATATAGGTCTTTGGTTTGTGAAAAAAAATCTAAGTTTGAAATGTGACCATCTTCTAGCTTATTATATTTTGTTTATTTTGCCTTATGTTTTGAGCACAGGGCCTGGATTTGGGGGCATTCAGCTTGGGGGTCCAGAGGGCTTATCCTAGAGAAGCTGTGGAGAGCTGGTCTTCATGGGCCTTTTCTGCTGGGGCCTTGCTTGGGAGCCCCTGGCTCTGAGAGGGGGTGACCCAGGTTGGGCTTGGTGGGAGTGAGGGGAGCACAAGAGGAGGTGACAGTGGCCACATGCTAGGGGCTGAAAAGAAAGCTCTGACAGCTTGAGGCGTGCTCTTGGAAGAAGGGTCTCAGACCCCCCAGCCCCACCTTGCCTGCCAGAGAACAGTTACTCAAGAGGCAGCAGAAAGCCCTGGGGTGTGCTGAGTTG
>NW_012116377.1:7246408-7253078 GCF_000951035.1 Colobus angolensis palliatus
GGAGAAGGAGGGGGAAAACAGAGAGAGGAGAAGGAGTGGGAGGAGAACAGGGAGGAAGGAAAAAGAAGGAGGACGGGGGAGAGAGAGGAAGGGGAGGAGGGAAGAAAGAGAGGGGTAGGGGGAGGAAGGGGAGGAGGAGAAGATGTGGAGAAGGAAGAGGGGGAGGGAGAGGGGGAGAAGAAACGGAGGAAGAGGAGAGAGGAGGGGAAGAATACAGAAGGGAGGAGGTTAGGTGGGAGGAGGGGAAGGAGAAGGAGGGGAAGAAGATGGGGGAGAAGGAGAGGGAAGAGAGAGAAGGAAGGAGGGAGAGGAGGACAAGGAGGGTTTGGGTTAAGGTTAGGCTTGGATTAGAGTTAGGAGGAGGGAAAGGAGGACAGGAAGGAGGGGAGAAGAAGGAAGAGGGGGAGGGGGAGGAAGTGAAGAGAAAGAGCGATGGGGAGGAAGAAGAGAAAGATGTGGAGAGGGAAGGGGCTAGAGGGAGGATGAGGAAGAGGAGGGAGAAGAATAGAGAGAGGGGGAAGATGTAGAGAGGGAAGGGGGGAGGGAGAGGGAGAAGAAGGGAGGAAGAGGAAGAATAGAGGAGGGAGGAGGGAGGGGGGGAGGGAGGGGAGGAAGAGGAAGCAGATGTGGAGAGGGAAGCGGGGAGGGAGAGGAAGAGGGGAGGGGGAAGATGGAGGATAGAAGAAGAGGGGAAAAGGAGGAGGGGAGGAGGGAGGAGGGAGATGTGGCACTCATGCTAGGTGCTCTGCCACAACGGATGGAAACCTGGCACCTCCTGCCCCACAGTAGGTCTCCGTCCTGGATCTCCACTGTCACCCCGAGGCTGACGCTAGTGTATAAAAATAGGTATGGCTCATGCAACAAGGTCCTGAAATTCTCAGCTGAGCTAAATAAACAGCGATCAGCGGGTGGAGGAAAACCCAACTGCACTGACTTTGTGAGGCCCACCGCTCTCTGTGTGGCAAGTTATTAAGATGTTTCTCATGGTCTTGGGTTGTCTGTGCCCCATCTTAGAACCTGAGAGATGGGGGCACGGCGGTATTCCCCCACCCCATCTGCAAGTTTCCAGACTACGATTGGGGCCATCAGCAGCCCTCCACTGCCCCCCGCTGGTCAGGCTGTGGGCCCCGTGCAGGACCTGAAGGCCATTAGACAGGCACCAGGATAACCCAGTCCCTGGGGTGCTTGGGGGCTGCAAGCTTTGTCCCGTCTTGGAGAAGACCCCTTTCCCCTCAGCAGATGATGCTGGGACCTGCCACTGTGAGACCAGCCAAGCCACGCCCTCCCAAGGGCCCCGTTTCTCCATGCATAAAGTGGGACTTTGGGCAAGGAGGTCTTTATGCTCTTCCAGCTGTGACATTTGGAATTCTGAGATTAAGAACACAAGGAAAACCTTATCCAACCCAAGGAAAACATGCACAAATGGCTGAATTTCCCCCTGTGTGGAGTGTGGAGGCACAGGGATCCTCAAGGCCTGTTTCTTTTTGATACCTTTTAATTTCAAAATGTAGATATCTTTGTGTATTTTTCTGGTTATTGAAGCAATATGGACAGATGAAACCACCCTCACCTTCCCCAGTACCAAGGAACTAAAACCATAAATTATATTATTGTGTCACTTGCCACTCACCTGACTGGCAAACACAGAAAAGCCCATGAGTTGTTGAGGGCAGAGGAGAGGAGGACCTGGGGCCTTTCGCACTGAGGTGCAAGTGGGAGGGGTGCACAGTCTGGAGGGGGAGGGGGTGTCAGTAGCACCCATCACAGGCAATGCAGCTGCCTGGCCTCTGAGCATCTGAGCAGCTGTACTTCTACGAATCTGTCCTGCAGAACGGCTTGCCCGAGGCCGCCACGCAGGCCCCGCCAGGAGCATCCAAGTATTCTTTCTTAGAGCAAGAAATGGAAAGTGAACTGAGGAAGGGGAGCTGGCTGATGGTGCACATGAGGATAGATGAGTCACACCCACTGTGGCCACACCCTCTGCAAAGTGACTTTGCTGTCCTGCACGGGAGGCCGGGGATCTGGTTCCCCACCCTCCCACAGGGGCTGGCCTGGGACACACAGAATGTGCCAGAGTGGCCTTGTGCAAGTCCAGGGCTCAGGCCTTGAGGGCCCCTTCACCTTCTGAGAGCCCTGAGCCCACTGTGCTATAGCAAAGACCAGTCTGGCCTTCAGAGGGCAGGGGCCATGTGGAGAGAAATTAAGGTGCCCCAGCCGACAGCCAGCACCAACTGCCAGACACACCAGAGAGGCCATTCCAGCCTCTCTAGCCCTACTGAGCAGACAGGTGACAATAGCTATGCGAATGACCTCTGGAGGGACCAGCAGAAGGCCCACCCCTGCTGGCACTCCACAGAATCATAAGAAATAATAAGTCGTTGTTTTCAGTTGCTATGTTTTTGGATGGTGTGATGGTTAATTTTATGTGTCAATTTGGCTAGATTGTGGAACCCAATTTTGAGTTAAAGTCAGTCTAGCTGTTGCTGTAATATTTTTAAGATGAGATTAACATTTAAATCAGTAGACTTTAAGTAAACCAGATGACCCTTCAAAATATGGGTGGGCCCCATCCAATCAGTTGAAGGTCTTAAGAGAAAAGATTGAGGTCCCCTGAAAAGCAAGGAATTCTGCCTGCAGACTGCCCCTAAACTTGAGCTGCAACATCACCTCTTCGCTGGGCCTCTGCCTGCCACTCTGCCCTGCAGATTTCACACTTGCCCGCTCCCACAATCACATGAGCCAATTTCTTTAACTTTATGTGGGTACATGTCTATTGATCTATACGCTCACATATCCACACATACACACACACACTCTCTCCACACACAGGCACACACACACACACACACACCCCTATAGTTCTGTTTCTCTGGAGACCCTAACACAGATGGTTTGTTACACAGCAGAAGCTAGTGACTACAAATGCCACCCAGTCATGAAAAGGAATGAGGTACATATCTATGTGCTACTGTGATAATAGCTTCATGATATATGAAGGGGAAAAAAGAGCTACTTGTAGAATAATATGCAAGTCTTACAAAATAACCAGTGTGTGTTCATGCTTGTGTGCACACGTAGCATATGTTGTGAGTGTGTATGTGCTGTAGCACATAGAAGTGGCTTCAGTAACTCACGCTGTACTGTTCCGTGTGGTGCCCTATGAGGGGTGGTAGTGATTTTGCCCTGTGACCTGCTGCAGTTTGGAGCTGTTCGACTGAGTATGGATTCCTCCATGATTTTCATGATAAGGCCCCACTGGGACAGAAGGGGTCTCTCTATGGCTTGGGGGCCATCAGCTCAGTGTGGGAGTACAGTGTGCAGGTTTGTGTCAGATGTGGGTTCCAATGTCGTTTGTCACCCGTGACCATGAACAGGGAGCCCTACGCCCAGCACTCAGCCCTGGTCTGCACTTTAGTCTTTGCATCTCCAATGGGGCAAAGACCCCGGCTCCAAAGGGTGTTGCAGACCTTGTGGAAAAGGGCTGGTGCCACTCCCAGAAACCAGCATGGCCACCCCACGTGGCGTGGCACTCACTTCACTGTCATGGGTTTTCTCCACCACCCCTGATGCAGGGGGAAGGGCAGAGTGACACGTCCACGTCCATGAGTTGAAGTCTAGCTTCCCGTGGACCACATGGCAGCTCAGGCCCTGTGAGTTCTCACTCTGCTGCCCCCTATTACAGACTAAACATTTGTGTCCCCCCAAAACTCGTATGTTGAAATCCTCACCTCCAGTGTGATGGTGTGAGGAGGGTGCTCTGGGAAGCGTCAGTCACGAGGGCAGAGCCTTTGGAGTGGGATTCGCCATGTGAGGACACAGTGAGAGGGCACTTTCTGCAAACCCGGCCTCTTCAGAGCCCTGCTGTGCGGGCTCCCTGATCTCGGACTTCCGGCCTCTAGCACTGTGAGGAATCAATGTCTGGTTTTTATAAGCCATCCAGTCTACAGTAGTTTGTTACAGTAGTCTCAGCGGACTGAGACATGTTCCCATCTGTGGACAGGCAGTGAGGCTGCAGGAGGAGGCTGAGAAGGTGGGAGATGCCAGGAAGGCAACTCCACAGGGATGCACCACCTACCCACAAAACCTCCCCCTCCCCAGCAGCCAGTTCCCATCAGCAGGGAGACAGGTCTTTACCTCCTCAGCCAGAGCCTCTGAAGGTATCTAGACGCTCTGTTTCCCGGATCCCGTTCCCTGTTCCCTTCTCCTCTGGCCCCAGGCCTCTCCTCCATCTCCTTGGTGAGCTCATTGGTCCCTCCCCATACCCGTAGCACTGCTGTCTTTAGTCACTACCATCCTGGCTGTTTACTGAAGCCACTCACCCAATAGTTGCAAAGTTGAACACTGGGGTCAGGAAGGCCACACACATAGCAAAGCATAAGCATTACAAACTATGGCCCCCATCAGGCAAAGACGATGGATGCCTGGCTGCAGCGTCAGGGACCCAGGAGCAGCAGAGGCAGTGGTGGACAGAGGGCAGGAGCCGGGGCATAGTGGCAGCCACACCCAGCCACTATAGGATGTGGCCCCTGGACAGTGGGAGCTGGTGGGCCACATGCGGGTCTTGGTGGGCCCCTCCACACTGCAGGCTTCTGGCACATGATCTTTAGACTAGAGAAGCCCCCCAAGCATCGGCCTTTAGTCCTTCAGAGCACCGTAGAGAGGTTTTTATCGTTGTTTTCCTCTTATCTGGTGCCACTATGCCCATATATAATTAAGGAGTTGGTAGTGCTGTGGCCTGATCTGTGACTTAGAAAGAAGAGATTTTATTCAAACTTTATTCATTGATGTCACTATCACTATTGTAAACGTACTTACTTGGTGTCAATACCCACTGGTAAGTAGCAGAACAGTGGGTTTTGTGAGGTGGGAACAAGGACCTCAGGTTATATTTTTTAAAGGTTAGAGTAGAGGTATGTTCTTATGCTGCAGTCTCATTTGTAGGGGCGGGGTGTGGGTGGCAGGAACAAAAACTGATCTGTTCTAGGGTCTGTTTCCTTAAAGTCTTAGTTTGATTACATCACATTTAGCATGAGTGACTCCATTTTGGTTTGGTCTGGTCTGTTGGAGTCTAGTGCATGAACTCAGTCCAAAACAATGGCCTCTCATAATGTTGATTGAAAATTACTCCCTTTTGGTCAGGTTCTAACTTAGGTAAGAGTATGACTAAAACTTTGGACCTTAGCACCACTCTCAGTTACCTTCATGGTCACACAGTTCTTTCAGCTCTTGTCATTCTAGTTGAAGAGAGACCATTTGACATTCTAGAGATGGCTGCATGCAAACATTGAAAACTTTTGAAAGAATACAGCACACCAGGGAGGTTACTATTATGATCAACAGAAGGATAACACCAAGAGTTTGGAGTATGCTCCTTAGCCAGGGTCCCCATAAACCAAACCAACTAAAATCAAATAGATCAAATAATGAGCTATATAAAAAGTCTATTTGCTTTAACCAAGCAGCCTGCTCATTAATCCCTTACAACTGACTCTCTATAATATCTAATTTATTCCTCCATGGGCAACAAGAAGTGCCAGCAACTGTAAAGATACTTCTCTCTTTGGCTGGTAAGAAATCTAGAGCAGTTTTTTTATTATTTAGCATAATTTTCACAAGAGAATTTAAAGCCTGCTGTGTAACCATAGCCTTTACAGTAGATTCTGCTATACAGCCTATCATGAAGGATACATTTCTAATAATTTCCTAATTTACTTTAAGCCATGTAAAGAGGTACCTAACAAATCATGCCCATCTAGAAGAATGAAGACCTCCTGGCAATGTTCTCTCTAACCCATGACCTAGGTTAAGAGGAGTAACAAATGTTCTGTTTCTGACTGATTATGAGGTAACAAATGTATCATTAAAATTTGTCACCTATGTTGGGCCTTCATCGTCCATCGTATCAAGGCACAGGCTCTTGATGTATAAGACTGGCACAAAATCCCCTGCAAATAAAAGTATATTCCATGAGTGCACACAACAGACCCCCTTTCCACTTCTACTATTTATAGAAGCATAAGGAAGGAACAAATGGAAAGATAAGAGTCTCATGATAGCAGAAAAATCTTGATCCCTGATCATGGGAAAAAGCTGTCCATGTCAAGGATGCTGTCTTCTTCTGGGGAGAAACATCCCTGGTGGGTTTTTCCTTAAGGTTTCCAATAGGTGTACAGTTCCAAGAGTGTGGAGGGGCCTTTATGAGTTGTGAGATTACAAACCCAAGTTTCGAGGTCACCAAATTTTACTGCAGTGTGTATGGCAAGGGCAGTCATGGCAAGGGCAGTCTTTCTCTAATGTTCTCAGAAGATCCAATTTTCAAGCTCTAGACTATGAAGGGGTTGGTTGTCTTCAGTGAGTGGACCATAAAAAAAATTCCTTACCTGCGAACATACACTTTGACATAATGAGCTACTGTTATAACAACAGCCCTCTTGCATGAGAAAGCTTTTATACAACCAGAAAACATGCATTGAAAATGACAATTAAATGAAATCCCTCTATAAATGTTGACATGGCCTATCAGGTAGTGAAAATATACTTGAAGTTTTTATTGTCCTCCCAGGAATATGGATTTGACAAACTAAACATTGGTCATAAACTATTTTAGCAATTTAGAACAGTCACTATATATATATATATATATGTGTGTGTGTGTGTGTGTGTGTATATA
>NW_012116377.1:7253244-7264626 GCF_000951035.1 Colobus angolensis palliatus
TATGTGTGTGTGTGTGTGTGTGTGTATATACACACACACACACACACATATTTAATTTGGATCATTTTATCTCTTGCATGATGAGTCATGGAATGCAGAGCTTTTAATATAGAAAGTTTGAAGGACTCAGGAAGGACAAGGTGGCTGTCTGGGTTCTCCATGAGTCCACATTTAGCACTGGACTTATGTCCTCTTAAATACCATTTTTTTCTCCTATTTAGGTGCATAGTACTGATAACTGATGGGTTATCATAGGTAATTTGACTTGGTCCATAGAGTTTATTTAAATAGTATATCCAATCAATTTTAGTACTGGCTGATTTAGCATGAAAATCTGGCAAAGGATTTTCTTGGTATTCAATTAATTTTTGTCCCGCTTGGGTTAGTAGTTTTACAAACCAGTTGTGTCATCATTTGCTCAAATCAATGAAAAAAAATGGTGCTCACATAAAAGTTCAGTGAAGACAAGATGGCCAGAAAAGCACCTTAGACAAAAGTATGATTTATTATGTAAATTTAAAATAATGGTAAAAGTTTCTAATGTACATAGGCAGACATCCTTAAAAACGGAGATTCCTTAATAGGTGTACATTTCTTTTACAAAAGGGTTTCAGGATAGCCAATCAAATTCCAGAAAGGTGTATTTTAGTTAAATAGGTGTTCTGTTTAACTTCGCTACTGTTTCTTGGCTAAAATTACTGAGTTCACAGTGGACTCCATTAAGGAATAGGGCAAAGAAAGCATCCTTTATGCCTGGACTCAGCAGGGATAGATCTGAAAAAGAAGACTTTCCTTTTATAAATACTTTATCTAGGCTAGCTTTCTTTTTGCTGTTAGGGCAAGATGGTGACAAAACTCAAAGATCAGCAGATTCAATTTTTCTTATCAATTAGTCACTTAAGCTTTTTATTTGCCTTTTATAAAGAGCCTTTTAAAATATTAAGTCTCTTTAGAAGCTTCTGCATATCAATAGGCATCCCTAGATGAGACTAATTTGAAAGCCCTCATTTTCAAATGCACTTCTTCAAGTGCAGCATTGTTCATTTGGATTATTCTACTGTAACTTATCTTTAATAAAATTTCATAATTTCTGTAAGTCTTTGTTGCTTCCAGGGCCTAATACTTATCCATCGATAAGCCAGAAGGTACTCAGTTCTTCAGAAATTAAGGATCCCATTTTTACCTCAAACATTGACTTTGGTTCTCAGGCCCCCTTGATCAACTTAGCCAATGATTTTTCCTTACCGAAGAATCCAAGAAGAAAGAAACAAAAATCTCCGTCAATTTCCAAAAGTCAAAGTTTACACCTTCTACAGCATTGCCATTTACTACTGGTTTCTTTCTGGCCCAATTAGAGGTCTCTTATAAACCGCTAACTAGATCCAAGTCAGTTAATTATTGAATCCAATCCGATTCTGAATCCAGTTCAGTTTCTGTCATGCCTTCCAAACACAGTTTGGATCATAAATTTGCTCAAAGAAACTTGAAGAGCTCAGAACACAAATCCATGGAGCTTTGGAATCCTGGAGAGAACTTACCAGGATCCCCAGTCACTGCCAGAGAACAATGAACACAATGGGCCTGGAGGGAAGCTTGCTTGGCCACTTGATGCTCCTGGGGGTCACCAGAAGCTCTACTTTGGATCTCACTTCTGACACCATCTGTTAAAAGGGAAACCTTAGCCAAATTAAATTTTATAGAGTTTAATTGACCAAAGAATTATTCACGAATCAGGCAGCCTGCCTTCCAAGTTATAGTAGGCTGAAAGACTCCAGTGAAGCCATGAGGTAGAAGATGATTTATGGACAGAAAAAGGAAGATGATATATAGAAAATGGAAATAAGGTACAGAAACAGCAGGATTGGTTATAGCTTGGCTTTTGCCTCATCTGAACACTGTCTGAACAGTTGGCCTTCTTCGGATGGCCAAAACTCAGAGATTGGCATAAAAGTGGGCTACAGTCTACCTACATCTCCATTTAGGTTATAGTTTACCATGTACAGATAAACCTTTAGGCTGAACTTAAAATATGTAAGGAAGTGACTTTAGGCTAAACTTGATTTACCAATGCCCTGCCTGGGTATCCTTTACCAAAATATACAAGAGAATATCGTATTTTCTCAATAGGGAGCTCTACTAGCCACCATCTTGAGTGTCCACACTTGGTAGCATTATTATTGATAGTGGGGCAACTTTTACACCGAACTCAGTTAAGCCCCAAAACCTAATTTTCAGTTTACAAGAGAATGGGAGATTGGAAGGGCATATAGGAACAAGTTAAATAACCTCATTAAAGAAAGGTCAGTCAAGTTAAAATGTGAAACATTTTACAAGAGAACTGATGTGGCCTTCTTAAGAAGTCAATGCCATTAAAAACTTTTTTTTTTTTTTTTAAGAAAAGCAAGGCAACTATTCTAGACTAACAGAGACCAAAAGACCTAATAACCAAATGCTTTGTGTGAACACAGACTAGATCCTACTTTAAGAAAAAGCTACAAAGGCATTCTTAGGATAACTGAAGAAATTTAAATAGGAATGGGATAGTAGATATATGGAATTATTGTTAATTTTATTGGTTGTGACAATGACATTGTGTCTTGTAGGAGTTTATCTTTCTTCTCAGAAGATGCAGACTTAAGTATTTAAGAGTGAAGCACCATGATGTCTGCAATTTACAACCAAACTGTAAAGCATAGGTAGATAGAGAATAAATGTGACAATATTTTGACAATTGTATTGAGATAGGGGATACACAGATATACAAGAGTTTGATGTATTCTTTCAACTTTTCTGTCTGTTTGAAATTTTTCATAATAAAATGTCAGGAAATATATTTAAAATGGAATTTGTCTGTAGAAAAGAGTAAGAATCAAACACTGTAAAATATTTGAAGATATTTATTCTGAGCCAAATCCAAGTGACCATGGCCCATGATGCAGCCCTCAGGAGACCCTGAGAACATGTGCCCACGGTGATTGGGCCACAGCTAGGTTTTATACATTTTAGGGGGACATAAGACATTAATCTATACATGTATGATGTACATTGGTTCTGTGTGGAAAGGTGGGACAACTGGAAGTGGGCAGGAGACTTACAGGTTGTAGGCAGATTCAAATATTATCTGATTGACAACTGGTTGAAAGAGTTTATCCAAAGACCTGGAATCATTAGAAAGGAATTGTGGAGACCAAGTTTCTTATTACGCAGATGAGGCCTCCAAGTAGCAGGCTTCAGAGATAATAGATTGTACACGTTTCTTACAGATTTAAAAAGATATCAGACTCTTAGTTGATTGTCTTCTGGATCAGGAAAAAGACCCAGAGAAGGGAAAGGGGATTCTGTACAGAATGTAGATTTTTCCCCACAAGAGGCAACTTTGCAGGGCAATTTCAAGATATGGCAAATAAACATATTTGAGGTTAAAATATTTTGATTTCCTTCTTTATCTGTCATGTGATGTTATGTCAGAGTCAGGTTGGAAAGTAAGCCGTGTTATACAGGGTTAACTAAATGCCCTTGGATGAGGCTTTATGGTTTGTGGGGCATGACTCCCCAAGCCCCTTAGATAGGAATTTGGGCAAGAGAAGGAAAAATGTCCGAATTTCTCCTCAAATTAGTCTATGTACATGCTGTTATGCCACCTGATTTTTTAAACTTATCAACATGTCAAGTGTGTGTTTCCACGTCAGTGCATACCTCGTCCTCTTTATCCATATTGTATAAATGTCAACGGAAAGGTTTGAACTTCAAAATCCCTACTAGAGATTTCTAACTGTTTCTCTGCAACAAACTGTTTTGCCCTAAGGTAAATAAAGAGAGAGAAAGGGAGGGCTTCAGATACTTTAAAAGGTTGATTCTTCTTTCACCTAGTTGCATTTAAAAGAAAAAAAGGAAGAAAATAAGGAAGAGAAGAGAAAAGACTTTCCACTCCACGCACTCCCGCCCCCACAGATAATGTGGCATATCTGAGCATCCTTCTTGGGCTGGTCTGAGATTAATGAATAAGTGGTGAATTCTGAGTTCAAGTGATCATTGAAGCTCTGGCCCTCACGGGGCTTGTGCAAGGCTTCCCTTGTGCACTTTGACTCCTGTGATGACAGGAGCCTGGACTGTGAGCAGCTGCAGCTTCAGCCTGAACCTATGCTGACACCATCCTTCATCCTCCAGGATCCTGCCTTGAAATTTCCATGTGAAAGAGTATACGTGTGCACATTTATAATTTTTCATACGTGTGTAATTGCAAGCATATTATAGATAATTATTCTTACTTTCTCTATTTTTAATTTTTTTTCTGGATTTCTCCCACACCTTCTCCCATTTCAACTCCACTTTATCCATTGCAGTCCCTCAAGAATCCATGATAACCAGGTTTCCATGAATATAATATTTTCATCAATGCTCAAATAACAGAGCTAGAGACATTCATATATATATGTATATGCATATACGCAGTTTCCTTATCATTGCTCATTTTTTCAAAAATGGAATCATATTGCATGTATTTCTCAAAATCTTGCTTCTCATTCAACAATACTTTGTGGAAACTCTTCCAAGGCAACTGGTCAGTCCTGCTCTAATTCAGAATGTATAATTTCCATTGTGTGGCTATACTGTATTTTTTTCAACCATTCTTCCACTGATAGACAATTCTGGGTTTATTTATTGATCAAATGAGTGATGTTACAATAAAGGCTATCTATACTTACATTCATATCTATGCAACCTCTGATTGTGGCAGATGCTTAACAGATATTGCCCAATTGCTTTCTAAAGATGCTCACCCAGCACACTTCCACCAGCAATGTCTGATTGCATTGTTTTCCTTACATTGACCTATTTATGAATGTAAAATAAAATCTTGTTCATTTCATTTTCTTATCTACTAATACATCTAACCATCTTTGTATATGTTTGGTGGCCATTTGGATTTGCTCATCTGTAAATCTTCTATTCATATTCTTTACTCATTCTGTTGTGGGATTGTTCAGACTTACCACTTTGTGAAAAACACCATGTCTCTTACAGATAGGCTTCATTTTCTGTAATATAAACCTAGCGTTAATCTGCTGACTTTATGTAATTTTTCATTCTACAGAAAATGATTTTCATCTTAAAAATATTTAATAATATTGATCCAGGCAGGAGACAGGGAAATACTGGGTAGAAGAAGACAACACCCTGGCAAGGGCCCCATCCTCAAGCCTGGAAACCCAAGGCCCTAAATGGGAACAGGCAGTCCTGTTTTTGGCCCAAAGGTTGCCTTTTGGCCTGTCATGCCCATCTATTTTGTACCCACATAAACCCCAAATCCTGGGCTCCAAGAGCAGATGAACGAACAGAAGAGCAGAAGAGTGGCAGAACTGAGTGGCAGAGAAGGAGAGAAGAGAAGGAGCATCTGAGTGTCAAGAGGAGTTCAGGTGGGGACAGTTGGAGAGGAGATTGGCTGCTGGATGGCCAAACTCCAGGGGAAGATCATCTTCTCACTCTATACCCTCTCCAGCTCCCCATCCATCCCACTGAGAGCCACCTCCATCATTCAATAAAATCCCTGCATTCACTATCCTTCAAGTCTGAGTGTAACTTTATTCTTCCTGGATGCCAGACAAGAACCCAGGTACCAAGAGGGCACTGATTGGTTAACACTTAAGTCACTTATGAACAGTGTTACACGAGTCCATGTGAAGAGACCACCAAACAGAATTTGTGTGAGCAATAAAACTTTTTAATCACCTGGGTTCAAGCAGACTGAGTCCAAAAAAGGAGTCAGCAAAGGGAGATAAGGGTGGGCAATTTTACAGGATTTGGGTAGGTAGTGGAAAATTACAGTTAAAGGTGGTTATCTCTTGCAGGCAGGGACTGGGATCACAAGGTACAGGGTGGGGAGATCATGAGACTCAGTCCAGGAGAAGGAATGTCACGAGATCAATTGATCAGCTAGGGTGGGGCAGGAACAATTGCAATGGTGGAATGTCATCAGTTAAGGCTATTTTCACTTCTTTTGTAGTTCTTCAGTTGCTTCAGGCCATCTGGATGTATACAAGCAGGTCACAGGGGAATATGATGGCTTAGCTTGAGCTCAGAGCCCTGACATTCCTGTCTTCTTATATTAATACAAAAAACAAAACAAAATAGTGGTGAAGTGTTGGGGCAGCAAAAATTTTGGTGAGTGGTATGGAGAGATAATGGGCAATGTTTCTCAGGGATGCTTTGAGCAGGATTAGGGGGAGCTTGGAAACTTAGAGTGGGAGAGATTAAACTGAAGAAAGATTTTGGGGCAGGGGTGATATTGTGAGGTTGTTAGAAGGAGCATTTGTCATATAGAATGATTGGTGATGGCCTGAATGCAATTTTGTAGGAATTGAGAGATTAATTGGAAGACACAAGGCCTGAATAAGAGAAGGAGGAAGATAGGTATTAGAGAAGTAAGGATTGGAAGAAGCCAGGATACCCAGTTAGAGAGTGGCCAGGTGGGTCTAGTGTAATTAGTTGCCTGATTAGCGAGTTTTTGAGCTTTGTCTTTGAGTTTTTTGATATTATCACATACTAGGCCCAATTGATTTAAGTAAAAACAACACTCTTCATTAAGAAAAACACAAAGTCCTCCTTTTTCAGCAGTGATAAATCGAGGCCTTGGTGGTTCTGGAGGACAACTGCAGCTAAAAAGTCAACCTGGGCTTGGAGGACAAATAAAGTTTGTGATATATCTGTAATGCTAGCAGAGAAGTCATTAGAGAGGCTGGGATGAGGGGTGCAGGGGAATTGTGAAAAAAGCATCTTTAAGATCAAGAACAGAATAGTGAGTTGTGGAAGAAGGTATTGAGGACAAAAGAGTGTACGGGTTGGGCACCACAGGGTGGATAGGCAAAACAATTTGGTTGATAAGGCACAGATCCAGAACTAACCTGTAAAACTTGTCCAGTTTCTGGACAAGTAAAATGGGGGAATTGTAAGGAGAGTTTATAGGATTTAGAAGTGCATGCTGTAGCAGGCAAGTGATAACAGGCTTTAGTCCCCTTGAAGCCTGTTGTGGGATGGGATACTGATACTGGTATTGAGTGGGGTAAGGGTGATTAGGTTTTAATGGTATAGTAATGGGCACGTGATCAGTTGCCAGGGAGGGAGTAGAGGTGTCCCATACTTGTGGATTAAGGTGGGGGAATATAAGAGGAAGACATGAAGGAGGCTTTGGGTTGGGAAGAAGAGCGGCAAGGAGATGTGGCTGTAGTCCAGGAATAGTCAGGGTAGTGGAAAATTTTGTTAAAATGTCTCAACCTAATAAGTGAACTGGGCAGGTGGGGATAACTAAAAAGTAGTGCATAAAAGAATGTTGTCCAAATTGGCACCAGAGTTGGGGAGTTTTAAGAGATTTAGAAGCCTGGCCATTAATACTCACAACAGTTAAGGTGGCAAGGGAAACAGGCCCTTGAAAAGAAGGTAATGTGGAGTGGGTAACCCTGTATCGATTTAAAAGGGGATGGACTTACCCTCCACTATGAGAGTTACCCGAAGCTCAGTGTCTGTGATGGTCCAGGGGGCCTCTGAGGCAATCAGGCAGTGTCAGTCTTCAGCCACTAAGCCGAGAAGATCTGGGAAAGAGTCAGTCAGAGAGCCTTGGTCCAGAGCTCCAGGGACTCTGGGAGTGGCTGCCAGGTGAGTTGGACAGTCTGATTTCCAGTGGGGCCCTGCACAGATGAGACATGGCTTAGGAGGAATCCCAGGCTGCAGGCATTCCTTGGCCCAGTGGCCAGATTTCCAGCACTTGAAGCAAGACCCTAGGGGAGGAGGTCCTGGAGGAACATCTGGCTGCTGTGGTTTAGGTGCTTTGAAGTTCTTGTGTGCTGGAGATGTGGCTGGGGTTTCTCTCACAGAAGAGGCAAATAATTGCAACTCAGAAATACGTTGCCACTTGGCTGCCTCTTTTCTATTATTGTACACCTTGAAGGCAAGGTTAATTAAATCCTGTTGTGGGGTTTGAGGTCCAGAATCTAGCTTTTGGAGTTTCCTTCTAATGTCAGGAGCAGACTGAGTGATAAAATGCATATTGAGAATAAGACGACCTTCTGGCCCTTCTGGGTCCAAGGCTGTAAAGCATCTCAGGGTTGCTGCCAAATTAACCGTGAGCTGGGCTGGGTTTTCATCTTATCCTTGGGTAGTTTCTTTAAGTTTGTCATAATTAACAGATTTGTGTGCTGCCTTTTTAAGCCCTTCAACTAGGCAGGAAATCATGTAATCTCGCCCAGCTACACCTGGGGAATATGCCTGATAGTTCCATTGAGGATCCTTGAGGGGAACTGCTTTAATATCTTCCTGGAGGCCTGGCTCATGAAGCTGGCAGTTGTCAGTGTGAGATTGGGCTAGAGAAAAAATTATTTCCTGTTCATCTGGGGAGAAGGTAAAAGTTTGGATGACATTTAAGTCACTCCAGGTTAAATTATAGGGCAGAGTCAGATATTGGAATTCCTGTATATATTTCGTGTGGTCTGATGAGAAAGAGCCTAAATTCTGGCTGATTTGGGAAAGGTCTGATAGAGAAAAAGGCACATGTACCCTGACTAGGCCTTCAGCTCCAGCCACCTCTCTAGGAGGAAATTGTTGGGCAGGTGGGGGAGAGCTAGTCATGGAATGAAACTGTAAGCCAGACCGGGTATGGAGAGGAGAGGTGAGAGAAGGGTTGTAGGGTCAGGGAGCAGAGGCTGAAGAAGAGTTGGAGCCTGATTCAGCCTGGTGGGGAGTGACATGAGGAGAAGCAGTCTGGGGAGGAGGGGATAGGTCAAATGGGTCAGTAGAAAAGGAAGATTCAAAAGACTCAGCAGCGCTTGGGGTTGGGACTGAAGGGACAGGTGGGAGGGAAAGAAGGAAGATATGGGATGAGTCACACTGGGAACAGAGACTAGGGAGGGAACGAAGTGTGAAAAATGCCTGAATGTAAGGCACCTCATGCCATTTGCCTATGTTTTGACCAAACTTATCTAGGTCTTGTAGGATGGAGAAATCAAAAATGCCATTTTCTGGCCATTTAGAGCTGTTATCAAGTTTGTATTGGGGCCAAGCGGTGTTGCAGAAGAAAATAAGATGCTTAGGTTTTAGGTCAGGTGAGAGTTGAGGAGGTTTTAAGTTTTTTAGAACACAGGCTAAGGGAGGAGAAGAAGGAATGGAGGCTAGAAGGTTGCCCATAGTAAAAAGGTAACTTTAGAGAACAGAGAGGGTAGAGACACAGAGAGAGGGGAGGTGATACTTGCCAGCCAGGGGAGGTGGTACTTGCCACCAAGGTGAAGGATCAAGGCAGGCACACCAGCTGTGATCAGACACCTCTGGAATGTGGGTGAATAATCAGGCAGGTGTCCCTGCAGTGATTAGACACCAAGGGAAGATTGTCTTCCCGAGATGATGACTGGCACCAGAGTTTTGAGTTCATGGATAAAACACGTCTCCTCTGTCTCTACCAGAAAGGGAAAGGAACCAAAATTAGGGAAGGGAGAGATTGAAAGGTGGAGGGATAGCAAGAGAAGTCGGAGAAGAAAATAAGAAGAGGCCACTTACCCATTTTAAAATTGGTGAGATGTTCCTTGGGCTGGTCTGAGGACACAGGATCATAGGTGGATCTCCTCACAGAGAGAGGGCGAGGACAGGGGACTGATCTCCCTAGGGAGGTCCCCTGTCCCGGGATTTTCAGCACCAAATATTATGAGAGTCCATGTGAAGAGACCACCAAACAGGCTTTGTGTGAGCAACAAAACTTTTTAATCACCTGGGTGCAGGCAGACTGAGTCTGAAAAAGGAGTCAGCAAAGGGTGATAGGGGTGGGGCAGTTTTATAGGATTTGGGTAGATAATGGAAAATTACAGTTAAAGGTGGTTATCTCTTGCAGGCAGGGACTGGGGTCACAAGGTGCAGGATGGGGAGATCATGAGACTTATTTGTTTGGACGAACGGAGGCAGGATGGCACACTTCCGGGTTCTTCTTCACCAACTTTTCCCACGCACGCGAAAATGCAGCCGGCGACCCAGGAAGGTGCAGACCAACCGGGCATGTGCCAGGTGACGTCAATCCGAAGAGACCAAGATTTACCTGGTCGCACCTGCGGAACACCCCCTGACACGCCCGTGCCCTGCCTATTGCCCTCCCACTCCTAGAAAAGCCGCTCTCAGCCAGCGCGCCACGCGGACTTCCCAGCCCCACTCCTGTCGGGATGTCGGGACTGCAGGAACTCCGTCCGAGAGCCTCACTGGGGGGACTCTGTTGGCCTCCTTTGCCGGAGGCTGATAGACCTCTCCCCCCACACCTTAAGTGACCAAGAATAAATTTGCAGTTTTGCTTTTACTCTTGCCTACTCGCTGGTTCTTTTGTGCCCGCTCTGGTGGTCTCAGAAAAACAAATCAGTTGGTGCCGAAGACCCGGGAGGAGACCCCTCCTCAGGCCTCTAAGGATTGAGGAACCTCCTCCTGCTTCCACGCCACAGACGGACCAGGACCTGAGACCCGCTTCACTCACTCTCATGGCCTCTCTGGGGTAAGTGCCCTTGTCTCCTCTTTACCTCCCTCAGCCAAAAATCCTGTGCAGGTCCGAGGCCCACTTTTGAGCCACCAAGTAGCTCGGGAGACCCGTTCAGGACAGAGACGTCCGCCTGAAGGTAATCTCCACTTTGGCTCCATGAGCCTCCAGTCTGTCTCTGCTGGTTCCAAAGGACGCTTTGAAGCCAGGCAGAGATCCACTTCCATTTCTATTGTGTCCATTGTGTAAGTAAAGAGGAAACAAACGGGAAACCCCCCAGTCCAAATTTCCAAAGAGCACCCCCTTAGGGTGCCTCCTAGCCAATTTAAAAACCTTACAGCTCGAACAAGACCTTAGGAGGAAGCGGTTAATTTTCCTTTCCACCGTGGCGTGATCGACCTCAGCAATTTCTGCCAGCGGCTAGGCAAGTGGTCCGAAATTAATTACATACAAGGCTTTTGGGCCTTACGCTCTCGTCCTGATCTGCCCTATACTCCTCCTTCTCTCCCTGCTCTCTCCACCCCCTCCCTTCCTGCCCAGACTCCTCCTCCTCCCCCCATCCAGACTCCTCCTTCCTCCTCCTTATCTACTAGTAATCCATCGGTCCCGTGCCTCCTTTGGGGCCCCCAACTGGCTGTCTTGAGTCCCCTATCTCTGCCCACACCCTCCTACAGTGTTAACACCTTTGCGAGAGGTGGCTGGGGTGGAGGGGGTAGTCAGAGTACATGTCCCTTTTCCATTGGCCGATCTTTCCAAAATTGAGAAGCGTTTAGGTGATTTCTCAGCTAATCCTACCATATACATAAAGGAATTTAGATACCTTTGTCAGGCCTATGACTTAACTTGGCATGACCTCCAGGTTATCCTAACCTCTACCCTAAACTGACTGA
>NW_012116377.1:7265061-7267583 GCF_000951035.1 Colobus angolensis palliatus
CGTCCACCAGCAACCCCCTGCCCTGCTTGCCAGCAGGGAGGACACTGGAAGTCTGATTGCCCCACCCTGAGAACAGGTGCCGCGCCTCCACATGACCCCCTTTCCCAGGATCCTGGGAGCTCCTTCCAGCTCCTACATCTGGACGACGACGACAACTGAAGGTGCCAAGACTCGGGGACCCCCCATCACCCTCGCCAAGCCGCAGGTAACTCTCCTGGTAGCGGGTAAGACAATTAATTTTTTAATCAACAGCGAGGCTACCTATTCTGTTTTGCCATCCTTCTCTGGACCTAGCCTTCCATCTCTGTAGTAGGAGTAAGCGGAAAGCCATCCACTCCACGAAAAACTCCACTCCTTAATTGCTGCCTGGCCAACAACTACTTTGCGCACTCGTTCCTCATTATACCCTCATGCCCTACCCCCTTACTAGGCCGAGAAATCAGTTCAACTTTCCCCTACTCACCTCAAACTTACTAAATTTTCTTAACTATCTCATACTCCCCAACCTTGCCAGGACCATCCTTCTGGGTTTTGCCCATATTCTAACAAATGCTTCCATTCCTCATTCCTATACTAATACTGTGCCTTATTTTATGTTTTGTCCCCATTTTGATCAAATTTCTCCATGCCAAGATTCCGCACGTCCAAATACCAACCATGGGCCCCGACCTTAAAGGCGCCCCTTAACAGCAGGAAGTAGCCAGACAGACCACGGCGCCCCTTATCACTATTACCAATAAAAGGTTGGACTGTTTGGACGAACGGAGGCAGGATGGCGCACTTCCGGGTTCTTCTTCACCAACTTTTCCCGCACATGCGAAAATGCAGCCGGCGACCCGGGAAGGTGCAGACCAACCGGGCATGCGCCAGGTGACGTCAATCCGAAGAGACCAAGATTTACCTGGTCGCACCTGCGGAATGCCCCCTGACATGCCCGTGCCCCGCCTATTGCCCTCCCACTCCTAGAAAAGCCACTCTCGGCCAGCACGCCACGCGGACTTCCCAGCCCCACTCCTGTCGGGATGTCGGGACTGCAGGAACTCCATCCGAGAGCCCCACCGGGGGGACTCTGCTGGCCTCCTTTGCCGGAGGCCAACAGACCTCTCCCCCACACCTTAGGTTACCAAAAATAAATTTGCAGTTTTGCTCCTACCCTTGCCTACTCGCTGGTTCTTTTTGTGCTCGCTCTGGTAGTCTTAGAAAAACAAATCATTATTGTCTAGGAGAAGGAATATCATGAAGTCAATTGATCAGTTAGGGTGGGGCAGGAACAAATCGCAATGGTGGAAAGTCATCAGTTAAGGCACGAACTGCCTATTTTCACTTCTTTTGTGGTTCTTCAGTTGCTTCAGACCACCCGGATGTATATGTGAAGGTCACAGGGGATATGATGGCTTAGCTTGGGCTCAGAGGCCTGACAGATAGCACAGCTAAAAGAGCACTGGAGCACACCCACTGGGGCTTCAGGAGTCACAAGCACACACCCCTAGATGCCACCATGGGGTCGAAGCCCAAAAGCACTGGCCCTGGCACCTGCACCTGCCCATCTGCATGCTCCCCCCGTCATAAGGTGTTTGAGCAGTGGTGGAGGGTGAACAGACTAGCCACACCCCTGTGACATATCCTGTGAGGGGGTCAGGGAACTCTCCCATTTCATCTGGAGTCTCACCCGGGATCGACAAGGGGGAATGCAGATGCGGAACTGTCACATCTCCCTTTCCTGCAAGTAAAAAAAATACTGGCTGTTTCCCTTCACGGAGGTCTAGCTGTTGCCAGGGACTGGACTAAAACCCTGAGGCAACTGAAGGTATCTTTTGTTGCTGGAAAGCCCAAAGACTGAACTCTGTTGGCCAACCTGCAGACTTTACTGTGGTATCTCTTACAATGTTAAGGGTTTTGCTACAGACTGCAACAATGATGTTAAATAGAATGAGCATTTGGCCTAGCCATCAGAGGCGCAATTCAAAACAATGTGGTTTCCGTTTGGTGCAACCCCAAACCCCACCTCTATGGCCGCAGGGTCCTGGCACAATGGCTTCCCTTCTTACCCCCTCCCATCTCGTCTCCAGCGCCTGGGCATGTCCATAGCATACACAAGCTGCACTCAATGGCAATGAGAGGTGGGAGAAAACTATGGCTGCCGCTGGAACCCTGCACGGCCAGCTGGCCACCTGGCATCCACTGCTCGCCATTGCTGTGCCAGCAGAGCCTTTCCCCCGCCAGCAGAGCCCCAGTGGCTGAAGGATCCTCACTGGTCTGAACTGGGGGAAAGATACAATAATTAAAGGAACCCAGTTTCACAGAGCAAGAGGTTCTTCCCTCAGCATGCCCCCCCGCCCCCGCCTTTTGCCCCTTAAGCTTTATTTTTCCCCTCTTTTCTGTGCAAGACGCTTCATTTCCTACCCCAGCCCTCTGCTTATGCTAGCGAAAACAACAGAGAAGCGACCCCTGCTGGCTGATAACTGCAAATCTGGCAGGGCCCTTTGGAGACAATCTAAACAGATACAGGCAGCCCCTGAAAT
>NW_012116377.1:7267633-7288937 GCF_000951035.1 Colobus angolensis palliatus
TTCCAAGCTTCAGGCTGAGGCCCTAGAAAGGAAAACCAGATCTGAGGGATCCAAAGCCAGGCAACAGGCACAGTGTAAATGGGCAGGGGCAAATTGCTGTTGACTAAAGCCCTGCTTCATGGAAGGAGGTGATGGTCCATGGCATAGGTGACCCAGGGAACCCAAAGGTTGCTGACAGTAGGGGGGATAGAGACATAGATGAGGATGGATAATTCCTGTTCTCTAGGCCCTCCCTGCTTCACAGGTGCAGACCACAATAGCACCCATGGGTGGCACCTGTCTAAGGTTGCCAGAACTCAAGGATAAGAAGACAGAAGGGAAAGGGGGGATGCCCTGCTTTCTCTCTATCACATCCTAAGTTTTCATTGGAAGAAAAAAGGGAAATGAGGGATGCCTCTATTTCCCTGTCTTTCAGAATAGGCAACTAGCTCTTTTCACCACCCCCAGCTTATACTCCTCTGGAATGCATCCTGAACCACTGGGACTGCTTTGACCCTCAGAGTCTGGAAGAAAAATACCTCATAGCCCTCTGAACAAAGGTTTGGCCAAATTATGAAGGATTGGCTTGGCCTCAGGAAGGAACTATTCATTTCAATACCGTCCAGCAGTTGGACCTTTTCTGTAGATGTGAGGACAGATGGTCTGAGGCCCCATATGTGCAGGCTTTCTTTACCTTGCAGGGTAATCCAGACCTTTGCCAACACTGTAGGATTGATCCAGACCTCCTGTTTGCCATCTCAGGAGAGGCTGCAAGAAACAATCCCAGGGAACTTAAGAAATGAATCCCAGAGGTGCCCCCAGCAGAGGAGCCAGCTCCCTCCAACCCTGCTCCTCTGGGTCCACCCTTATCTCGCTATCCAGCTTCAGTCTCTCACTTACCCCCTCCTACAAATCCCCACCCCAGACAAGCCCCAGTCTCACTCTTGCCCCTCCAGCAGATGCCTGGTGAATTTGACCCCAGTAAGGTCCAGGTCCCCTTCTCTCTACAAGACTTAAAGCAAATTAAGGAGGATCTTGGCAAGTTTTCAGATGACCCTGACAGATATATAGAGGCTTTCCATAATTTCACCCAAATATTTGAACTCTCCTGGAGAGACATGTGTTACTTTAGAATCAGACCCTGATGGACACTAAGAAGCCGGCTGCTCTGCAAGCAGCAGAGAGATTTGGGAATGAGCTTTGCATCACATATAGCTCAGTGAATGGGGCAAACTTTATACAACTGGAAGAGGAGCAGTACTAGTGACTGACCCTGGTTGGGATGCCAGTGATGAGATGGGAGACTGAAAGAGGAGATACTTTCAGGTGTGCATAATGGAGGGCTTACATAGGACTAGGACCAAAACTTTCAATTATAACAAGCCATCCATGATAGACCATGGATTTAATGAAAATCCCACTGCCTTCTTGGAGAAGGTAATAGGGCCTTGGTAAAGCATACCTCTCTATCTCCTAATTCCGTCGAGGGACAACTAATCCTAAAGGATATATTTCTTACTCAAGCAGCCCCTGATATTAAAAGGATGTTGTAGAAATGGGCCCTGAGACCAAATAGTACTTTAGAGGACCTCCTGAAAGTGGTCACCTCGGTTTTTCACAATGGAGGTAGGGAGACACCTCCCTAAGAGGAAAGAGGCAGAAGCTTTAATGGACACCATGCAAGTCCATAAACCCCAGAATTCCCAGGGTGCACCTGTTAACTGCTACAGATGTGGTGAGAATAGTTAGTTCTCTCATAAAGTTTAACTGCTCCCATACAAGGTTTAATTTCTTTCACCAGGGTGAGACAGATTGGGGTACAATGTTGTTAGTATATTTCATTTATTATTTCTGTAATCTTTGGCACTAGATTTTTCCCTTGTGTAGTACACGTTTAATCCATGTATACTTAACCTTATGAAACTTGTTTTTATCTTCTCTCATTTAAAGGCCATCAAAACTCCAAATGGTCAGGCAACTGGAGCCTCGGACAATGGCTTCCTTTTGCTGGGGATCCTTACATAGACCTCTGGGAGGACTCTGACACTCATTTTCTCCAAACAATGCCCTTGTCAGCAGGAAGTAGCTAAGAATGGTCATCATTCATATTCTAAGGGCAGTTAGATGTGCCTCTTCAGAGTGGGGAAACGATATGGAAAGGCGACAGGGAAATACTGGGTAGAAGAGGGTGGCTCCCCAACAACGGCCCTACCCTGAAGCCTGGAAACCCAAGGCCCTAAATGGGAACAGGCAGTCCTGTTTTTATGCCCAAAAGTTGCCTTCTGGCCTGCCATGTCCCCCTATCCAGTAGCCATATAAGCCCTAAACCCTGGACTCCAAGAGCAGATGAAAACAAGAGCAGAAGAGTGGCAGAACAGCGAGGCAGAGAAAAGAGAAGAGAAGGAGCATCTGAACATCCAGAGTTCAGCTGGGGATCATCGGAGAGAAGATCAGCCACTGGATGGCCAAACTCCAGGGAAAGATCAACTTCCCACTTCATCCCCTCTCCAGCTTCCTATCCATCCCACTGAGAGCCACCTCCATCATCCAGTAAAATCCCCACGTTTACTATCCTTCAAGTGCATGTGTGACCTGATCAAGTGCATGTGTGACTGAGAGAGGGCACTGAGCTTGTTAACACTTAAGTTGTTGCAAATGGTAGGGCTAAAAGAGCACTGTAGCATGCCCACTGGGGCTTTGAGAGTCACTCCACATGTCTAGGCAAACATCCCTAGATGCCACCCTGGCACTGAAGCCCAAAAGCACTCACCCTGGCTCCTGCATCTGCCCGTCTGCATGCTCCTCCTCCTATAAGGAGTCTGAGTAGAGGCAGCAGCTGAACAGATGAGCCACACCCTTGTTGCACCTTCTGCAAGTGGGTCAGGGAACTCTCTCATTCTAATACCTTTTATTTTTAATTAACCTCTTGGTTTCCAGTATTGATTAAGAAGTTCTTGCCCTCTAGGGTGGTCATGTAATCTTAGAGATTTTTCTTCCAGGATTTCCGTTATTTCACTTTTTATGTTTAAGTCATTAGCGTATTTGGAATTTAATTTTGTATATGGTATAAGAGTCCAATGTAACTGTTTTGCAAATGGACAGCCAGTTGTGCCAGTACTGTTCATGAAACAATTTCCCATTTTCCCACAAAATTGAACAACGATCTCCGTCATGTGTGAAAAATTCCACGTCTGTGTATACAAGCACACATACACACACACACATATATGTATATATGTACATTAGTATCTTACTTGCTGTTTCATTATCTTTCATTGACCCATTTGTCTATTCGTACATTAAGGCCATATTGTCTCAATGGCTATGGTTTTATCCTATGCTTTGGTTCCTAGTTAGGCAAATCTTCTCATTGTTATTGATCTATTTTACAACTTTCATTTGCCATCCTTGGTATTTGTTTTTCCCCATAAACTTTAAGATCATCTTATCCAATGGAGAGAAAAATGCTGCTGGGATTCTAGTTAGAATTGCACTGAGTTTTAATATTAATTTTAGGACAATTGGCATCTTGATGCTATTCAGTCTTCCAATTCAAGAACATGGTTGTTTTCTATTAGTTCAGTTCTTGCTTTATGCCTTTCAATAAGGCTTATTAATTTTCTTTATAGTTTCTATACTTTTCTTACAAGTACCTTTCTAAATTCTTGAAATTTTTTAAGCAAAAGAGTTGCTGTATTTAATATCATATTCATCCATGTTAAATTTTCTTATTACACCTAGAAGATTTTTTTATAACAACTTTATTGAGGCCTAATTTATCTACCAAAAAATGTACTCATTTAAAATGTACAATTCATAACTTTCAGTAAATTTACAGATTTACGCAAACATCACTCCAATCCAGTTTTCATTTCCTGATTCCCAACTCCAGTATAGACAAGCACTGATTTACTCTCTGTCTCTACAGTGTTACCTCCTTAATAGGTTCTTGGTTTTCTATATATAATTGTATCATTCTGAGCAGAGGTTATTTTACCTCTGCCTCCAACATGTATTAGTCCATTTTCATGCTGCTGATAAAGACATACCCAAGACTGGGCAATTTACAAAAGAAATAGGCTTAACGGACCCACAGTTCCACATGGCTGGGGAGGCCTCACAATCATGGCAGAAGGTGAAAGGCACGTCTCACATGGCGACAGACAAGAGAAGAATGAGAACCAAGTGAGAGGGGTTTCCCCTTATAAAACCATCAGCTCTCATGAGACTCACTTTCATGAGAACAGTATGGGGGAAACCACCCCATAATTCCATTATCTCCCACTGGGTCCCTCCCATAACACGTGGGAATTATGAGAGCTACAATTCAAGATGAGATTTGGGTGGGGACACAGCCAAACCATATCACAATGTTTACTGAAATTATTCCTTGTTCTTATTTCATTGCCTTCATTACAACTTCCAAGACATTGTTAAATAATGGTGAGAATGAGTATCCCTCTGTAGTCAATGGTTTTAATTAAAATGATGTTAGTGTTTGTAGTTCAAAATAATATTTGATGTTAATTTTGGTGGGCCATGTTTTCTAAGTAGTTTTCCTTAGTTCTTGGAGTTTTTATTAAAAACAACTGATGAATTTGGTTAACTGCGTTTTCAGCTTGTGCTAATAAAATAATGTGTATTTTTTTCTTTAGGTTTCCTGATATTAAGCCACTTTTTTATTCTTGAAATAAATCCTGCTTGATAGTGTACCATTTTTTGAAACATTACTGATTTGTTTCACTAATATTTTATTTAGAATTTTTACATCTATATTCAGAAGTAAAATTAGTGTATAGATTTCTTATATTTCTTTTATACAATTTGGGTGTTAGAGTTCTGCTGACTTGTTATAATGAATAGGAAAATTTTCCCTTTTTATATAGGTTGACATAGTTTAAATAGCACTAGAATTATTTGTTTATGGATCCTACCTGGCTCTGGTGCCTTATTCAAGGGGAGATTTCCTATCACATTCTCGGTCTCTCCTATGGTGGTTTTCTATTCAACATGTCCACTTCATTTGTATGAAGTTTTATAACTTATTTTTTTTCTAGGAAATCATTCATTTCATCTAGATTTTGAAATTTGTGCCATGGGTATATATTTAGCTTTCACCTATAATCATTTTTCTTTCTCCTGTGACTGTCTTCTTTTATTTTTATTTCTATTTTATGTTTTAATAATTTTATCTTTAAATTAAAATGTTTTGTAATGATAAGGTCTCACGATATTGCCCAGGCTGTTCTCAAATTCCTGGCCTCAAGTGATCCTCCCGCCTTGGACTCCAAAAGTGCTAGAATCACAGGCATGAGCCACCATGCCTGGCCTCATCTTTTATTTTTACCATTCTCTCTTCCTTATTTCTTCTGTTTTCTGGAGTTTACAGCTGAGTCCTTCTTTACTTCCTTCATTTTCTGATGTTGTTATGAAGTGCTCCCCTTTGGGTTGCTTTTCTTTAGTCTGCAGTCTTTATTCTGATTACCCCCATGATCCAAGGTCAACTGAGAGCATGTTTTTAATTTCTAAATATATATTACTTTTGGTCCTTTTTTATTAATTATTTCTAATATTATTGAGTCCTGATCAACATAATTTCTTTTTTATTTTTGGACACAAGTATTTCATGGTAAATTTCTATAAATGTTTAAGGGATTTAGAAAAAGTACATTCTCCACTCTAGAGATGTAAGATTATTTATATATATAAATAGACACACAGGGATGCAACACACGCATATGTATGTATAATCACATTTGATTCCTCTATTTTTTATTTAAAAAATTGAGATGAAATTCATATAGCATAAAATTCACCACTTTATAAAATGTACAATTCAATGGCATTTAGTATGTTTAGTACAAGTTTCAAAACATTTTCATCATCCCTAATAAAACCATGTACCTGTGAGCAGTCACTCCTCGGCTGCCCCATACTCCCAGCACCTGGCCACAACCCATTTGCTTTCTGTCTCTATAGATTTGAATATTGTACCTGATATGGTTAGGCTGTGTCCCCACTCACATCTCATCTTGAATTGTAGTTCCCATAATTCCCACGTCATGGGAGGGACCAGGTGAAAATACTTGAATCATGGGGGAGGTTTCCCTCATCTTGTCCTTATCGTAGTGAATTAGTTTTCATGAGAGCTGATGGTTTTATAATGGGTATTTTCCCCACCTCTGTTCTACATTTCTCCTTGCTGCCATCATGTGAAGAAGGACGTGTTTTCTTCCCCTTCCACTATGATTGTAAGTTTCCTGAGGCCTTCTCAGCCCTGTAGAATGATGAGTCACTTAAATCTCTTTCCTTTATAAATTACCTAGTCTTGGATATGTCCTAGCAGCAGGAGAATGGACTAATACAGTAAATTGGTACCAGGTAATGGGGTACTGCTGTAAAGATATCTGAACATATGGAAGCAATTTTGGAACTGGGTTACAAGCAGAGGTTGGAACAGTTTGGAGGACTCAGTAGGAGACCAGAAAAATGTGGGAAAGTTTTGAACTTCCTATAGACTTGGAGGGCTTAGAAGACAGGAATGTGTGGGAAAGTTTGGAACTTCCTAGAGACTTGTTGAATGGCTTTAACCAAAATGTTGATAGTGATATGGACAATAAAGTCCAGGCTGAGGTGATCTCAGATGGAGATGAGGAACTTGTTGGGTACTGGAGTAAAGGTCACTGATATGGTTTGGCTATGTCCTCACCCAAATCTCATTTTGAATTTTAACTTCCATAATCCTCATGTATTGTAGAAGGGATGCAGTGGGAGCTAATTGAATCATGAGGGTGGGATTTTCCCATGCTGTTCTCATGGTAGTGAATAAGTCTCACAAGATCTGATGGTTTTATAAAGGGCAGTTTCCCTGCACATGCTCTCTTGCCGAACAGCATGTAAGATGTGACTTTGCTCCTCCTTTGCCTTCTGCCATAACTGTGAGGCCTCCCTAGCCATGTGGAACTGTGAGTCAATTAAACCTTTTTCTTTATAAATTACCCAGTCTTGGGTATTTCTTCATAGCAGTATGAAAATGGACTAATCCAGTCACTCTTGATATGCAAAGAGATGGGTAGCATTTTGCCCCTGACCTAGAGACCTGTGGAACTTTGAACTTTAGAGAGATAATTTAGGGTATCTGACAGAAGGACTTTCTAAATGTCAAAGTGTTCAAGAAGAAGCAGCCTGATGATGCAGCAGAAAAGAAAAACCAATTTTCTGGCGAGAAATTCAATCTGGCAGCAAAAATTTGCATAAATAATGAGAAGTCGAATGCTAATCATCAAGACAATGGGACAAATGTCTTCAGGTCATGTCAGAGACTTTCATGGCAGCCCCTCCCATCACAGGCCTGGAGGCCTAAGAGGGAAAAATGGTTTCCTGGACCAGGTCCAAGGCCTCTTGCTGTGTGCAGCCTTGGGAGTTGGTGCCCTGCATCCCAGTTGCTCTAGCCATGGCTAAAAAGGGCCAATGTACAGCTCAGGCTGTGGCTTCAGAGGGTGCAAGCTTAAGTCGTGGCAGTTTACACGTGATATTGAATCTCTGAGTGCACAGAAGTCAAAGACTGAGGTTTAAGAACCTCTATGAAGATTTCAGAGGATATGTGGAAATGCCTGGATGCCCAGGCAGAAGTTTGCTGCAGGGATATAGGCCTCATGGAGAACCTCTGCTAGGGGAGTGTGGAAGGAAAATGGGGGGTCAGAGCCCCCACACAGAGTCCCCACTAAGGCACTGCCTGGTGGAGCTGTGAGAATGGGGCCACCATCGTCCAGACCCCAGAATGGTAGATCCACTGACAGCTTGCATCGTGTACCTGTAAAAGCCACAGACACTCAATGCCAGCCCATGAAAGCAGCCAAGAGGGGAGCTGTACCCCACAAAGACACAGGGGCAGAGCTGCTCAAAGCCATGGAAGCCCATCTCTTGCATCAGCATATCTTGGATGTGAGACAGAGTCAAAGAGGATCATTTTGAAACTTTAAGGTTTAATGACTGTCTTACTGGATTTTGGACTTGCGTGGAGCCTGAATCTGCTTAGTTTTGGCCAATTCCTCCCATTTGGAATGGATTTATTTACCCAATGCCCATACCCCCACTGTGTCTAGGAGGTAACTAACTTGCTTTTGATTCTGCAGGCTCATAGGTGGAAGGGACTTGCCATGTCTCAGATGAGATTTTGAACTGGGACTTTTGGGTTAATGCTGGAATTAGTTAAGACTTTAGGGAACTGTTGGAAGGGAATGATTGTTTTGAAATGTGAGGATATGAGATTTGGGAGGAGCTGGGTGGAATTATATGGTTTGGCTCTGTGTCCCCACCAAAATCTCATCTTGAATTGTAGTTCCCATAATCCCCATGTGTCATGGGAGGAACCAAATGGAGACAATTGAATCATTGGACAGTTTCCCTCATCCTGTTCTCATGACAATGAGTTAGCTCTCATGAGATCTGATGGTTTTAAAAGAGACTTTTCTACCCTCTTCATTCTGCACTTCTCTTTGCTGCCACCTGGTGAAGAACATGTTTGCTTCCCCTTCTGCCATGATTGTAAGTTTCCTGAGGCTTTCCAAGCCCTGTGGAACTGTGAGTCAATCAAACCTCTTTTCTTTATAAATTACTCAGTACTGAATATGTCCTTATAGCAGTGTGAGAATGGACTAACACATCACCTATAAATGGAATCATACCATGTGACATTTTGTGTCTGGGTTTTTTCACCTAGCAAAAAGTTTTGCTTCTTATCCACCCTGTAGCATGTACCAGTATTTCAATCATTTTTAGGCCAAATAATATTCCATTGTGTGACTATACCACAATTTGTTTGTCCATTCATCTACTGAGGGAACTCTGGATTGTTTCCACCTTTTGGCTATTGTGAATAGTGCTGCTACAAACATTTGTATATACGTATTTGTTCAAGTTTCTGTTTTCAATTGTCTTGGGTATATACCTAAGGGTAGATTTGATGGGTTATATGATAGTTCTTATTTTAACTTTTTGAAGAACTACCAAACTGTTTCCATGGTGATTGAACCATTTCACATTTCTGCCAGCAATGCATAAGGGTTGCAATTTCTCCACATCATCAACACTTGTTACTTTCTGTGTGTGTGCTTTTTTTTTTTTCAAGGTAATAGCCATCCTACTATTTATAAAGTAGTATTTCACTGTGGTTTTGATTGGCATTTCAACTAATGACTAATGATGTAGAGCATATTTTCATGTGCTTGTTAGCCATTTGTGTGTCTACTTTTGGGAAATATCTACTCAACTCATTTGCCCATTTTTTAAAAAATTTGGTTTTTTGCATGTTCATTGTTGACTTACAAGAGTTCTTTATATATTCTGAATATTAGACCTTTATTGGATATATAATTTACAAATATATTTTCCCATTTTGTAGGCATACTTTTTTCTTTCTTGATAATGTTTCTTGATGCGCAAAATTCTCACTTACTTTTTTGACTATAACATCTGTCCTCTTGTTGGAGAAATACATTGAAGTGTTTTACTCTGCTTGTATGTTTACCAATTTGTATTAGTGAGGATTAAGTTTGGCTCATACAATAGAAAGAAAGTAGATTGGGGATATATATATATATATACATACACATATAGACATATATATACACACACACACATATATATATATACACACACATACACATATATATATATACTGGAGACAGGATATTTCTCTCTTGCCAAGGCTGGAGTGCAGTAGTGTGGTCTCAGCTCATAACAGCCTTGAACTCCCAGGCTCAAATACTCCTCCCACCTCAGCCTCCTGAGTAGTTGGGACTACAGGCATGGGCCACCATGCCCAGCTAAATTTCACAAATTCTTAATTTTTTGGTACAGACTGGATCTCACTATGTTGCCAAGGCTTGAAAATATTTTAAACACAGAATGTTTAGTACCTTACATTAAAAAATGCTTAGAGATGGAACATCACAGGCTGATGTGGTAGCACCACTAAGTTATAAGAACCAAGCTTCTTCTATCTGTTTGCACCACCATTCTTAGCATGGGTTCATCTGTGTTTCTCAAGATGGCTGGTGGAACCATTGTGTCCTATTCGGGAAGGAAGAATGAAGGCAGTCAAAAGGCACATTTCTGAGATAGTCAGTGATCTTAAAGAGACCTTTTCAGAAGTTCCACAAAACATATCTGCTTACATTTTACTAGCCTGGTCCTAGTTGCATGATTATTGTGGCAGATTAAAAAAACAAACAAACAAACAAAAAACTCTGAGAAATGTGGTCTGTTAATTGGGCACATTGTACCCTGCAGCAAAATCAGGCACCTCTCATAAATAAGAAAGGAAAATGCTATTGGGTAGAACATGGACACAGCCTCCTGGCATTTCTAATAAATTAATTTTATGTACTAAACAGCTATATTTGGTGCATATAGGTTAACTACTGTTGTATCTTCTTTACAAGTTATAATTTGCACATGTACAAAATACACATTTTTAACAAGTTGGGGAGTTAGGGAAAATGTATTTATATTTATCTGTTTTAGTGCTTTTAATCAATGGTTTGGTGTTCCTACTGACATTGCTTCCTTTTTGCTTGTATTTGTTTGTTATCTATCTGCCTCTTTATTTGTAATGTTTTCTTACCACTTCGATGAGTGTTTACACTCTTCCAAAAACAAATTATGTTTTATTTTTTAACTCAATATGGCAGGCTCTGTATTTTTTAGGGATGTTAAAAATGTAGAATACTTCATTTCATTTCAACATACCAATGTGCCCCTTCTGAAGGTGAAGCACCACAGTGTTGCAGGCTTCTTTGACAGGAGATGGGAAAGGTTTGGGTAAGCATTTATTTTTAAAATTGTCTCTTAAAAAAACTTTTTTTTAAATTGAAAAATAAACATTTTATGTACTTATGGCACAGGAATTTAGTCCATTTTTAGGTTTTTTTTTTTTTTTTTGGTATGGCAACTGATATTCTTGATTGTATTGTATTCTTTCCATCTTGACTTGGTTTTATTTATTTTACATGATACTTTTTAAACATATTCTTTATTTTAATTTTCCCATTGTTTATTTAAGGTTCTACATTATTCTTTTATTCCTACTATTATTTGAGAACTCAATATCAATTTTCCCCACACTGATATGCTAATAGAGGAGAGAAAACGAAATATTATAATATGCTAAGTTAAAACCACAGAAAGCTATAAAAGAACATGTGAAAAAAAGAAACAAAGAGCAAGTGAAATGAATAGAAAAAAGCTGCAAACATGGTAGCATTATTCAACTATATCAATAATAACTTTAAATCTAAATGGTCCAGATACACAAATTAAAGGACAGAGATTGTCATATTGGATTAAAAATAAGACCAAACTATATATTGACTGCAAGAAATCTACTTAAATATAAAAACATAAGTAGGTTAAAAGTGAAAGGGTAGAGAAGCAAAAGTGGCACAGTAGGGAACACCAAAATTTGTCCCTCCACAAAAGCAATAAACTAACTGCAAAAACTGCCCAAATCAACTTTTTAGGAATGCTAGAAACTAATCCAAAGCTTAATGTTTAATTAAGAAAAAACAGCTGAATCTCAGTAAAATAAATTTGTGGCATTTTAACTTCCCCTGTTTCCGTTCCTGGCTTCATGGTGACCTTGAGACAACAGCTGGCATTCACAGTACAGGTACCCAGTACTGGAGGAAGCACAGTAGACCTTATCTTTAGAGAATTGCACTTTTTTTGTTTTGACCTGTATGTTGGCTCCCAAAAGGAAGGGATCAGTGGGCTTGCCTTTATTTCCCCAAATTCAGAACTATACTAGGGCTTTCAACATTCTATCAGAAACTTTTAAAGGCAAATGTTAAAATCACTCCATCTCACTCAAAGGATAACAGTTAGGGGAAACAATAGACGAATCAATAAGCTTGGGAGGAAAGGCTGACGAGTGAAATGCTTTGGGGGAATAAAGTCTGAGAGTCGAGAAGCCCATGCACATTCCTAGCATGGTTGGCTGCATGCCTAAAAGAGACCTGAGAAGGCCCTAAGTTTTAACCTCTGGCTGACTTTCTGACTCTGTGTAAGCAGGATGTGAAGGCTAAGGCAGAGTTGTAAACTGCCCGGCGGAGGCACAAACACGAAACACAAACAGAGCACATCTTTAGACTGGGAGATTTTCCTCCCAGGTGTTTAAGGAAATCTCTGCTTAATTACTAGTTGACTATTAAACTAATGGAACTGAGACTTCAGTGGCTATACATGACAAAGAATATAGACTTTAAAAACCAGTTCAGAAAAGTTACTAAAGAAGCAAAAAACAAATAAAACAAGCAGCAACACTGGAGATATGGGAAACTCAGAGTTCCAAAACTTCCATATTATAATGTTCAAAATGTCTGATGTTCAACAAAATATTACAAGGCATGCAAAGAAACAAGAAAGTATGCACTATGTACATTTAAAAAATGAATAGAAACCTGCACTGATGATACCTGGATATTGGCCTTATTAGACAAAGGCAGTACATCAACTATTTAAAATATATTCAAAAAACAAAAGGAAACCACATACAAATAACTAAAGGAAACCAGGAAAACAGTGTCTCACCACATAGAGAGTATCAATAAAGACATAGAAATCACATAAAGACACATAATAGAAATACTGAAGTTGAAAAGTCCAATAACTGAAATAAAAATTTATTAGAGGGGTTCAAGAACAAATTTAGTTTATAACATTGACTGCAAATATTAGAAAATTAGAAAGATCTCAAAAATAAACATCTAAGCTTTAACGTTGGGAAAGGAAAAGAAGAACAAATTAAATCCAAAGTAAGCAGAAGAAAATAAATAATCAAAAAAATTGAGCAAACATTAATGAAATGTAAAATAAATAAAAACCAAAAAAAGAAATCCAAAAACTTACTTGAAAAGATCAATTTTATTGATCTTGGATAGTCATGGATGTAAAGATCCTGAGAGATAGAGAAGGAGAGAAGACACAAACCACTAATACCAGAAATAAAAGATAGCCCACCATCACTACTAATCCATTACTAATCCCTAATACCAAATGCAGACAAAGACTTTCCTTACAAGAAGAGAAAACTACAAACCACTATTTCTCATGAATATGGATGTAAAGATCCTCAACAAAATATTAGCAAATCAAATCCAACAGTGCACAAAACTATATACTACCGCCAAGTGGAATTTATTCCAGGTATGCAATATTGGTTTAACATTAAAAAATCAATTAATGTAATTTATCATATCAACAGATTAAAGAAAAAAATCATGTGATCATATGCATAGATGTAAAAAAAAGCACTTGACAAAATCCAATATCCATTTATGATACAGACTCAGCAAACTAGGAATAGGAGGGAATTTCCTCAACTTAATAAAGAGAATCTACAATAAACATACAGCTAATATCACAGTTGATGGTGACAAACTTGAAGCTTTCCCACTAACATTAGGAAGAAGGCAAGGATGTCCCCTCTCACCACTTCTATTCAACATACTAGGAGTTGTAGCTGGTGCAATTAGATAAGAAAGGAAAATAAAAGGTATACAGATTTGGAAAGAAGATATATAACTGTCTTTGTTCACAGATGACATAGTTGTCTATGTAGAAAATTTTAATGAATTAACATAAAACTCCTAGAACTAATAAGTCATTATAGCAAAGATGTAAAATACAAGATTAATATAAAAAAGTCTATTGCTTTCCTATATACCTCTGTGTTTTTGAAATTAAAAAACAACACTTATATTAGCACCAGAACAATGAAATTATTAAGTATACATCTAACAAAACTTTTACAAGATTCCTAGAGGATAACTACAAAACTCTAATTAAAAAAATCAAAGATATACAGGCACAATAAAGAAATAAAAGCATTCAAATAGGAAGAGAGGAAGTCAAACAATTCCTGTTTGCAGATGTCATGATCCTGTACCTAGAAAACCCCATAGTCTTTGCCCAAAAGTTTCTTGATCTGATAAATAGCTTCAGCAGTTTTAGGATATAAAATCAACATACAAAAATCAGTAGCATTCCTATATAACAACAGCATCCAAGCTGAGAGCCAAATCAAGAACATAATCCATTTCACAATAATGCAAAAAGAATAAAATATCTAGGAATATAGTTAACCAGGAAGGCAAAAAATCTCTACGAAAATTACAAAACACTCCTCAAAGAAATCACAGATGACACAAACAAAGGGAAAAACTTTCCACGTTCATGGATAGGAAGAATCATTATTGTCAAAATGGCCATATAGACCAAAGCAATTTATAGATTCAGTGCCATTCCTATCAAACTACCAATGACATTCTTCACAGAATTAGAAAAGACTGTCATATGGAACCACAAAAGAGCTCTAATGGCCAAGGCAATCCTAAGCAAAAATAACAAAGCTGAAGGCATCATGTTACCTGACTTCAAACTATAGGTTACAGTAACCAAAACAAACATGGTACTTGTACAAAAACAGATGCATATATCAATGAACAGAATAGAGAGCCCAGAAATAATGCCACAAACCTACAACCATCTGATATTTGACAAAGCTGACAATAACAAGCATTGGGAAAAGGACTCCCCATTCAATAAATGGTGCTGAGATCACTGGCTAGCCATGTGCAGAAGATTGAAACTGGACCCCTACCTAACACCATGTACAAAAATCAACTCAAAATGTATTAAAAACTTAAATGTAAAGCCTAAAACTATAAAAACCCTAGAAGATAATTCAGGAAATACCTTTCTGGACACAGGACTTGGAAAAGATTTCATGACAAAGACACCAAAAGCAATTGCAAAAAAAAAAAATTGACAAATAGGATCTTATTAAACTAAAGAGCTTCTGCACAGTAAAAGAAACTATCAACGGCATAAACAGATAACCTACAGAATAGGAGAAAGTATATGTAACCTATACATCCTTATTGATCCAGAATCTATAAGGAATTTAAACAAATGTACAAGCAATTTTTTTTGTAACAACAACAACCACATTAACAAGTGGGCAAAGGACATAAACAGACACTTTTCAAAAGAAGACATGTGGTCAAAAAACATATAAGAAAATGTTCAACATCACTAATCATTAGAGAAATACAAATCAAAACCACAATGAGATAGCATCTCACACCAGTCAAAATGGCTATTATTAGAAAGTCAAAAAATAACAGATTCTGGTGAGGTTGCAAGGAAAAGGGAATGCTTATACGCTGCTGGTGGGAGTATAAATTAGTTCAGACATTGCAGAAATCAGTGTGGTGATTCCTCAAAGAACTTAAAATAGAACTGCCATTTGACCCAGCAATCCCATTACTGGGTATATAGCCAAAGAAATATAAATCATTCTGTTATAAAGGCACATGCACAGGTATGTTCATTGAAGCACTATTCACAATAGCAAAAACATGGAATCAACCCAAATGCCTATCAATAGCAGCCATACAAAAGAAGAATGAGATCATGTCTTTGCACGAACATGGATAGAGCTGGAGGCCATTACTGTTAGCAAACTAATGCAGGAATAGAAAACCAAATACCATGTGTTCTCATAAGCAGGAGCTAAACAACTAGAACACATGGATATTGGGAGGTGAACAACATACACCGGGGCCTACTTGAAGGTGGAGGATGGGAGGAGGGAGAGGATCAGAAAAACTATCAGGTACCACGCTTATTACCTGGGTGATGAAATCATCTGTATATCAAACACCTGTGGCACACAATTTGCCTGTATAATAAACCTGTACATGTACCCTTGAACCTAAAATAAAATTTTTTAAAAATCAAAGACATAAATAAGTTGAAAGATATCTCATGTTCATGGATAGATAGGAAGATTCACTATTGTTTAAGATGTCAGTCTTTCCCAACTTAATTTTATTCGATGCAGCTCAATCAAAATCCCAGCTACCTACTTTGTGGATATCAAAGACTAATTCTAAAGTTTATACAGAAAGGTAAAAGACCTAGAATATCCAACATGACACTGAAGAGGAATGAAGTTGGAGGACAGGCCAGACTCACACCTGTAATCCCAACACTTTGGGAGGCCAAGGCAGGTGGATCATCCGAGCTCAGGAGTTTGAGACAAGCCTGGCTAACATGGTAAAACCCCATTTCTACTAAAAATACAAAAAAATTAGCCAGGCATGGTGGTGCACACCTGTAATCCCAGCTACTTGAGAGGCTGAGGTGGGAGACTCACTTGAACCTGGGAGGCAGAGGTTGCAGCGAGCCGAGATCACACCATTTCACCCCAGCTTGGGAAATAAGAGCGAAATTCCATCTCAAAAAAAAAAATAAAAAAGAAGAAGTTGGAGGACTGACACAATCCAACTTCAAAGCTAACTGCTATAAAGCTACAGTAATCAAGACAGTGTGATACTGGGAAAAGAATAGACAAAAAGATCAATGGAACAGAGTAGAGAGCCCAGAAATAGACTCACACGAATATAGTCAACTGATCTTTGACAAAAGTCAATATCAACAGTGACAAATCATGTTGATAGCATTGTAATGTTATTATGATGTGATGAGCGTTGCTTCTCTACCTGTGTGGTCTACGTATAACCCACTTCTAATCATGAGAAAAATATCAGATATACATCATATACATTTCAAAAAAGGGGCATCTTATAAAATTCTTAATCCTCAACACTGTTGAAATCTTCAAAAACAAGGAAAGTCTGAGAAGCTGCCACACCAACAGGAGCCTAAGGAGACATGACAAGTAAATGTAATGTATCTGGGATGGAATCCTGGGACAGAAAAACATGTTAGGTGAAAAATAGGAAAATCAGAATAAGCTCTAGATGTTAGTCTCAGTATTGATTCATTAATTGTAACAAATATACTATACTAATGAAAGATACTAATTTTAGGGAAAAATGGATGAAGGAGTATTTGGGAACTCTCTATATAATCTTTTAAATCTTTTTGACAACTTAAGCTGTTCTAAAAGGTAAAGTTAATTTAAAAAAAAAAAAACAGTAACTGCAGCAAGTGTTTACGTCTTAGATGAAAAGAAGACTTTTTTGAGGACTATTGTATCACTAATGTTGTTGAGTATTGCCAGTCCATTGTAATCATAGAAAACCAACTCTTTTTTAGTTGGTTTTCTAAATTATCTCCTGACAAGGCACACACGATTGTCTGAGCTGAGGGTGGACACTCCCACTGTCTCATCCTTGGTATGCACTGCTCCACACCCTTATATATTTGCTTATGATAATTTCTGTCTTATTTGATACATTTGCTATCTTATTTGATATATTTCTGTCTTATTTGATATATTTGCTATCTTTTGAGATATTATTGCAATAAGTAGTAAATTTTCAGAATGCTAATTCTAATTCAGGTTTCAACAGTGTCTCTTTTCTCTTATAACTCACCCACTGAATTTTTGGAGCAGAAAATTGTGTTTATTTTTAGCTCCAGAAACTCTTTTGTACCACTCTTGCATGAATTTAAATGTCTTTTCCCTCCTCACCTCCTCCAATTTTCTTCCAGCTGCACCCTTGTCCTTTAGCAGCTCTCTTTCTCCAGGTGTGAGTTCTATTTTTTGTGAGCTAACCTTGCCCTCTGGCTGCCATGATCCTGTGGGCTAGGTGTTGGCTCATCAGGGCTCAAGTCTGGTTGTTGGTGTTCCCTGCATGGCAGCAGCTCTACAGGTGGTAGGTGCAGAGGTTTCTGCCTCCATGCTCTGGTGACACTGCAGCAGGCTGACTACAGGTCATGTGCTGAAATCCCTGTTCCTCCATCCTCTTTGCATTTCCCTAGCTGCAGGGTCAGGAGAACTCAGCCCACATATAGTATCTTCTTGACCAGGGAAACCAGGCAGGCTCATGGGGCTGATGGGAACTTCCCCCAACGCTTCCCAGGATTTTCCTGGCAGCTCACCAGTGCTGACTTCCAGGCATCTGCCACTGAGCTACTGGGGAGAAGGCAACACTGAAGTCTTCTTTTTGAGATGCTCATAGAAGCTTAGGCTGCATGAGCACCCAGATAGATGCCCAGAGTCTCAGCAGCTAATTGGTCCAGAAAAGGTACATGTGGGAATGAAGGAAATGGATCTGGGCTCAGGTTACCATATTCCCAGAATTCTCCCTGAAAGATGGTGTTTGCTCTGCATTGTAAATTTATTATTTCTTTCTGGCCTCCCATCTCTGGCATCAAGTATTCTCCCACTTCAAATACTCAAATACACCAGTCATATTGGATCAGGGCCCACCCTAATGCCTCATATGAGGCACTTAATTACTTTTGAAAAGATCCCATTTCCAAATAAGGTCACATTCTGAGGTACTGGGGTTAGGAGTGCAACAGATATTTTTTGAGGAGCACAATTCAATGATCACACCCTCTGTGATCATTTTAGTTGTGAATACTTTTACCTGTGACTTCCTCTTTTAAGATTTTTGGGCCGGGCGCGGTGGCTCAAGCCTGTAATCCCAGCACTTTGGGAGGCCGAGACAGGCGGATCACGAGGTCAGGAGATCGAGACCATCCTGGCTAACATGGTGAAACCCCGTCTCTACTGAAAAAAAAAATACAAATAACTAGCCAGGCGAAGTGGCAGGCGCCTGTAGTCCCAGCTACTCGGGAGGCTGAGGCAGGACAATGGCGTAAACCCAGGAGGCGGAGCTTGCAGTGAGCTGAGATCCGGTCACTGCACTCCAGCCTGGGCGACAGAGCGAGACTCCATCTCAAAAAGAAAAAAGAAAAATTTCTAAGATTTTTGGTGTTTTTTTTTTTACCATAAAAATTATATATTTTTACATGGTTAAATGAGTCAAATTGTTTCTGTTGGACATCTGAGAATGAAAACACTTTCTATTCCAAGGTTTTAGGATTACTCTTCTATATCTTATTGAAATAATTTTATTGACGTTTCATGTTTAAAAGTTTAGTCTATTTGGAAATTAATCTGTGCATGGTACAGAGTGTCTGTTGACTTAAGCACAAACATGTCTTTCTTAAGGACAAACATTAGTTCTTGCCACTGCAAGGAAGAAAACGTCTCCTAACTGACTCTTAATTAGAAAGAACACATTTCCTCCCATGGAATCAGTAAATCACACCATTATCCATGGTGGTATTTAGTTCTTTGTTCTTTTTCTGCTTCCCTTTCAGGCTTAGCAGACTAAGAAAGCAGCCACAAACCTGCTTTAAATGCCTCTCCCTTAGCAACACAATTAGAGCCTCAGAAATGCACAGTCTAGAAAAGACTGGATTAAATTATTTGTCAAGAACAGTTACTCTCTCTCCTCAATCTCCATCTGGGTGAAAAGAAGGGTGTTATCCATTCTTACATACATGCACAAACATACATACATGTTCGCACACATTTATATGTATGTATATAGAAAATATTGAATTAAAAAACACTCTAAAATCTAGTTTTCTGTACTTTCTTATTTTCTGGAAATGGACAATTAATGTAATGACAATTTTGTCTCTTTTCTTTCCAATGTTTTTAAGCTTATTTTTTGTCCTATTGCATTGTCTAGAATTTTATGAACAACTTTGATTGATAGTTATAGGTTTACAACACTTCATCTGCAATTCCTAAATGCCAAAAAACTCTGAAATCTAAGGTCTGTGGCAAACTCTTTGGGTAATAAAATCTGACCTGAACCAATGTGGACTATTTGCACTCTTTAAGTATACAACTTGGGGCAAGTGCATTTGGTGGCCTAGGCAGTAATGTGCTTGATTATGGACTGCTCTCCCGATCCTCACTGGGGTTGTTTTCCAAGGTATAATATATGTATGACATTGTCTTTGAGAAATCTGAAAAAAAAAAAAAAAAAAAAACCTGATTGTGAGATTTAATTGATCCCAAGGATTTTAAAGGGTTTCTGGAATCTTAGATCATGGATCATGCATATGTTTTCCTCTAGTGTTTAATCATTCAACTCGTCGTAAGTTGTTGGCTTGTGACAGATACTTTCTAAGTTAAAGTGGTTTTCCATGCCATGAATATTTATTGATATATTTACTATTTCTACTACTTATTGGTCATTTATATTTCCTGTGAAAAGTATCAACTGTATTTAGACTTTAAAATGTTTGGAGACTTCTGTTTTTGGCCTGAAATATGAGGAGCTTGGTCTTCACTCCTATCCTTGTAATAAGAAGAAAACAAAACCAAACTGAAAATTAACAACTCTTCTTAGATCCATAAAGAACTGAGACCACAGGGAAAACAACTGCCTCCAAAATTGGAAAGACAGGTGTATACAGAGGATCACAACTTACTGGAGCAGAAATTAAATAATTCAAATATAAAGCTGTTGGCCTTTGGATTATTTGAGAGAAATGAGACTATATGGCCTGAGTCATGAAGCATGCAGCTACAACTTCTGCTTCTCCAGTTATGGATTAACTCCCTTCCTTATTCTTGTACTGTAGAGAATTAGAAAAGACTGAAAAGGTGCCAAGGATAAGACGCCCTTGAGCTCACTACCCTCCTTTACAGAGTAATAAGTAATTCTCCCTGCAATGCAGCAATCTTTAACCAACCGCATCCCTGTAAGGTATGCATTGGTCTTGTATGGAAAATGTCATAATCTTCCTGAACCTCTGTCTCTGCCTATATCAAGGAAGCCCAAACTTCTCCACTTTGGAACACTGACTCATTTATTTGGAGCCTGTGATTCTCAGTTGACATCCTTAAACTTTGCATTCAAATAAACTCTATACTTAATCATATTTTCTGAGTCTCATTATTTAAGATTGACACCTATGAGCAGAAACCTTCCCAGAAACCAGTACTGGGGTAGAAAATCCTGAACTGTAATTGATGAGTTTCTGGAGGCTCAGTGTGGTGTGGATGAGCTTAAAAGTTAAAAACTTCAGGTGGCCCAGTCTTGAGGGGGTGGGAGCACACTTAATTATTGAGTTTTACTTCCAGAAACTACCAGGTTCTCATAGTGGGGACTGAAATAAATCCCCTTCTGCTTCCAGTAGGGTGATATAGTTTGAATCTGTGTCCCTGCCCAAGTCTCATGTTGAACTGTAATCCACAATGTTGGAGGTGGAATCTGGTGAGTGATGATTGGATCATGGTGGTGGATCCTTAAGGAATAAATGGTTTGTCACCATCCCCTTGGTGCTATTCTTATGATTGAGTTCTTATGAGATCTGGTTGTTAAAAAGTGTGTAGCACCTCTGGGAAAACTAGCTAGCCATATGTAGAAAGCTGAAACTGGATCCCTTCCTTACACCTTATACAAAAATTAATTCAAGATGGATTAAAGACTTAAATGTTAGACCTAAAACCATAAAAACCCTAGAAGAAAACCTA
>NW_012116377.1:7289677-7348651 GCF_000951035.1 Colobus angolensis palliatus
AAGACTTGGAACCAACCCAAATGTCTATCAATGATAGACTGGATTAAGAAAATGTGACACATATACACCATGGAATACTGTGCAGCCATAAAAAATGATGAGTTCATGTCCTTTGCAGGGACATGGATGAAGCCAGAAACCGTCATCCTCAGCAAACTATCACAAGGACAGAAAACCAAACACCACATGTTCTCACTCATAAGTGGGCGTTGAACAATGAGAACACTTGGACACAGGGCAGGGAATATCACACACTGGGGCTTGTCAGGGGGTGGGAGGCTGGGGGAGGGATAGCACTGGGAGAAATACCTAATGTAAATGACAAGCTGATGGGTGCAGCAAGCCAGCATGGCACATGTATACCTATGTCACAAACCTGCTCATTGTGCACATGTACCCTAGAACTTAAAGTGTAAGAAAAAAAGTGTGTAGCACCTCTCCCCTTGCTCTCTGTCTTGCTCCTGCTCCCACCATGTAACACATCTGCTCCCCCTTTGCCTTCTGCCATGAGTCAAAGCTTCCTGAGGCCTCCTCAGAAGCAAATGCCACCACTATGCTTTCTGTACAGCCTGCAGAACCATGAACCAAATAAACCTCTTTTCTTTATAAATTACCTAGTCTCAGGTATTTCTTTATAGCAATATGAGAACAGATTAATACACAAGGGGCAGAGAAAAGAAGTTATTTTGAAGTACTCCAGAGCATTCTATTTTAACAAGCCCTGCCATTAAGGGAAACTGTTTGCCAGAGCCTAACAGACTGAGGTTTTACCAGAGCTTAACTGGGAGAAGAAAATAGCCAACTCCAGCCCCTTCTAGCTTTCTCAACTCATGAAAGGTGTATAGGGGGAGAAAAGCAACTGAGAAGCACTTGTGAAGCTCACAGGCCAGGCTCATAGACTTACTGAAATACTGAGACCTTTACAGAACTATAGAAAGCTTCCCCTCCCCAACACCTTACCACCACATCAGTAGGGCTCCTGTAAAACAGGGTAGGCAAAATCATAGACACCCAAGGAAATTTTATCTTCCTACACCTACAGCTACAGCAAACAGTAAACACACCCTAATTCCTAGTCAAATGAGCATACAAATCTCACACTAAAGGCCTATCAATCTCAGTTCCTTTTACCCAATATATCATGAAATGCTTTCAACAAAAAATTATAAGGCATACTAAAAGACAAAAAACACAATTTGAAGATACAGAAGAGAAAGCATCAGAATGAGACTCAGATATGACAGGAATGTTGGAATGATTAGACAAGGAATTTAAAACAACTATGAATAATACACTATGTGCCCTAATGGAAAAAGTGGACAGCATGCAAGAACAGATGAGTCATGTAAGCAGAGAGATGGAAACTACAAAAACCTCCGTCTTTTGCCTATAACTACACAGACCCACCAGCAATTAATTAACAATTAATTGTTAATTCTATTTACAGCTATAATTGTCTCACTTTCTCATACCTCATACTTTCATTCTAGTTCTCACTCTTTCTGTCTTGCTTGTCAGACTTGCCAGAAACTTATCTATTTTACTGATCTTTGCAAAGAAACAATTCTTGATCCCTTTTCTCAATTGTGCCTACTAGTTGCTTTCTAATTAATTAACTTCTGCTTTTATCTTTATTAATTCCTTTTCTGCTTCATGCTGTTATTTTATTTTATTTTTTTATTCAAGGTTTCTATTTTTATTCAACTATAAGCAAACAGTAGAATTACCACAACATTCAGCAACTCCAGACCAGCTTTTCTTACCCCCATGAAGAATGATCAATTTAATAGACACAGATTTAAGGATTCCTGATAAGCTTTCAGCTGGCACTGCTATGGGTCTAGACGATCATGCCCCAACAACAGCAAAGTCACTCTCTCTACTGCTTTTTCCAAGAATGCTCTTTAAAGGGACCAGAATGAGACACTGACCCCTATTAAGGCGTCTGCGATGTGCCATGTTGGGGTTTAGCCTCAGTGCCAGCCTCTGGTTGTCAAGGTGAATGATAGCACCATAAAAACACACTGTGTACAATTCTGGACTCAGGATCACAAAGGCAGAGGCAACCAATTCTTTTTTTTTTTTAACCTCCAAAAAAGATTCGTTGATGCTTTCCTTTATTACTATAGATGTGGTCTTTTTCCCCCCAATTTTTCTTTCTTTAAATTCTGGGTTGCTATTTTTTTGTTATTATTATTCTACTTTAAGTTCTAGAGTACATGTGAAGAACGTGCAGGTTTGTTACACAGGTACATATGTGCCATGGTGGTTTGCTGCATCCATCAACCCATCATCTAGATTAGATATTTCTCTTAATGCTACCTCTCCCCAAGCCCTCTATGCCCCAACAGGCCCTGGTGTGTGATGTTTCCCTCCCTGTGTCCATGTGTTCTTGTTGTTCAACGCCCACTTAAGAGTGAGAACATACGGTGTTTGGTTTTCTGTTCTTGTGTTAGTTTGCTGAGAATGATGGTTTCCAGTTTCATCCATGTCCCTGCAAAGGACATGAACTCATCCTTTTTTATGGCTGCATAGTATTCCATGATGTATATGTGTCACATTTTCTTTACCAGTCTACCATTAATGGGCATTTGGGTTGGTTCCAAGTCTTTGCTGTTGTGAACAGTGCCACAATAAACATACGTGTGCAAGTGTCTTTATAGTAGAATGACATATGAAAAAAATGTTCGTCATCACTGGCCATCAGAGAAATGCAAATCAAAACCACAATGAGATACCATCTCATGCCAGTTAGAATGGCGACCATTAAAAAGCCAGGAAACAACAAATGCTAGAGAGCATGTGGAGAAATAGAAAAGCTTTTATGCTGTTGGTGGGAGTGTAAATTAGTTTAACCATTGAGGAAGACAGTGTGGCAATTCCTCAATGATCTAGAACTAGAAATACCATTTGACCCAGCAATCTCATTACTGGGTTGCTATTTTTACATTAACAATTTGATGACCCTACAACAGTCATCCAAAATATCTCCCATATGGAGTTCAAATTTGATCAAAACATAAATCTGACTGAGTGAATGAATGACTAGAATTATAAAGCACAGGCAGTAGGAAAAGTCACCATAAACCGCCATCTGAATGCTTAGGTCTTGCCTGTGCAAAAGGGAGTGGGAAGAGGAGAAATCTGCACACAACACTGAACTGGGGAACACGGCTTGGGACCTCCAGGACAGTTCAGGTCCCTGAGCTGCCCCCTACTTCCTAGATAGCTGTTCCTACAGTTTAGGCATTTAGTAGTCCCACTCAGCCTGCAAACATGTGCTGGCCACCAGGACCTGGAGCTTGTACTTTTTATGGACGGACGCCACCTTGAATTTGCCACGGTGGTCTCCAGATCGGTTGCTTAGGATGGACTCTTCACACCTCAGCGGCCTGTCCTGCTGGTAAACCAGCCAGACATAGCATTGGAGGCCTGTAGTCTTGGAAGGCCCCGAACCTAGGTAATTGGAGAGGACTGTGCCACTGTTGATGTCATTATCCTTCATGTTGACCACCAGGATATGATGTCATTCACTGTATTTGGGATCCTTCCCCATGGGAGCACCCGGGGCTGTCAGGACCAAGGTACAGGGTTTCTCCAAATCAAGAGCATCCCACAAAATGCTGGTGGGTCTGTTCTTAACCTGGGTGGGCGTCAGCACTCTGCCCAGCTCGTGCACCTCTGCCTCGCCATAGGTGACATGCAGCGGGTGCTGCGGTTGCTCGTCCACTTTCTGCAGGCTCAAGGGCCAGATTGCTTGCTAAGGTCCACCTGCATGGGGCGGGGACGAGTGGAGCGTGCAGCCGGGAAGTGCCACTGTAGGTGTAGGCCAGGCGCAGGCGGCAGCAGCGACTCAGAGGCCTCAGCCTGGTTTTATTTTATAGTTATCTTTTTAATTCCATGAAAGTAGTTATTGCTCATTTATTTTCATTATTTTTTACTGGTTAATAAAGCCATTTAGATCCTGAGTCCAGTGTAACTGCCACTGTAGTGAGGAGGTGGCCTCATAGAAGCTGGGACTGGCAGGGGAAGAATGACCAATCGCTGTACAGTAGTGGAGTGGAAGGGTAGAACAAGAAGGGTAGAATGAGCCTCCTGTTTTCCTGGCCATAGATATTCCTTTATTGTATCTATTTTAACGGCGGAAAATCGTTCATCATGGGGATGTATTACAATTTGTGACCACAGTCTCCAAATATTGAACATTTAGGTTCATTCGAAGGTCAGTTTATGAAATATCTATTGGGCACCAGGCCTTGCGTGAGGGGCTGGGGATATGATAATGAGCAATGGACATACATTCTGTTCTTAGAATATTTTACTGATGAAAATGATGCAACAGATAAGTCTTAGCAACATCTATTACTGCGTCTTTAGAATAAATTCCCAGAATTAGCCTTGTTAGGTCAAAAGGTGTGCACATTTTTGCAGCTTTGTTGCATCCAATCAGCCAGTCTTTGCATATTAGAGTCATTAGTACTGAACACTGCCCACCTTCTGAATGATCACTATTATATTTAAAAATATTACTTGCCAGTTTAAGTGTAAAATTATGTCACACGTTTGTTTTTATTTTCATTTACGGCCAGTATTTGTTGTCCATTCTATAGTTTGTGAACCACTCACCCATGTCCTCTGATCATTGCTATATTATTAGTGTTTTGTCTTTTATATTTTGGTTTTTATCATATACATATGAAGAACATCATATATATGTCTTTCTCTGATAATTGCGTTGCTAACATGAAATCCATATCTTTGTACTTTGCCTTTAATTCAGTTTATGACACTTTATGACATATAAATATTTTAAACTTTAAGTGGTTGAGTCTGTAAATTCTATACTGATTTTGCCTTTGTAGTGATGTATAGAAGGGGTTCTATATCCTAGTGATTAGACAAAGGTTTCTATTTTCCTCATGCTACTTTTATTCTTCCATGCAAGGCTAGGGCCTTTTCAAGGGGCCTTGTCCAAAAGTGGGAGCAGAATACTCATTTGATAAATTTATCAAGTGCCCCTCTGTGCTGGGGAGATGCAATCCTTAGCTTTCCTGATGACAAGCCTAGAAGAGCTGGTCTGAACTTTGCCTGGTGTTCCTCAGAGGTGGGGGTTGCTGCTGGGGAAGGAAGGAAAGCCATGACATGTGACAGGGTTCATTTGTAATCTGGCTTATTTCTAGGCATTTTTGGTTATGCAAATTAGGTGAATCTTTGGTTTCAAGACCCTTGTGGATGCTGCTGAGAAATAACAAAGACTTTAGTCCAGAAACTCACTGGAAGTGGAGTTTGGGGTTAGTCAACTCTGCTCAGTAGCTTTTCAAGGTTGGAAGGAGGGCTTCTTCAGGCTGGAGTCAAAAGTGGTAATCCTGGTTGATTTCTCTGTGAGCTGGAGTTTACACACACCTGGGAACACAATACCAACTCTAAAAGTGAAACCTTGGCCCCCTGCCATTTGCTGCTGACCTTGCAAGACATAACAACAGCTAGATATTATGGGTTGAAATGTGTCCTCTCCCCCGTTCAAATGTTAAAGTTCTAACCCCTAGAACCTCAGATTTTGACCTTATTTGTAAATAGAGTTATTACATGATTAGTTAAATGAGATCATACTGGTGTAGGATGAGCGCACAATAAAATGTGACTGGCATCCTTATGAAAAGAATGCCAATCCTGCTGGGCGCAGTGGCTCACACCTGTAATCCCAGCACTTTGGGAGGCTGAGGCGGGGCGGATCACGAGGTCAGGAGATCAAGACCATCCTGGCTAACATGGTGAAACCCCGTCTCTACTAAAAATACAAAAAAAATTAGCTGGGTGTGGTGGCGGGCGCCTGTAGTCCCAGCTACTCGGGAGGCTGAGGCAGGAGAATGGCATGAACCTGGGAGGCGGAGCTTGCAGTGAGCCGAGATTGCACCATTGCGCTCCAGCCTGGATGACACAGCGAGATTCTGTGTCAAAAAAAAAAAGAATGCCAATCCTGCTGACACCTTAATCTTGAACTTCAGCCTTGAAAACGAGGAGACAATATATTTCTCTTCTTTAAGGGAGTGGTGCTTTGTTATGGCAGCTCTAGCAAACTGATACACTAGGGCTTATATGACACTTCATGCCAGATACTGTCCCAAGTCTTGTAGAGTGTTAAGCCATTATATCCCCTCCACAGTTTTATTGGGTAGGAGCTATGAATGCCCCCACTCTGAACTTGAGAAGACTGAAATATAGACATGTTTAGTAATTTGACCAAGATCTATCTCACAGCTAGTAAGTGGCAGAGCCACAACCCCCATGTCTGGTTCCAGAGCCACCAAACTGTTTCCTTTGTGCATTTGAGAATGTGATAAGAATCCATCTTGGAGAGTCTTAGAGAATCCTGCTGTTCTTAACATAATTTAACCCCAATCTAGCTGAATTCTGTTTTCCCTGATGTACTTTGTAAATTTTGATTAGGTTCATAGAGAGATTTTCTTTCTGAAAACATGATAGATAAATACTGATATACAATATAATACCACTTAAATATTGTTCACTTATGTATAAGGCTTATCTGTGCATTTAAAACAAGGTTGTGGGATATTTTGTGGACCAAACTTGAAATGCTGGTTATGGTGGAACCAGAGATGGGGATAGGAAGGAAGCCTAGGGGACTGTGTGTGACGATGGGACCCTCCCCTTTCCAGAGATACATCACACACACACACACACACACACACACACACACACACACAATTGCGGTTAAAAAGAAAAATACCTAGCACAAAATGTACCATCTTAATAACTTTTAAGTGTATAGTTCTGAGGTGTCACATCTATTCACATTGTTGTGAAACAGATGTCTCTGGAGCTTTTTCAAGTTGCAAGTCTATGCCCATTAAACAGCAACTCCCCTTTTCTCCTTCCCTTCTTGCCTTGGTCACCATCGTTCTACTTTCTGTTGCTATGAATCCGGCTACTTTAGATAGCCCTCAAAGCAGAATCATACGGTACAGATACTTCTCGAACTACATTGGAATTATGTTGATAAACCTGTTAGTCAAAAATACATTTAATACACCTAATCTATTGAACATCACAGCTTGGGCTAGCCTATCTTAAACATGCTCAGAATACTTACATTAGCCCACAGTTGGGCAAAATTAACTGGCAAGCGTGGAAACTGTGGCTCGTAGCTACTGCCCAGCGTTGAAAGAGACCATGGTACTGAATAGCCTTAGCCTGGGAAAAGATCCAAACCTAAAATTAAAATATGGTTTTTACTAAATAGATATTGCTTTTGCACCATTGTAAAGTGGAAAAATTGTAAATCAAACCATCATAAGTCAGTGACGACCTGTACTTATCTTTTTTCTGACAGGCTTCTTTCACTTAGCATAGTGTCCTCAAAGTTCACTTACGTTGTTGCACAAAACAAAATTTTCTTCCTCTTTAAGGCTAAATAATATTCCCTTGTATGCACATACCACATTTTGTTTATTTATTCATCCATAAAGGGACATTTGTGTTGCTTTCACCTATCAGCTGTTGTGAATAATGCTGCTATGAATATGGGTGTGCAAATATCTCTTTGAGGGACTGCTTCCAATTCATTTGGGCATTTACACAGAAGTGGAATTGCTGGATCATATGGTAACTCTATTTTTAATTTTTTGAAGAACTGCCCTATTGTTTTCCATGATGGCTGAACCATTTTATATTCCTACTAACACTGTACATGAGGTCCTTCACATCCTTTCCAACTTGTTCTTTTTTTTTTCTTTTTTCTTTAAATACTAGTCATTGTAATAAGTATGAGGTGATAGCTCCATGTGATTATTTGAATTTCTCTGATGATTAGAGATGCTGCCATTTTTCATTTGTTTCTTGGCCATTGATACATAATCTTAGGAGAAATATCTATTCAAGCCTTTTGCCCATTTTAAAATCTGGTTGGTTGATTTATTGTTGTTGAGCTATAACAGTTCTTTGTAAATTCTGGCTATTAACCCCTCATCAGATACATAATTTGCCTGTCCACTCTGTTGATCTTGTCCTTTGATAAACATTTGTAAAGTTCAACATAGTCCCATTTGTCTATTTTTGCTTTTGTTTCCTGTACTTTTGGTGTCATTATTCAAGAAATCATGCCAAGTACGATGTCATGAAGATTTCCCCTATAGTTTAGGAGTTTTATAGTTTTAGGTATTACATCTTTAATCCATTTTTAGTTAATTTTTGTATATGGTATAAGTGTCCAAATTTATTATTTTGCGTATGGATATCCAGTTTCTTTTCCCCAATACGATTTCTTGAAAATACTGTCCCCTCTCCATCGAATGATCTTGGTACCCTTGCTGAAGTTCATTTGACCATACACACGAGTGTTCATTTGGGGTCCTCTCTTCTATTCCATTGGTCTATTTGTCTGTTTTTATACCGATAACACACAGTTTTGATTACTGTAGCTTTGCAGTATGTTTTAACATCAGGAATATCAGGGCTTGTGAGTTCAACTTTGTTCTTCTTTTAAAATATTTTCCAGCTATCTGGAATCTCTTGAGATTTCACATTAATTTTAGAATAACTTTTTCTATTTCTGCAAACAATGCCATTGGGATTTTTATAAGGGTTGCATTGAATCTGTAGATCACTTTGGGTAGTACAGACGTCTTAACAATATTGTCTTCCAACTTAAGAACACAAAATATCTTTCTATTTATTTAGTCTTCCTTAATTTCTTCCAGCAATATTTTATTGTTTTTAGTGTACAAGTCTTTCTCATCTTTAGAGTAGATTTGTTACTAAATATGTTATTCTTTCTATGCTATTTTAAATAGGATTGTTTTTTAATTTCCTTTTTCAGATTGTTCACTGTTGCTGTATAGAAATGCAAGATTTTTGTTTGCTGATTTTAAATCCTGCAACCTTGCTGAATTTGTCTATTAATTCTAATAGTTTTTCTGTGTGTGAAAGCTTCTGGGTTTTCTACATAAAAAAAATCATGTCATCTGTGAGCAGAGATAATTTTATTTCTTCCTTTTCAATTGAATGCCCTTTATATATTTTTACTATCCAATTGCTCTAGCTAAGACTTCCAATGCCATATTTAATAGAAGTGGTGAGAGGGGAGATCTTTGCCTCATTCCTGATCTTAGAGGGAAAACTTTCCGTTTTTCACTGTTGAGTATGATGTTAGCTGTGGGCTTGTATTAACTGCCTTTAGTATGTTGAGGTGGTTTACTTCTATTCCTATATTGTGCAGTGTTTTTGTCACCAAGGAATGTTGACTCTTGTTAAATGCTGTTTCCGCAACAGTTGAAACGATCATGTGACTTTTGTTCTTCATTCTGTTAATGTATTATAACTTTGATTCATTTTCATAAGTTAAATCATCCTTACATTCTAGGAATAAAACCCACTTTATTTAGGCCATGGTATATAATCTTAATGTGCTTTGAATACTGTTTGCTAGTATTTTGTTGAGGATTTTGGCATCTACATTCATCAAGGACATTGGTCTGCAGTTTTCTTTTCTCATAGTGTCTTTCTCTGGATTTGGTATCAGGGTCATGCTGACCTATAAAATAACCTAAGTATTCCCTCCTCTTTAATCTTTTGGAATAGTTTCAGGAGGATTGGTGTTAGTTATTTTTAAATATTTGGTAGAATTCTCCAGTGAAGCCATCTGGTCCTGGACTTTTCTTTGTTGGAAGGTATTTGATTACTGATTCAATTTCCTTACTTGTTATTGGTCTGTTCAGGCTTTTCGTTTCTTCATGGTTCAGGCTTGGTAGGTTGTGTGTTTCTAGGAATGTGTCCATTTCTTTAGGTTATCAAGTTTGTGGAAATATAATTGTTCTTAGTATTCCCTTATAATCCTTTCTATTTCTGTGGCATCAGTTGTAATGTCCTTTCTGTTACTTCTGCTTTTAGTTAGTTGAGTCATCTCTCTTTCTTTCTTAATTTATCTAAGGGGTTGTCCATTTTGTTGACTTTTTTCTTGAAACACAATCTGGTTTCATTGATTTTATTTCTATTCTCTATTATAATCATTTCTGCTATAATCTTTATTTCCTTTCTTCTCCTAACTTTAGCTTTAGTTTGTTCTTTTTCTGCTTTCTTGAGATGTAAAGTTAGGTTGTTTGAGATATTTCTTCTTTTTAATATATTATTGCATTTATTGCTATCAGCTTCCCTCTTAGCACTGCTATTGCCACAGCCCAGAAGTTTTGGTATGTTGTATTTTCATTTTCACTTATCCCAAGGTATTTTTTAATTTCCACTGTGACCTCTTCTTTGACCTATCGGCTGTTCAAGAGTATGCTAATTTATTTACACACGTTTGTGGAGTTTCCAATTTTCCTTGTGCTATTGATTTCTAGTTTCATCTCACTGTGATCAAAACCTTTTTGAATTTGTTAAGAGTTATTTTGTGACCTCATATGTTGTCTTTCCTGGAAAATGTTCCCTGTGCACTTGAGAAGATTGTATACTCTGCTGTTGTTGGGTGGAATGTTCTGTGTATGTCTGTTAGGTCCAATTGGTGTAAATGTTTCAGTCTTCTCATTATTGATCTTCTGTTTAGTTATTCTATCTATTATTGATCTTCTGCTTAGTTATTCTATCCATTATTGAATGTGAGGTATGGAAGTCTCCTACTATTATTGTGTTCTGTCTATCTCCCTTCAGTTCTGTTAGTTTGCTTTATATGTTTAGGACCTCTCTGGTTTGGTACACAAATATTTTTTGTCATTATATATTTTTGGGAAATTGACCCTTTTACCATTATACAATGTCTTTCTTTGTCTCCTGTAACAGTTTTTTATTTAAAGTGTCTTTTGCCAGATATTGGTGTAGGAATTCCTGTTGTCTTTTGATTACCACTTGTATGAAATATTTTTTCTATCCTTTCACTTTTAGGCTATTGTATTTTCAGATCTAAAGTGAGTTTCTTGTAGACAGCATATAATTGGATCCTATTTTTGAATCCATTTAGCAAATCTTTTTTTTTTTTTTTTTTGAGACAGGATCTTGTTGCCCAGGCTGGAGTGCAGTGGTAAGACTGTGGCTCACTGCAGCCTGAATCTCCCAGGCTTAAGCAACCCTCACACTTCAGCCTCCCCAGTAGCTGTGACTACAAGTGTGCACCACCACACCTGACTAATTATTAAAAATTTTTAGAGAGATGGGGGCCTCACTGTGTTGCCAGGGCTGGTCTCAAACTCCTGGGCTCAACTCCCCAGTAGCTGTGACTACAAGTGTGTGCCACAACACCTGGCTAATTTTTAAAAATTTTTATAGTGATGGGGGGTCTCACTATGTTGCTAGGGCTGGTCTCAAACTCCTGGGCTCAAGCAATCCTCCTGCCTTGGCCTCCCTAAGTGCTGACATTACAGGCATGAGCTACTGCGCCCAGCCCAATCTGTATCTTTTGCTTGTGGAGTTTGTTTACATTTAAAGTAATTATTTATAGGGAAGGACTTAGTATTGATATTTTAGTTGTTTTATTGATCTTGTAACTTTTTTGTCCCTTCTTTCCTCTCTTAGTGGCTTCCTTTGTGTTTTATTGGTTTTTCACAGAAGACATAAAATTGAAAAGGTTTTACAACCAATTTAACACAGACTACAGTCAATAATAATAGATCCTGGTTGTTCACCATCATACTATTGTACTGGTGTGCTCTTTTAAAAAAAAAGTCTAAATGCTGCATTAATTTGCATTTCTTTGATTACTTCTAAAATTGAGTATTGCTTTATTTCCTTCCTTCTTTCTGTCCTTTCTTCCTATTTGTGAGAATTGCCTTTTCATATTCTATGCTTATCTGGTGTTGATTGTCCATTTATTAATTTGAAACATTTTTTGTAAATTAGCAATATTTACTTTGTCATATTTTGCAAATATTTTTCCTAGTTTGAAATTATCTTTCAGTTTGTTTATGGCATATGAAAGATATATACAAATTTATCATTATACATATTTAACATATGGAAGTTTTATAATGTCATATAATCAAATCTATTCCTCTTTTCTTTATGGTTTCTGCCTCTAGTATTCTGTTATCTAGTGCTAGAATTACTTGTCAGGAGTCACATTTTCTTTTGAACCTATACTTCCAAGTATTACTTGCACTTTATTCTGTTCGTAACAGTTTCAATGTTCAATCCATTGAATGTTCTATATCTTATGATAGTCCTTGAGATGAGCTGTATATTTCTAATTAGTTTTTGATTGATCAAGACATACGTTCAAGTAAAATTTTCCTTTAGGTTTTATTGTCTATTTTTGAACCATTGTATTTCTGACAGTGTCTTTCTGTTGTTTTCTCATCTGAATAAAACCTGAACAAGAGCTCTTGATTTATAGACTTTTTCAGCAATGTTTTCTATAGGTTTTGCTCTATTGGCTTTTAAAGTTGCAAAAACTGTTAGGGATTTTTTAATTTATTTGAATTTTTTTTCTTTTTAAGATAATTTGTATTCTTTATTGTCCACCCAACCCCTGCAGACGGGAATTTTTTTAAAAAAGAGAATATGTGTGTGTTACCTGGATGCTTATACTTTCTTTAATCTTGAAATTAAAAAATTGCACATAGTTGTGTGTAAACATAAGTGCTCCAAATTTTAATTCAGGTATTTTTGTAGCTCAGGGAAGTTTTCTGTTATGACTGTATTATTGTATATACTGCATGTGTTTTCTTCAGAACATTAATTACCCATATGTTAGATCTGCCATTTTCTTCCTCCATATCTACTATCTTTTTTCTCATGTTTTAAAATTCTTTGTCCCTATTTAATTGTTTACTTATTTTGCTACTGGAAAAGTTTCTTAAATGACCAATATTTAAGTTTTCCATTTATTTTTGTTTTGCTGTATTGATTTTTTTTTTTTTTTTACTGATACATTGCATATTTTATTCCTGGTATTGCACTTTTAATTTCCTCACCATTTTGCCTATAACTTCTTTATTTTCTTTCTTAGTTCAGCTATTTTTCAGGCACATTGGAATCTTGTTCTATACCACTTTACCTTCCCTTCTTATTTCTTGCTTTAAAGAGCCTATGTATGGTTGAGACTTATGGTTACCACAAAGCAGCTGCTCTCAAAAATTTCTCCCCTTCTTGGTAATAAAACAATGTTGAAAAAATATACCTCCCTGCCTTTTTAATACCATGAACACTTACACCTTATAAATTATAAAATATTTTTATAGGTCCTTTTTACTGTTGTTTACAACCTTGAACAAGGCAAGATCTATTCAGGCTAGACATTTGCCCACAGCAGACTATAGACACTCTCTTGATTCCTAGCACCGTCTCTCTGGTTGCTGTTAGTATTTATTCTGGCTGATGTAAAATTTCATGCCCAGTGAAATTATTAAATAAAACTGTGGGACCAGGAAGGGAAAATTAACACTTTGTGGTTGCATCATTTTTCACTATCTTGCTGGTGTCAGGATGAGGAATCTGGGAAGCAGGGTCTGTCCATTGTCTGTTCAGCCTTCAGGTTGGTAGGAATAACACCATAACCTGTGTCTCCCTTTGTCATGATGAGCCAAAAGGATCTATTTTTAAAACCTCACCTCTATGTACTAGCACCTCCAGGAAGTTTGTGGTGTCCAATAAGCAAGGGTCTAGGGAAGCAGCCTCTGCTTGGCTCCTGCTGCTGAGTGGTGAAAATTGGAGTAGGTTTAAGGCTACCTTGCTACTTGGCTTTATTCTAATAACTGAGCTCCCATCTCTCTCCAGATAATCCCAACCCCAAGGGCTTACATCTAGTCTTTGGAGCTATTTCTGTTCTTCATTTTTATTTCCTTATCAGTCTTCCTTTAATGTTATGCCTGCATTGCTCACTCTTTCATGCCTACAGCATTGATTCACAGTATAAGAATTTGAAGATATTTCAAATTATTCAGTGATAGATCACCTAAAATTTTAAGGTATTTGCCTGTTTGCTGAAGATTCCTTCCAGCAATTTAAAACTTTGCTCATTCTCAATGGCCTCTTGGTCACTTCAGCCTATCAAATCTGACATTTGAAATAGATGCCATCAGGTGGTATGGTTTGTGAGATGGCTCTGCCTTACCCCAGAAGAATGCAACTTCAGGGGCTCTCCCACTATGCTCACTTTTCTAGAAAATGGAAAGAAACACCTCTACTTGGAAACCTTGAGACCATTTTTTATGTTTGGGAATAAAAGTGATTTGCCAGTGTTTCGTAGGTGGCCAGCGAGGGGACTGGGGTTAGAACCCAGGCAGTCTTCCTGGCCCCAAGCTCTCATCTCCCCACTGCACTGTCCTAGTCGTGCACTTCAACATAGGGCTGGGTTCAAAATTACTGCACCATTTTGCCACCTCTTGTTTTCTGGTAATCCCAAATGCTAGGAAATTCCAGTGCCAAGAGCCAAGAGTTCAAAGTAGCAAAGGAAGCATCCCAAGAAAAGGGCCTTGTAGTTCCAACTGTACCAGCATAGGTCACCCAGCACTGGCAGTGGGCAAACACCTACACAGAATGTTGTCACTGAGAAAAAAATGGCATGCAGAGCTGGCTGAAAATGAGAGTGCAGGAGGCGACCACTTCCCCTCTGCTGTAATGTCACCCCAGGGGCCACCACAATGGGTTCCACCGAATGTAGACATAGGACACTTGGCAGTCTGATGCTAAATGTGCTGCTACCTGGCCAAGGCCAAGAACAAGCTCAGGGGACCAAAAGGACAATTATTCCTCTGTCAAGCTCCTACACATCCATTTTAGTCAGGATAGGGCACGTTATGCTGTGGTAATTAACCACTCTGAAACAGCATTGGCTTAATATAGTTAAGGTATATACTCCCTCATCCAAAGTCCACTGCAGGTCCAGGCAACTCTTCATGCAAAGATTCAGCTGTCAGCTCTTGATCTTGGGACTTCAGAGGGATTGCCACAGTGGGAAGGTAGGACTGGAGGACCTGGCACTGGCAACTAAAAGCTTCAGCCTGGAATTGACATCCATCATTTCCCCTCACATCCCATTGGCCAGAACTGGTGCCAGGGTCTCAGCTGCCAAGCAGGGAGGTACTAGCTGTGGTCAGTACTAGAAGTTTCTACCACAGCTCTGAAACCTGATCATTTTGAGGAGAAAGGTGAAGGGTAAAGTTTGGCATATTTTTCTTTTCTTTTTCCTGAGAGATAATGTAAGTTCACAAGTCTTAGGTGCACAGGTTGATGAATTGTCACAGAGTATGCACTCCAAGCAGGATGCAGCTCAAGATATGCAGCGCTCACAGCTCCCTACCCAGTATCCTGGTGCCCAAGCAACTACCTCCAAACTTCTCTTCTGACCTCTAACACTGTAGATCAGTCTTGCCTGGATTTTGTATTTTATATAATGGAATCCTTAGTTATACACTCTATTGTATCTTTTCATTCAATACTTTGAGATTTATCCATGTTGCTGCAAGTATTAGCAGTTTGTTTTTGTTGTTGTTGTTGTTGCTGTGCAGTATACCATTGCATTCTTAAAACACCACCATTTAATTAATATTTCCACTGTTTAAAGACATTTGTTAGGGGATTAAAATAAATACATAAAGTTGCTGTAGGCGATCTTGACCATGATCAGGAACCTAGCACTCGGTTCCCTTGGGTATACACAGGGGTAGAGTCGCCGGTTCCTATGGCAGGCGTTTGCTTACCTTGATTAGATGTTTCCATGTGGTTGCTCCAATCCACTCTCCCATCAGCAGGGGATGAGATTCCAGTTGGTTGTTCCACATTCTCATCAGCACTGGCCTTGCTGTTTCAGTCATCCAGTGGCTGTGATATGGAATCGAATGTCACTGATTTGCAGTTCCCTGATGCTAAGTACCCTTTCGTGTGTGGATTGACAATCTGGATCTCTCCTTTTGTGAAATATCTTTTCAAGTCTTTTGTCAATTTTTAACTGAGCTATCTATATTTTTCTTGTTGTAGGGGTTCTTCATATTTTCTAGTCCTGAGTTGTTTATTGAACAAAAGGCAACTTTTTTTCTTTTTGCTCTTAATGGTGTCTTTTGAAGTTCATTGTAATAAAGTTCAATGTTTTCCTATTTCTTTTCCGTTTAGTATTTGACAGTATTTTGATATTATTGTCAAAATATACACAGCCAGGTCTCCTCGTGCGTTATCCTCTGCTCAGGGGGCTCTCAAGGGGACTAGATGGAGAGAAGGGGAGGGGAGCAAACTTGAACCCCGAGTTCCCTGATTAATAAATAGGGACCGGCGGGAATCCTTACCACAGCAGGGGGCGAGGCATTGGAAGCCTGGGAAGGGAGACTAGACTCCCCTGCCTGGAAGCCCGGGCAGCAAGTAGGGAATGGAAGCAGAGGCGTGGGTCATGAATGCTGCCCCCCGTGAAGCCCATGGTCCTGCCCTCCACAGTCAGGGGCTGACCAAGTCTCACCCTCAAGTCAAGCAAGTAGACCACTCCCGGTGCAGGGGGATCCAGGAAGGTCCCTGAAGAGTCCTCTGCTGTCCTTCCCTTCTGGTGACCGCACCTGCGTCCACAAGAGGAGTGGCTGCCCCTCAGGGGAGGGGACAGCAGCGCCCAGTGTCCCTCCTCGCCTCCGCGCGGCTGCTCTCCGTGTCCTTCCCTTCTGTGCCTGCTGAAACACGAACATGGACGGCCCGTCTGCCTCCTCCGCTTCAGACTATAACAGGACTTCGCCCCAAAGTGCCGGGAAACGGCAGTTCCACTACCAGACAGGTCTGCATCCAAGAGAAACGTGTGTGCACGTTCACCAAAACCACATGAGAACGCTCACAGCAACCTTATCCCTTCTAGCCCCAGACGAGTGCCAATCAACAAAAGAAGGGGTAAAGCGGGGCTCACCCTCGCAGTGACCTGGACACGGCAGCGAGAGCGCACTGCGTGGATGACACACAGCGCCGCGTGGAAGACGCCAAGCTCGGGGAGCGGGCGGTGTGATCCCGTAGCTCCAAAGCGGCGCAAAGGCCCCAGGCGCCAGGCCCTGCGGAGCCCGGGCAGCGTGCGATGCGCGGTCTCTCCGCTTGGGGACTGCTGCTCCGGCGAGTCCAGTAAAGCTCAGTAAGCTGTAGCTCGCTGGGCACGTCAGGACGCGCACTACACGCCAAAAAGTTAAAAGAGGTCTGCGCCAGGGAGGCGCGCGGGCTGGAGACCTCGACTCTCAAAGCGCCTCCTCCAAGCCCTCCGCCGCGTCTGCTGGGGCTGGGGCGGAATCCTCTCATCCCCGCCGGGGCTCCCTCCCGGCCGCGGGGCTCCGAGCCGAGGGGCCGCTTCCGTGGAGACGGCCCTTTTGAGCTCGGAGAAAACACTCTGGCTGCGGCGAAGGGCCCTGGCCGCCGGGCGGCGCCTTCTGATGGCGCAGGGCGGACTGGGAGGCCGCAAAGGACGCGGGGAGGGCTGGGAGGCGAGAGGCCGGGCCTCCGCGTTGCCGTTCGCTGTGGGACAAGCTCCCTGTCCTGTCCCTTTCTGGGGGCGCCCCTGCAGTGAGAAGCAGAGCTGGCGGCAGGGCCCAGCCCCTCCCAAGGGCGACTCCACTCCCCCCACAGGGGGCCGGGGCCTGAAGCCGTCACAGCGGTGTTCGCTGCTTCCTATTCAGGCTGTGCTGGCCCGAGGCTCGGCGTGGTCTCGCTCTCTTCTCAATTAATTCATTTTAGGGGGACAGGCAATACATTTACATGGTTCAAACACAAAAATGATGAAAAAGTTTGCTTTGAAATACTTGCTTTCCCCCAGCCCTGTCGATCCTGTTCTTATGTGCCTCCTAAAGGCACCTTCTGCTCTTTGCCTATCACAGGCTTATGCCAAAAGCCAGCAAAAGAATGTAGCGGGGCCACTCCGCTTCTTTGTCACAGCAAAGGGAGCCTAGGCTGCCCTTGTTCTTGTTCGCCTCCCTCCATCCTTCCATCCTTCCTTCCTTCCTTCCCTTCCTCCCGCCTTCTCGCTTTCCCGCCCTTCTCCCTTCCTTCCCTCCTACCCTCCTTCCTTCCTTTTTCCTTCTCTCCCTCTTTCTTTCCTCTCTCCCTCCCTTCTTCTTTTTTCCCTTTCTCCTTCCCTCTTTCCTTCCTTCTTCCTTCCCTACTCCTATCCTCTCTTCCTCCCTCCCTTCCTCCCTCCTCCTTCTTCCTTCCCTCCCTCCTTCCTTTCTCTCTCCTTCTCTCCTTCCTTCCTTCCTCCCCTTCTTCCTCCCCTTCTCCCTCCCTCCTTCCCTCCCTTCCTTTCTCCCTTCCTTCCTTCCTTCCTTCCTCATTCCCTCCCTTCCTCCCTTCCCCCTCTCCTTCTTCCTTCCTCAGTCCTGGAGCCCTTTCCATAGGCCTGCACAGAGCTTTTTCATTCTTTCTAACGTCCACCTCAAGTGCTCCCAGGTGTACCCATGATCTTTTCAACGGACACCCTGTGGATAGGAACTTGGGCTGTGTACGTTCCATTTTGAGCTCATGCAGGTGTATCTATAGGATCAATCTCCCCTGTTTTCGACATCCCTAATTACTGCCTGCTGACCCTCCAGCCCCACCATGGTTGTGTACCCAGCGTCAACTACCTGGAGACTTGCCAGGACTATAAGTCCTGTGGCCCTGATTTCCTGGCTCTGCAGCTCTGAGTCTCTGCCTGCAGGGGACTCCTGCTGAGGGAGGACTTGACTGACCAGATCTGCCTCCTGAGCAGGCCCCTTAGATGGGACCTCATGTGAGCCTTTGGTTTCCAAGGACCAAACCATGGAAGGCTCAGAGTGACTAAGATGTTCAAAGACTCTTAGGCAGTGAGGCCCACAGGAGGTAGGACCCCCAGCGGTGTGATGTGGGAGCCAGGTCAGATGCAGAGGCCCAGGCCCGGTGTGGATAGGGGCAGGCTGGAGGGGCTTAGCAGGGGGACCCCACACACTGGGTTGCCAGCCTGCAGCCTCCAAGGCCAAGTGTGAGGCCTGTGGGGGTGGGGATCCTGTGTGTAAGGCCTTTGACTTCGCCTGTGTGAGAAATGAATATCTTGGTCAGTGGGTGAGCTCTGTGTGCCACCCAAGCACAAAGTCCACTTTCTAACCTTCATGTGAACTTCATGATCCATGATGGAAGCTGATCATGATGGAAGCTGCCTGTGACACCTTATTCCTGTCAGTATCCAATTAGTATCCGTCAAGCACTGTGGGAGGCTGTGCAGTTATTCCCAAGTTGTCTCCTGAAGACGGAGCTTCCTGGCCCTGGTGACTCAGTCTCTACCATGGGCGAGGAACGGTGTGGCAGGTGTGGCAGCTCCAGGCGCCATCGGTGGCTGCACTGTCGCTCTTTCTCCCTTGGCACCAGGCTGGCATGTCCGGTAGGGGCTGCTGCATCAGCCTTGATTCTGGAATGAAGCTGACATGGAACAGACACCCAGCCATGCTGAGAGAGGCATAAATACATGAGAGAAATAAACCTTTGTTATTTGAAGTCCCTAGGACATGGAGTCATTTGTTCTTTGGTATGACAGCTTAAGCTGGCCCATACAAGCTCTTACTCCTGCCATAGAGCAGGGAATGGGACAGACGTGGTCTCTGCCCCTGTGGAAACATGAGGACCTGAGAAATAGCCACTCTCCCTGACAGAGAAGCCGGGGGGAAAGCAGGGTTAGGGCAAAGGTCTGGAGTTCTGTCTTCAGCTTTCTGAGCTGAGGCGTCCACAAGATAGCCAAAGGGAATTGCCAAGTGTGTGGTCAGGTGCACACATCTGCAGCTCAGGAGAGAGGCTTGGTGTGTCAATCTGGGCATCACTGGAACATGGATTGCCAGAGAGGAGATAGGCACTGTGGGGAAGGCGGTAGCTCACACCCCTCAACACCCACCACACCACGGTTTGGCCATTTGTTCGTTCCTGAAAAACATGAACCTTTTGGAAATCCACAAAAGTCTCATAAGGGAAGAAGGAACGGGTGGGAGGAGACTTGCCATCATGTATGGAATGTGAATTCAGGCTGCTTGTGTTTTAAATTATGAAATAGAAACCTCTGATAATTGAAGGACTTGGGGACATCGGAGTTGGAGGTATTTGAGTTCATATCCCAGCCCCCTTAAAGTAGTGTTTCCAAAATTGGGTGTACATATCATTGGTAATATACAAGTTGATTTTAGGGGACATATGAATTCTGTTATTTTATAGTTGTGCTATTTTGTTTAGTTAGCCTTTGTTTATGGCATGTGATACTGGTTTTCCATCTTCAGTGATGATACGTGCAAGTTAAAGAAAGATATTTAAACAAAGGCAATAATTTGATTTAAAGGAAACTTTTAATAATCGCATATATAGTGTATAAATATGCCATGAAAACTGACTGACTCAAGTTTGAGAAACACTTCCTTAAAGGTAAATACTGATGCCTGCATGCAACAGATGACAAGGGGGATACAGTGTAGTTTAGTGGCCTGGCCAAGGGCCCTGGATGCTCCATGGTGCCAATGGGATACACAGCCAAGCCTGGGAAGATGGTCCATGTCCTCCAAGGCCAGCAGGAAGGGCTTGCCCAGTGAGGCAGCCACAGGGCTGGGCCTGGAGCCCAGGGTTTCCCAGTGGACGCTACTGCTCAGCCCTCCTGGCCCACATCTCTTAACTCACTTGGAGGGGGTCCCTCTTGGAGGCAGGATGCCCCTTCACACCCTTATCCTCCCTGCTCATTTTCTAACTGACCAGCAAGTGCTTTGACCTCTCTTGGAAATGTCTCTGGCCTCCTGACTTTGGGAATGAAAAATGTCCACACCGTGGCCTGGTGGGGGTGGAGGATGGGTGTTAAAAATCAGTCTTCCAAGTGGAAAAATACATGATGGGAATTTTGACAAACAGTTGGGGAAGGATTAGGATAAGAATGAAGAGATTTATGGAAATGAAACTACGGCCAAAAAGTTCAAAAAAAAATTTTTTTTTTTTTGTCAACATGCTGAATGATAAAATTACTTCATCACTCGCCGAGGCTTTCTGAAAGTTGAATACCCATAGGTCTTCCAGGGGCCAGCTGACGCCCTGCACCAAGAATAGGGATGGACAGGGAAGGATGTGACCCAGCAGAGACAGTTTCAGTTTGTGAGCAAACACCTGTCATGTCCAGGAGGCCTGGAGACCTTGTGGCTCTTGTCACATGATGAAAGGGTTGAAGAATTTCTTCTACAGACTGTGGAACCAGGACTCAGTCCTGGACCATGACTTTCCCTCTGTCATTCATTGGCTGTGACACTGGGTGATCAATTTCCCCTCTGAGCCTCAGTTTTTCCATTTGCAGAATGGGGGGAGGAACCCCCTCCCTCTTGGGTTTGTCGTGTGAAGGCAATGAGGTGTTTCTCATGCACAGCTGTCAACACCATGAGAAAATGTGCCACTCCCATCTTCCCAGGAGCCTCGATGCCTTCTGCATGGGCATTTCTTCCATTGCAAGCAGTCTGGTTGACTGGAGCAAGACTTGGAGAGGATGTGGGTAGCTCTCAGAATCAAAGAAAAAGTGAAAAATCAATCCGTAAGGGCCAGTGTGCAGACAGTCCCCTCTCAGGAACTGAGGGACACTCCTCAGGGAGCCATGGCAGCAGCACAACAGGTCAGCTGTTTCCATCTTGGCATGACTCCACTAAGACTCAGCGTCCTGGGGGAACCAGAGTCTGATTGGCTTGGCCTGTGTCCCAGCTCCTAGCCCAGGAAATGCCTCAATTGATTGTCACACCAGGACTGCATGCAACATAGACTTGTGCCCCAGAGCCAAATCAGTGAGTGCCATCAGAAGGACCGGGCATGGGTAATGAAAATAAACCACCAACAACAACAAAAAAATGGGGGAACCAACCACAAATTCCTTCCACCGAATGCTGGAGCCCATATTTTCATTTGCGTGGTCCACCCTCGCCATTCTGTGTCTTCCATTCGCAGCTACTCTTCAAGGATCACTAAAGACCATCCACCTACTGAACAGTGATCACAGCATCAGTGTGTTAACTTCTGCTGCGAGCACCAATCTTCACACTCTCCAAAGTGCTTTATGATTGCAGTTCCTATCATATCCACTCTTGTTGGCTTTTCACACATACCGATGAGCTGTCAAGGCAGGGCATCCCCCATTTCCAGGGCCCTTCAGAGGTTCAGATGAGAGAAGAGAGAGGAAGTGAATGACCTAAGCTCATAAGGCTTGTACGTGATGGAGCTAGGGCTTTACTTACTAATTTTAGGAATTTTTCTGTTTATTCTCTTGAGACCTCTGCAGATCAAAATCATTGTATCTAAAAATAGTAATATTTTATTTCTTCCCTCTTAATAATTATGCATTCTGTTTTATTTTTATTTAATTGCACTACTTAAAAAATTTTACAATAAAAAAGTGACAGCTGATACCTCTATTTATTTCCTGGACTTGATGAGCATGTTTCTCAGGTTCTGCTGTAAAGCACAATGTGTAAAGTATGTAAAATGGCATACAGTTAGTGCTACATAGGTGTTAATATTTTCATCACTCTGTAGTTCTGAACTCATCTGCCTAACAAGCATAACCCGCCCCCACTATCCCTCCTATACCCTAGACATGAGTATAGCTGAAGAGGGCCTTGGTTTGGTTTGATTCCATCATGTATGCACTCAGTGGAAACTCAGTAAGTATTTATTAACTTAAAATGCATGCCTGAGTGAATGAATCAGTCCAACGAGTTCTAGCAGCCCTCACCTGGGTCACACTGGCCTCATGGCCAAGGAAAAGGAGCTTGCAGAACCAGGTGATGGTTTTTCAAGCTTGTATGGATAGTCTCCAAAGACAGTCACCATCAATTCCTTTCCTCCGTGTATGTGCTGGATGATTCTTACACCAAGTACTGGAATCTTGCCTTTGTCTTACTAACAAAGTCTGGACTAACCTTAGTGACTTGCTTAACCAATGAATTGTGATGGAAGTAACATTCTAGGACTTCTGAGGATGGGCTTGTAAGACACCTGGATCTCTTGATAATGGTCCCTCCTGGAATCTAGCTGTCAGGCTGTGAGAATCCCAAACCACATGGAGATGCCACATGTGAGTGCTCCAGTGAAGAGCCCCCACTGAGGCTCCAGGTGACAGTCAGAATCCGCTGCCCACTGTGTGACTGGGCCATTTTGGACATCCAGCCCAGCTGAGCCTCCAGGTGGCATGCAGCCCCAGCCAGAGACTGACTACAACCTCATAAGAAACCCATGAAAGAACTACTGAACCCAGACCACAGGGTCATTAGATCATAAACCATTATTTTAAGCCACTCTGTATGGGGACTATTTTTTTTTTTTTTTTTTTTTTTGTGAGACAGAGTCTCGCTCTGTCGCCCAGGCTGGCGTGCAGTGGCGCAGTCTCGGCTCACTGCAAGTCCACTTCCCGGGTTCATGCCATTCTCCTGCCTCAGTCTCCTGAGTAGCTGGGACTACAGGTGCCCGCCACCACACCTGGCTAAATTTTTTGCATTTTTGGTAGAGATGGGGTTTCACTGTGTTAGCCAGGATGGTCTCGATCTACTGACCTCGTGATCTGCCCACCTTGGCCTCCCAAAGTGCTGGGATTACAGTGTGATGGTTTTAAAAGCAGTAATAGATACCCAGAGAGCTTCTGCCACAGTGATAAGTTGCATTTATATATACTTGCAATAACCCTGTACAAAATAAAGTGAACAAAGATCTATTTTACAATCACGATAACAATAAAATATCTAGAAAAAACATTAGTGCCTTGGATACATATAGTTCCTAGGACAGTCCCCTAGGGAGGCTGTGAGAAGTTTTGTAATGAGCTCATTAGCAGAGATTGCATATTGGGAAATTTCCAGCAAAGTTGCAAATTGGCATACTGCTTCTGCCAAATGACTAAAAATGTTATTTTGAACGGCTAAAACTTCCCTGTGTATGTGCTGAGGTTGGGATAAAATGGCAAAGTAGGATGGCTGGTCTGATTGGACTCCAATGTAAACACTCTCTCAAGTATGTGCTAAAGCAAAAAGCATGAGGTCAGCTGCAAGTGAACAAGTTGTCAGGCTTCTGCCTCAGCTTCCATGAAAGCAGTTAGCAGAGGCAGCCCTGCTGACCTCTGAGCTTTGCATACCCTGGGTGTCCAGCATAGATCTGGGTATGATCTCCAGGAGCACCTTCAGGGCTGCAAGCTTCCATTATAAGCTTAGCAAGCGTCTCTGACCATCACTTCCTCTGGAAGTGTATTCTTTAATAAACCGTTGCATTCATGAGTGAAATTGAATAAACATCCCAGGATTCTCAATCTTTGGGAAAAAGCTTAATCTACAGTCACAAATTGTCTCACTAGAGAAAATGCCACTGTACGCAGTACACACACGTGATTACATACTGCTTCTAATGGTTACTGACTCTATGAACCTTGTCCCCAAGCCCCAAGTTGAGAAAAGATTGTATTTTAGAGGTTTGAATGACAAAGGGAGGGAAAGGATGGGGAGATGACACAATCCCTCCCCAAGATGAACCCTTTCCACAGGTGTGTCCATCTCCTAGGTGCACCTTTTCCCCAGGTGCACCCACTTCCCAGTGTACCTTTCTCCCAGGTATACCCTTCCCCCAGGTATACCCACCCCCAGGTGCACCCTTCCCCTAGGCACACCCTTCCCCTAGGCACACCCTTCCCCTTGGTGTACCCTTTCTAGGTGCACCTTTCCCACAGGTACACCCTTTCCCCAGGTGCACCCACATCCCAGGAACACCCTTTGAGTGCACCCACTCCCCAGGTACACCCTCTTCCCAGGTGCACCCACTCCTCAGGTACACCCTTCCACCAGGTGCACCCTCTCCCCAGGTGTACGTTTCCCCCAAGTGCACCATTTTCCCAGGTATACCCACTCCTTAAGTGCACCCTTCCCCCAGGTGTATCCTCTCCTCAGGTACACCCATTTCCCAGGTGTGCCCTCTCCCCAGATGTACCCTCTCCCCAAGTTCACCCAATCCCCAGGTGAACCTTCCCCCAGGTGTACCCACTTGCCAGGTGTACCCTTCCCCCAGGTGCTCCCTTTCCCCAGGTGCACCCTTTCCTGAGGTACACCCACTCCCCGGTACACCCTTCCCCCAGATGTACTTTTCATCTAGGTGTGCCCTTCCCACCAGATGCTCCTCCCCTTGGTGTGCTCTTCCCCTGGGTGTACTTGACTCCCTTTCTTTCAGTAGGGTTCTGCTCAGTGATCACTCTGTCATAAAGCCTCCCTCACCACTCTTTAAAATGCAACCTCCCTCAACTCTCCTTCTCCTCTCCCCTACTTTATTTTTCTCCATTTCATATAGCTGATAATTCCCATCTTTATTTTGCTTATTGTCTGTTCCCAGTCATGTAAGTCCTATGTGGTTTTTTTTTTTTTTTTGAAATTTTGTTCTTTGCTATATCTCAGTGTCTGAGACAGTGTCCAACACATCCTAGGTGCTCAGTACACATTTATCAAGAGAATGAATGGACTGAACACATCCATCTCCCTTCCCGACTCTGAACTTCTGGAGCACAGGGACTCTGCCTTTTACATCCAGACCAATAGATAGCAAGTGCTTGTTTAAATGTTGGTTGAACTCAGTGGCCCACCCATTATAGCATGAAGACACCAATAATTTCATGAAACTTCAGTGAAAAACCCTTATAGAAAAAACTCTCCCAGGTGTACGCCCTCTGCACCAATTGCAAAGCTCTCAACCTCATGAATAAGCATTTCTTTAGAAGGTTACTGATATGGTTTGGATTTGTGTCCCTGTCCGAATCTCACCTCAAATTGTAATCCCCAATATTGGAGGAAAGGCCTGGTGGGGGGGGTGATTGGATCATGTGGGCAGATCCCCCTTGTTGCTCTTGGTATAGTGAGTTCTCCATGATATCTGGTTGTTTAAAAGTGTGTGGCACCTCCCGCCTCTCTTTCCTCTTCCTCCTTCTCTGGCCATGTAAGATGTGCCTGCTTTCCCTTTGCCTTCCACCACGATTGAAAGTTTCCTGAGACCTTCCCAGCTATGCTTCCTGTGGAACCTTGAGCCAATTAAAACCTCTTTTCTTACAAGTTACGCAGTCTCAGGTAGTTTTTTATACAATGTGAGAACAGACTAATACAGTGACCTCACTGGGATTTATGCAATCTTATCAGAAATGAAATTTCACAAGTCCACAGTGTCAGTGCCATGGGGAACCTAAGAATCCCGGAAGTCAAGGGCAGCTCTTTGCCAGTCCTGAACCCTCAGCACAGGGAATCAGTGTTGTACTCACTGGAGCAACCCTACAAATGGAGAGACGGCCACGTGTGAGTCTAAGCAGACCTGGACTTGGCAGGGAGGACCCAGGCAGCCCAGGGACACAGTGCCCGTGTTCATGTTTCCTGTAGAACTTTACAAGCATGATACCCATCTCCAGCATGAGCCATCAGGGCCCTAGCCTGGACCTGAAATCAGAGCCTGCAACCCCTGTGTCTCCCTTTCCCTTCCTCAGCCTACACCCCTGCTTCCTTAGCCAGCAGGACCTGCTAGGGAGGCTGTCCCAGCCCCACCTGGCCTGACCTTTGGGGCCTGAGAGGGTAAGTCTAGGCTAGGTGTATGTGTGTGGAGGTGGGGTAGACAGCAGCCCACCACCTTAGGAGCAGGTTCCCTGTACACAGACCCCTGCTCCCTGAAGGTGGCGGAGGGATATCCAAGGATGTGTATGTGTTTGCGTATTCACTTGCTCACTAAGCCCTGCCTTCTGCAGACACCCTGGCGATGCTGGGTGTACAAGGATGAGACAATAGACCTCCCCTTCTGCACCTGAAGAGGGCCTGCTGCATGCATCCAACAAGAGTGGAAATACCAAACACATTAATAAGTGCTTCCAAATAATACACTTCCACAGCTATTGCCCAATGAGTAATTTCTGATATGGCCTTGGAGCGTGTGTCAGGACAGATGAAGATTTATTCCTTGTACCAGTCCCTTTCTCTGCATTTTCCCTTTCTTCCCAACTCTCCAATCTCCCAGTATGGATGTAGTAAAATATTGATAAATTTTACAATCTATTATACATTAGTAGTCTATTAAGACTATGTACTACACTGCAAACACAATAGTAGCATATGGTGGGTTTTTTTCCTAGTCCAACTTTTTGTTTTGCTTAGAGTTAGTGATTACGTCATTTTAAAATTTGCTTCATTTTGGTGCACTGATCTTTATTTTTTCAAAACGCTGCATTACATCTGTCAAGTACATGGCCATATCCTTTACAAAGTGCCTCATCCTCATCCTGCAGGCTCAACCCCACTGTGCCCCAGCACTTCTGCCCTGCTGCACAGGGACTCCGGCTGCCCAGGCTGCAGGCATCCTGAGAGTGACTATTGCCCATGTCCTGTACCAGTTCCCTGCCAGCTCCTGCATCCAGATCTTGATATTCCTTTTTTTTTTTTTTATTGCGTACTCCAGTGGCTTCTAAGAAAGAGCTTTGAGGAAGGGGGCATATTTTCAGTCCTTCTTTAACAAGTGCTCCTATTTCATTGTCTCATGTTTCATCAGCAATAAAATATTAAAAGTAGGTTCCCATCTTCCTTTCGAGGGCAGCACCTCCTTTTTCTGAGATGCCATTGTTATTTGCATCCCAGTTTCCTCGTCCGAGAGCTGTGTGGATGTAGTTGTCAGCATCTCTCCTTTCTCTTTCTCATGAATGTGTGCTTCCCAACTCATCCTTAGTGGGCATGAGGCCAGCGTTTGCCATCTGGGTGTCCTAGCCCTTCAAGTCTGAAATGGAACTGGCTGAACTTCCCACCTGCTGTGGTGGAGTCCAGGGCCATAGCCAAGAAGGCACAACACTGCAATTGTCTGAGAATGTCTGTGATTGTCTGAGAATGTCTCAGTTCAGTGGTCAGTCTATTCCCTACATATCTAATAAATGAAAAAAAGTCTCATACAGTAACTGGAAGTCAGCTAGAATGTTTGAGACTTCACTTACTGTTCAATGTTGGGTTGATTCATGGGTTGATTTTCTAAATCTTTTATCTTTTATGCTATTTTCCATTTATTCACCATTTTGATCTAATTTTTGGAAGGTGTTTCTAACTTTATATTTCAAACCTATTGAATGTCATTATTTCACTTATCTAATTATCTTCCTAGAATCTTTCTTGTTTTCAAATTGTTTTTTATTGAAACCAAAGGAGTTACATAAAATGTTACAAGCCTAAATTTGAACTGAAAGTTTCAATATCAATTTCTTTTTGTTTTTGTTTTTGTTTTTAGAAACAGAATCTCACTCGGTCACCCAGGTTCCAACTCCTGGGCTCAAGCCATACTCTTGCCTCAGCCTCCGAAGCAGCTAGGACTATAGGTGCATGCCGCCATGCTTGGCTAATACACTTTTTAAAAATCTGTAGAGACTGTGTTGCCCAGGCTGTTCTTGGACCCCTGGCTTCAAGTGAGTCTCCCACCGTGGCCTCCCAAAGTGTTAGGATTACAGTCGTGATGCTTGAATAGTAACAAGAGTTTTGCAGGATAGTAACAGGCCTTCAGTTCTGTACACAAACAGCAGTAACAGCAATTGACTCAGGGAAGTCCAAAGAGGGTGGGTGGGTTGTTAACTTTTTCTCTACTCATTTCTGGTTGTTTCGTGTTTTATGCCGAGCACATATTTTTTGTAGTTAATTTTAACCTTATAATAATTTCTGTTTACAGATCTTACATGTTGAGTTTAATGGGTCTTGGCAGTTTCACAACCTGTATAGTCACCATCTCAAACAAGCTAGAGGACATTTCATCGCGCCAAGAAATCTCCTAGGGTTGCTTTCCAGTCAACCCCACCCTCAAATGACTGTGCTGACACTAGTTTTGGTGGGATCTCAAACATCCTACAGAAGAGTCATACAGCATGTACTATTTTGAGTCTGGCTTCTGTCACTTAACATAATATTGCTGCATGTTTTTCCTTCCTTTTTATTAATAAATAACACTCTACTATATAAAAGTATTAATTTTTTGATTCATTCTCCTATTGGTGGGCATTTGAGTTGTGTTGAGGTCTTGACTATGGTGAATAGGCTGCTGTGAAAATTCTACAAGTCTTTGTGTGGATGTATATCTTCATTTCTCTTGGGTAAAATACCCAGAAGTGGAATGGCTGGGTCAAAGAGTACATAGTTAATTTTTAATAACATAATTTGAAAAATAAAGCAAAAATCTACAGCAATTACAAAGGGTGGTGGCCAGCCCAGGAATAAGCAAACACCAACTGCAGAGAATGGAGAATATAAAAATGTGTGCGCTTCTCATCTTCAGCCTCAAGCTGACCCTCGTGGCCACAGCTACCTCAGGACCCCTCCTTAGAACTCTTCAGTAACATTTGTAGGGGCCATTGATTTGGATCAGGCTCCTCTCCTGCACCCAGCAGACCAAGCCAATACGGAGTTGCTCATGCTAAATGTCACTAATTTCCTTAAGAGTATACTGAGGCAACAAATAGCTGAGTTTTGGTTAGTTAAGTCTTGAGCTTTATGTCGTAGTAGGCAGCCAGCTGACCCAGTGAGACAAAACACTGAGCTGTAGCCAATTTAGTTGTTCTTTTTGCTCTATGTTGGTTTTCTGTTCATAAATGCTGCCTGACCATGTGACAAGCAGGAGTTCTCTGAACTTGTTCTAGTTCTAAGGGCTGCCCAGCTTGCAAGTTTTTTTCCCCTTAAATAAACCTGATAAATTTAAGCCTGCCTGAGGTTTTTCCTTTTTAACAGATCGGTGAATGTGAAGGAACTCAAAGAGGAACATAGTGACCCCCAGGAGCAGGGGGTGGCCAAGCCAAGGCACACACCAGGGCGCATTGTGCCCACTGATCCCCTGGAACTGGGGATGGTGGGTCGAGGCCTCTCGGATTCTGAGCTCCACTCATTCGGGTTCTGAGCTCTCTGAGCTTATTTGAGAAATTTGATCCACACTGGGTTCAGAAATCTTGAAACTGGACTGATCCTACAGAGGTTTCAGATGTCTGGCTGGGCCAAAACAGAAACTGAACTGGGTGTGGTAGGCAGGGTTCCTAGGAGACAGGGAATCAGGGGTTCACTGGGATCCAAGGAGCTTAGAACTCCCGCATCTGGGAGTCTCTAGTCAATTTCTTGTATATGAACTATGGACACAGAACAAGGGCTTTTCTGGAGAAATGGGTGAACCTTACCCCAAATAATTTAGAGTTACAGCAGCCACAGTGGGGAAGTTTGTTTGCTTGTTTGACGAGACAGGGTTTTTCTCCTGTTACTCAGACTTGAGTGCAATGGCGCGATCTCGGCTCACTGCAACCTCTGCCTCTTGGGCTCAAGCGATTCTCCTGCCTTAGCCTCCCAAGTAGCTGAGATTACAGGTGCACACCACCACCCCCAGTTAAATTTTGTATTTTTTGTAGAGATGGAATTTCTCGCTATTGCCCAGGCTTGTCTTGAACTCCTGGTCTCAAGTGATCCATCCCCCTCGGCCTCCCAAAATGCGTAGATTATAGGGATGAGCCACCGTGCCTGGTTGAGAAGTTTTAATTTGGATAAAATTGTTTATTTGCAGGGAAAAAATAGAAATAGAAAGATAAAACATCCCACAAGAACAATGGAATGCATTTTAATTGGTATGCAGAAACATGTAAAAGATTAAACAAAGAGTGTCTGCCTTAGAAGTTTCTTCCCAGGAGACAAATAAAAAGCTTAATCAGCAAACTGAGGACCAGAGGAAGGAGGACTGCACGCTCATTGAATTAACTCTGACTGCTCCTTGCTGTCTTTGCCATTACTTCAATACCCTGAGTCCACTGATCATTTTGCTCAAGTACCTTTCCATCTTGAGGAAAATGAAAAGGAGGGGTTGGACAACTGTCTTACAACGTGAGACCCTCTGAACACCTAGGCCGGCCTGCTGTAACCACTTTACTCCATGCTCTGAAGCTGAACTTAGAGCCTTCATAAGATACTTTCCTAATGCAAGAGAAACTCCTCAAACATTTACCTAGGAATTTAGAATTGCCATAGGAGCTTATGATCCAGGAACTTTTGATTTTATTAATTTCTTCACTTGATTTTGGAACCTGGTAAAGCTCAAAAGAGTATAAAAGCAGCAGAATAGAGAGAACCCGAGGGGATATTAAAGACATTAAAAAACCTTCTTGCTACAACAAGCTGGAAGAACACTGAAAACCTTTTAAATTCAGCTCCTAAGTCTTCTGCACAAAAAAAAAGGATCCATCTGTCAGTCTTGCAGGTGAAAAAAGGACGTACCCATTTCATATTACAGAGCTGGTTTAGAAACACTATTTGTGAAACATTCTGCACTCAAAAGACTACAAGGAGAATTTCCTGTAGGGACTAAAATGGCATTAACTGCTCTATTTATAAACAAATGCCATCCCGAATTTACCAGTTGCATTAAGAAGCATGAATTTGGATGGGGAATGACAGACATGGTGGAATTGGTGACTTTAGCTGAGCATTTTCAAAGGACTCTAGAATAAGAAAAAGCACAGAAAGCTAATAAGCTTATGTCTCTTCAATTGCAACAATTACAGGGGCCAAAGCCAAAGGGACCACCTTCTCCTTGTTTTAAACCACAGTCTAAAGAACCTAGAGTAAGAAACTCTTCACCCCAAGGTGTCTGCCTACATTGCAAATAGCCAGGGCCCTGGAAGAGAGGCCTGGAAGAGAGGCTGTCATCCCAGTCCACCAAGGAGCCTCCTCCTTTCAGTGGCGATGGTCTGCCCACTAGAGGGAGCCCATGAGATCACAATCAGCCTGGCCGCAGGAGGGACTTTCCCGGCTAGCTGTTGCCTGTGATGCCTTTTGATAAACAATGAGAAACAGAGGCTAAGACAAGCAGGGAACCTGTATCATGCTGGTGAATATTGGGTTTGGTTTATCTTTCACAAACCCCACTTTAATAAGCTGTTAAACCAAACTAAATATGGCTTGAGAAGGACTCTGTACTTCTTCTATGTTTGAGTCCTTGTAGATGAATTGCAACCTAACTTAATAGGTGGACAACATTGAAACTCTAACTTAGGAGTATGCACCTGTAACAATCATTGAGTCCTGACCAATCCCAGCAGCCATACTTCAACCACTCATACACCACTCAGTGTTCAAACTGTGTTCAAATAAGGCAAATGCCAAGCTGTAACCAGTCCAGCTGTTCTGTACCCCAATTCTGATTTCTGCATATCACTTCCCTTTTTTTTTTTTGTCTATAAATTTGTTCTGACCACGAGGCACCCTGGAGTCTCTCTGAATCTGTTGTGATTCTGAGAGCTGCCCAATTTGTGAATCGTTCATTGCTTAATTAAAGTTTTTTCTATTTAATTTGGCTGAAGTTTTTCTTTTAACAGATGGTGGCAGAAGTGAGATCCAAAGTACAACTTCTAATGACTCCCAGGAGTACTGAGTGAACAAGCAAGGTAACTGCAGGACTTATTTGTGTCCATTGATCTCTCAGAGCAGCTGGGGATCATGGGTAAGTTCTCTCTCAGATTTCAGAGCTCCATGGATTTGTGTTTTGAGCTCTCAGTTTCTTTGAACAAATTTCTGATCCAAACTGGGTTTGGAAGTCACAACAGAAACTGGACTGGGTCCAGGAATGGATTTGATCTGGGAATTAACTGGCTTGGATCCAGTTAGAGTACTCTTACATCTGACTGGATCAGAAAGGAACTGGTCATAAATGGTAATATTGTAGGGGGTGTAAAATTTGGCTTTTAAAAATTTGCAGGGATTTTTATATTCTACTCTTTTGTTTCATTTTTCTTGTGCGTTTAGGTGGGAAAGAAATCATTGACTAAGTTAATCAAGGAAACCTGACAGTAAAGCCAATATTTTAGGTAAAAATGGGATCCTTAATTTCTAGAAAACCGAATTCCTTCCGGCTTATACATTAGGCCCAGGAAGCAGCAAAGTCTTACAGAAATGGCGAAATGTTACTAAAGATAACTTACAGTGGTACATTCCAAATAAACAACAAAGGCACTAGAGTGCATTAATTTTTTTTTCTTTTGTGTTGCAGCAGGTCCCTGAAACAAACAAACAAACAAAAACTGGATTAGGTCTCCATCTTGTTTTATGTCCTTGGTAGCTTGGCCTTGTAACTATGTGGCAGTACTTTCTCTTGGTCTCTGCCTTCCAGGGAACAGGAATTTTAGGGTTCATGTCACACTAAACTCTAAAAATTATCTTGAGTAGTTGAAAGACTTTGCAAGCTCAAAATTAACTACTCTAGACTCCTTCTGGGAAGGGCAATGGAGACTGCCCAGTGTTGTAGCTCAGCAGCTAAGTTTTATCCTTTCACATTGGTGGCCTGGGTTTGTATTCCAAGCTTAGAGAATGAGTACTTTCTGGTTAATACCTGTGTGACTTTTACCACTTCCTGATCTTCTTCCCCTCCATAAACAACCTCTAGCTTCCCTTCTTAAATCTTCATTTCTCTGAGTTACCTTTAAAATTTCCAGATTTTGTAAAAACTGCTTACCACCTCTTTGAAAATACCTAGTACACTTGTGGTTAAGTCATATCCTTAGTTGAGCTTTGTTGGTTTCGTCTGTAAGGTTACCTTTGGTAAAGTTCAAAAGCCAGAAATATCAGCCATTTGGCCTGGCTAAAGTCAGGTAATAAGAAATTTAAAAGGAGTTTTTAGAAAGAGCACTATGGTTAAAAGTCAGCTTAATTAAAAGCAGCTATTCAAGCTCTAACAGCCTTGGACTCTTTGGTAAAAATAGGAGGTGCCAGAGACCCCATTTTGGAAAAAAAATAACCTGTTTTCTTCATGGAACCCCAGGCATTGGAAATGGATAGATCCCTCTCAAAATCTAAGGCTCTGTTCTTTATACCAGATCAAGGGTCTGGCATAAAAATGAGACCCTTAATTTTTGAAGGTCAGTTTTGCCTTCCAGATGTGACTGCTTATTATATTAGGCCCCAGAAACTGCATGCTTTGCTGGCCCTGTTCTTCCAAGGACTCCACCCTAAACCCAGTAATCCAATTAGGAGACGTATAAACTACTGAGTCTTCTTCTGTTCTGCCTGTGTAGTTATATATGTGTTGGGTGCATAATGTTTATGTAAGAGAGCTCTAATTAATTGGCCTAAAGAAAAATATGTGCTTAAATCAAATATTTTTGTCAGGAAAGTAAAAACTGTAATGTCTTAGTTTATATAACTTTATTAATCTTTGGGAAATAAAAACAGCTTTAAAGATTATTGGCAAAATAAAGACATTTGGTCTAATATAGACAGGTCAGGTATTAGGTTTGCTAAATGCTTTAAGGTTATAACCTGCTTTGACTTTTGAAAATTGTTCAACTTACCTACCTTGGAGACCTTAGATTCTAGGTAAGGCCTGGGGACATGTGGAATTAGTCATGCATCTTGGCTATGAAAATAAGGTTATAAAGAAAAGAAATTTTATATAGGAAAGGATCTTGTTTGGTAAATTCTTGTCCTAAAATAAAATAACTGGTTGTTTAAAAAGAGGGATGTTTAGGACAAGTCAGAAAGTCCAAGCATGTTGTAGATAGTCTGTATATGTTGTGAAAGGATTCATGAAAGGAAATTTATGCAACAAAAGTAAAAGTTGCTAAGAGTTACCATTATAACATGTAATTGAGACTACTAAAAAAATAGTTCTACATGCAAGGTGTGTGAGGAGAGTGAAATGTGTTTTTGGTAAAAGATTATAAGAAGGGATAGAAATGTAAATTTGTGCCTAGTTTAGATGGCTAAAGGGTTGTTTCAAATTAGATAAGAAGAAGCTAAGGGTCTGAATAAGTTGTGGAAGGTTTGTAAAAATTACTCTGATTAAAAAAATTCTGTGTGTGAACACATTGACTAAATTTAAAGGGGTACTATTCAGTTTTTCCATGAATTGAACATTGAAAAAAAAGCACAGATGGTTTTCTTAAAGCACTGATCTGCTCTTTTACAAAAATTGTAAAAGGTGATAAAAGGTTTACAAGAATCTCACCTCATGGTTAAACTGATTAAGCATAATATCAAATGTTTTAAACCTTTAACATATTTGACAGGCTTCCCAAAATCAAATTTCAGCTTCAAAATAGTCTTTTCTGACCTTAACTTTGGGATGCTACAGAGGGCCCCTGAAGCATCCAAAAGAGAGGTAAACAGGATTATTTGACATGTTATTACATGGGAAACATTGTCAAAGAAATAATATTTAACCTTCTTCAGATTATATTTTAGTGAATGATAGTAATATATGTTCTAAAATTGTATGGGATTTCTAAAATTCTAATATGTCTTAGTATATGCTATCAATCATAATTGTGGTTATTATATTAAGTTACTGTAGACCACAGAAATAACCAAATTGCCATTTATATTGTGTCTTTAACTATGACTATTTAAAGTCATTTCCACAGTTAATTGCTTAATGCTGATGCAGTTTTTGAAAACTTCACAAGCATGTAAAATCCTAGAATATGGTATCTTTTAGGAGACTCATGAAAGGATGAAATGGACTCTAAAAAGCACTCTGGAATGCAGGTTTCTAATAACTGTAGAATCATATCATTTGAATTGGGTAAGAATTCCTGGAACTTTAATGAAAAGACTGACTAGGTTATAAAACTGCTAACCTAAGTAGAACAAAAGTTAATTAAATACCAAGAAAATACTTTGCCAGATTTTCACAGTTAAATCAGCCAATATTGAAATTTTTTAGTTATACAATTTGAATGAAATGCATGGTCTACATCAAATTGCCTATTATGACCCATCAGTTATCAGTGCTATGCACCAAATTTGGAAAAACAACTGCTATTCAAGAGGATGTGAGTCTAATGCTAATTAAGCATGGACTCATGGAGAACCAGGATGGCTGCCTTGCCCTTCTGGAGTCCAGCTGAAGAAAATATGGGACCATGAGGACACTGTAAGCTATGAATGATATGCTGAGACCAGAAACCCAAAATGATGGTAACTGTAAGTGGTGCTAAAGCCCTAATTTTGGTTACACTCTCACTTGAGAACCCAGTTAAAAGGGGAGATTTTTTTAAAACAAAATTATAGGAGGCCATTGTTTTGCACTGAGCTCATGCACTAGACCCCAAGAGACCAAACCAAAAATGGAGTTGGTTATGCTAAATATGACATAATCAAGCTAAGACTTTAAGGAAGCACATAGATTCTAGACCAGAATAGACCAGGTCTTGTTTTACTCTTAAAATAGTATGTTCCAGCATAAGGAGGCACCCTCTACTCAATCCTTGTTCCTACCTTTGCAAAACCTACTGTTCTACTGTTTCTCAGTGGATTTTAAGACAAAATAATTACATTTACAATGGTGATAGTGACATCAATGACCAAAGTTTTGGGCAATCTCTCAAAACTGAGAAAATGACCAAAAAGGGGAATTATTAAAGCAAACTAAATATGGCCTGAGAAGGGCTCCATACTCCTATATCTGAGTCCTTGTGGAAGAACTGTAACCTAACTTAGTAGGTAGACAAGATTGAAAACCTAATTTAGGAGTATGCACTTGTAACAGTTGCTGAGTCCTGGCCAATCCCAGGAGCCATACTTCAACGACTCATATACTGCTGAGCATTCAAATTGTGTTCAAATAAGGCAAACTCCAACCTGTAGCCAATTCAGCTGTTCTGTACCTCACCTCCAATTCCTGTGCGTCACTTCCCTTTCTTGTCCATAGATTTGTTCTGACCCTGAGGCATCTCTGAAGTCTCTTCAAATCTGCTGTGATTCTGGGGGCTGCCCGATTTACGAATCATTCATCACTCAGTTAAACTCCTTTAAATTTAATTCAGCTGAAGGTTTTCTTTTAACAAGCTGACAAATCCCTGAAAGTGGAAAGGTCATCTCTGTGGTGGGGGTTTTGAATCAGACACAACAGTACCCATGTATGAACCCATCCAGTTGATGCTGGGGCCATTTTCAGAAATATGAACCTTTTTCCTATGTGACACTATTCTAGTAACTTGCTAGGGCAAGACTTATCTGCTAAGCTAAAGAGGCATATGAAGTTTCCTGCAGAGCAGGAGTTAGAGTTTCCAGACCCCCTGAACGAGATCTGTTGTGCTCTCCACAGGCAGAAACTGACAAGATCAAAACTCAGGCCTGCAATATCTCTGATCTCTTTAAAATATCCGAATGTTTATGGACTTCTTCCTCTACTGATATAGGAAGAGTTAAAAGTATGGTAACTATAAAAGTCTAAATAGATCATTCTAAACCTTTACCTAAATTATCCTAATATTTACTGAGGCCTGGGCAATTCAAGGACTCTCATCAATTGCAGAAGATTTCATTAAACAGGGACTTATTCTGTGTATCAGTCCTTGTAATACTCCAATCCTACCAGTTAAAAAATCAAGGGACAAGGATGGACAAGGAGGGAAATTTGTTCAAGATTTATGAGCACTTAATAAAATCGTGATACCAAGGTTTCCTGTGATTCCAAACTCTAACACTTGATTGCTCAATGTGTACATTGATTCAGAATGGCTCACAGTCATAGGTCCCTGTCCAGCTTTCTTTAGCATTCTAACTGAGAAAGAGAGTCAGTATTTGTTTGCTTTTCACTTGGAAAAATCAAAGTATACCTGGACCATAATGCCACAGAGGTTTCCTGAAGCTCCTTCTTATTTTTCCCAGGCATTACACCGGGACTGGATAACCTTGCAATTTCCTTGAAATTCTCCCCTCATTCGGTGTGTAGATTATCTCTTGCCTTGCTCTCCCAGTAAAGTGTGGTCTGAAATGGACTCACTTTACCTCTCATAGCAACTTGCACATAAAGGTCACAAAGTTTTGATGGAAAGCCTTCAGTTTTCAAGGGGAAAGTTTCACGTTTTAAGGCATGACCTGACTGTGGAAAGGGTTTCCAAGAGAATAAAAACCACTCAAGGTTTTCCCTGGCCTACAGCTAAAAGACAGTGAAGAGGTTTTCTGGGACTTGCAGGATACTGCAGATCCTGGGTTCCAAGCTTTTCCTTAACCATCTCACCATTGTATGAGCTCACTAAGAATGCAGTACCAGAGCCTGCATCATGGGAGGGCAGTCAGGAGCAGGCTTCTCACTGGCAGAAACCGGCCTTACCGCAGCCCCAACCTTAGTACTTCCAAATTACACTAAACCTTTCACCTTGTTCATTCATGAACATGGCAATCAGGCATAGGGGAAAACAATAGGCCCACGGCACATTATAGCAGGCAGTCAGCCCTCGCAGCTGAGGCACATCCTCACCACTAAAAGCAGTAGCCACAGCTGTCATACTGGTAGAGTTTTAACCTGAGTTAGTCTTAGGGAATGAACTTTTATGCAAGTCCTGCATGTTGTGGAAAGTTTATTAAATTCTAGTCAAATTCAGCATTTTTCAGCAAGTAGACTATCATCTTATGAAATCCTTTTGCTTCCCAATCTCCATCTAAGATGTTGTACTCTGCTACCTCTGGCTGACTACAGTGTGAGTGTGGTATCTGAATCATTAGTCTTGCATGCTGCTTTATGAAGCACTCCATTAGCTTACCCCAAGGAGACATTTGTTTGTTGATGTCTTAGGCTGAAAACTCAGAAGGAAAATGTCAGGTGGGGTATGCTGTTACCACTCAAAATGAATTAATAGGAAAGGAAATTCTTCCCCAATTTAAATTAGCCTAACCTGCAGAGCTTTTTGCTTTTACCTGAGATTGTCACGTAGTTAAAGATAAATCAGTAGATATTTTTAGACAGCAGATATACTTTAGAAGTACTTCATAATTTCAGCATGTTATGGAAACAAAGGGGGCTTCTCACTTCCAGTGGGATCCCCATCAAAAATGAACTCCAAGTAGATGAACTCCTTTCTGCCATCCTGTTACCATCACAAACTGCCATTATTAAAATCAAAACACCTACTTATAAAACTGCACCTGAGTATCAAGGGAATGCCCTGGCAGATGTTCATGCTAAGTCAGCCAGTACTGAAATTGTTAGGATGTGTAATTTCAATAAACTCCATAAGATTCATCAAAGTCAGCTCCCCTATGATGACTTACTTAATAAACAGTGCAGTGCACCAATCTGTAAAAACAAAATTGGTATCTGAAAAGACGTAAAATCAGTGTGAAGTGTGGACTCATGGAGGCCCTGGCTAGCCACTTGGTCCTCTCTGAGTCCTTGAAGCTTCCATTGTTAAGGGCTCTGCACTCCATAGCTCATTACGGTGATACAAATTATGAAAAATATTGGTAGGGTGATTGTTCTAAAATTGCTAAAAGGGTTTATAACCAATGTTTGATTTGTCAAACCCATAATCCTGTGAAGACAATGAAAGCTTCAGGTGATGTATTTCTAACACATGATGAACCAATTGAATATTTACAGAGGCACTTCATTCAGCTTCCATCCTTGACAGGATATCAGCATGTTATTGTAATAGTTTGCATGTTCTCTGGTCAGATAGAAGCTTTCCCATGTAAGAAAACTGATGTTAGGACAGTGGCTAATATGTTATTAGAATTGTGTTTCCTTTCTGGGGTGCCCCTGGAGAGGAATCTCCTGCAACAGAGGAACCTATGTTACTGTTCAAACTCTAAAGCAGTTAAACAAGGTATTGCAAACACAGTGACACTATCATTGTCCCCATCACCCTCAACCTTCTAGAAAGATTGAAAGAACAAATGGCATTTTAAGAAACTGAAATTGACAACTGAATCAATTTGATTGCCTTGGCCAAAGGCACTATCACTGGCTTTGCGGGGAATCAGATCCACTGCCATCAGAAAACGTAGACTGGGCCTTTATGTAATATTTATTGGAAGCCTGTGCCCTTAATAATGGAATCTCATGTACCTCCCACTCTCCTCAATTCTGATATAACTAAATACTGTAAAGCTTTCATGTATTATGCCAAAGTGTATTTTCACCAGATAAAAGAAACTTTCCATGATCCACCAACTGAGAACAATCAAGTCCCTCACAGTTTAGAACCTGAAGACAAGATCTTCTGGAAATGATATCAAAGAAAGATTGCCCTGGAACCCTGCTGGTAGGCACCATAGCAAGTTTTTATCACTACCCACACTGCAGCCAAGCTTCGGGGCCTTGAACTTGGTTGGGTCCACAACTCACAACTCAAAGGGCCTCTCAAGATTCCTGGAACTGCACACCTGTTGTAGAATTTAAGGTAAAGCTGGCCATGGGGAAATTTTCCTGGAAGCAGATGACATATTAGATATGAACAGTTTTCCCAATACATGGGAACTAAACTCTTCTCTTAGTGAGACGCTTTCCCTGTTGAGCTTTCCTTGTTTATGCCTAGTTTGTTTATGTCTACTTTTTTACTTGGAAGGATAATGCTGTAGTTAGAACTTCACAATAAATAGAAAATGTTGGATCTTTTCTGCTAAACCCAGAACTTTACATCATCTAAGGGATCCATTAGTTCACTTAGTGATTAACTTTAGTAACGTCCCTAATGTAACTGCCTGTTTAAATTGTATTTGTGGTCCCTTTTATAGAACTGGACTTCTGGTCCACTTGCTCTGACCCCTGCTTTGATTTGGCCCAGTCATGGGATGTGAGACGGCTTATTAGCTGAGCAAGGAGGAGTCAGTGCTGATGCTTTTTGTTGCATATGAATAAATACATCGGGTATTGTAGAGACTCAGTCACAAAAAAACAACAAACAGGCTATTTGGTTAAAATGGGTGCACTCTTCATTTGGTTTATTGTTTGATCTATTCGATTTTAGTTGATTTGTTTCATGAGGACCCTGGGTAAGGGGCACACTTTAAACTCTTGGTATCAAGCTCCCAATAGTCATAATAGTAGTCTTCCTGGTACATTGTATTCTTGCAAAAATTTTTAAATGTTTGCATGCAGCCATCTGTTAAACATTAAATGGTACATTTTTATTGAAATGACAAAAATCCTCAAAAGTATGATCATGAGGACACTGTAACCTAGGAATAAATGACATGTTGAGACCGAATATCTAAAATGATGGTAACTGGGAGTAGCACTGATGCCCTAAGTTTTATTCACATTCTTACCTAGGTGAGATCCTGACCAAAAGCAAGGGATTGTTAAATAAAATTTGCAGGAGGCTACTGATTTGGAGAAGGCTCCTGTACTGGGCCCAGCAGACCAAGCCAATATGGAGTAATTCATGCTAAATGTAACTAATTAACTTAGGAGCACAGTGGTCTCTCAGTATCTGCAGGGCATTGGTTCCAGGACCACCTGTGGATACCAAAACCGGTGCATACTGAAGTTCCACAATTGCCTCTGTGAAACCCATGAATACAAAAAGTTGGCCCTCTGCATACGCAGGTTTCACATCCCACAAATGCTGTATTTTTTATTTGTATTTGGTTGTAGATGCAGAAGCTGCTAATATGGAGGGCCGACTGTATTTATTTTAAAAATCTTGCGTACGTGGACCCGCACAGGTCCAACCTGTGTTGTCCAAGGATCAAATGTATACTCACATCACAAATATCTGAGTTTCAGTTAGTAACAGGCAGCCGGCTGCTTCAAGTGAGATACAATGCTGAGTTGCAACCAATTAAGTTGCTCTTTTTGCCCCACTTCCACTTTCTGTCCATAAATGCAGCCTGACCGTGTAGCAGCCAGGAGCTCTTTGAACCTGTTCTGGTTCTGAGGGCTGCCCAATTAACAAATCTATTTTTTTTTTTTCTCAAATAAACTCTGACAGGTTTAAACTTTAAACTTGCTTAAGGTTTTTGCTTTATGACAGAGCCAACGTCAACGGAACCTCTCGTTCAGACTCGCCATCTCCACCTTCTGTTCTCGGTCTGCTCTTTTAGTCTCCGGTCAACCGCTCCAGCACGACCCATTCTTTGGTCTTAAAGGGTCCTTGATAGTTTCTCTCAATTCACTAGCATTTTCCTTGTCCAGCTCAGAATCTGCAGTCCACGACCGCCCTTTGATTTTCACTGAAACCATCTGGGTAAACTCAGAGATGGGTTTCCTTTTCCTCCGTGCCTGCTTCTTGAGTAGTCTGATGCATCTGGGGTCTCAAACGTGCAGTTTGGTCCCACTGTAAACTGAGGTGAGCCTTCAATACAGCCCAGGGTCCTTCCACCGCTCTCCCATTCCCCAACCCCACAAGGACTGCTCGAGCTTCCCTCTCCTGCACCCCACCTCAGGAGATGACCTTACCCCACTCTTTAGAGCGAGAAGGAAAACCATCAGCGGGGGATCTTGTACCAACATGAACCATGGGTAAAGAAAACCCACCGTCCAGCTAGCCACCCACCCATCCATCCTGCCACCCTCCCTCCTTCCTTCTGGTTATGATGCCATTCAAGCCACCTTGGAATCTGCTTTTGAACGTCTTCCCTTCCTCCCCTTTTCAGGAACCACAGACACTATTGATTCTCCCCTTTCTTGTATATTCAACTTTTCCTTCTCAGCTGAGTCTTTCTCAATAGCTTTTTACACTCTTAAGTCTCTCTCGTTACAGCCTTTCCCCCTTCCCACCATGACTTTCTCTTGTTACCTTCCCCTTCCCAGCCAAACACTTCACAGCATGTGCTCCAGGAATGGCAGCAGCGTCTCCTCGATCCCCGCTCCTCCTAAAGAGCCCAGGGTGCCCGTTCCTGGATGGTTCCAACTTGAGAGCTCCACAGTGACTCCACCCTCCCAGCGTCCGTGCAGCCTCGGGTGGTGGCGGGTCGTGCCACTGCTGATCTCCAGCTGCCTCGCCACTTCTTTTTACCCTGCAGCATTTCCAGCGCTCTTGCAGCTACTTCGTGTGGAGCTCCCTCCACTCAGCAACGTGAGGTGGGCTCTCCACTTACTAGACAGCGCCACTCATCTGCGAGTCCCTCTGGTCCACTCCCCACCCTTCATGGGGCCTGGTGCTTGGAATCTGACCTGGAAGGGCAGCAGCCCCAGTTCTCTCTGCATCTGACTTGCAGAAACTTAGCCACTGGAGGGTCCTGGAAGGACATGAGGGGAGGGAAGGAGCCGGGTCTTCCCTGCTCCCAGTTATGATCACAGTTGCCATGTCTCCCAAGCAGCCCCTACACTCTGCACTCCTCTGGGTTCCATGAAGTGCTCCACACCCCAAACCCTCAGGCTCAGGGTCAGGGTCAGGGTCAGGGTCAGGGCTCTGCTGTCCCTGGCCCTGGGCCATGGCACCATCCTGCACTCCCCAACCAGTGCCACGTTCTGCTCACTTGTCTTGCATGTGCCAGGCTCTGGCCTGCACTGGATCCTGGGTGGGTGATTTCCTTACACTCAGAGGCCAGCCCAGGCCTAGGGCCATCAGGGACAGAGCTTCCAACAAGACCCAGTTGCTCCTTTCAGCTTTCTGATGCTACATGAGCTTTTCCAACTCATTTATCATGATGGCTAGTGGAAACTGATTTTTTTAAGTTATTATTTTTAATTGTGGTAAAATAAACATAACCCAAAATTTACCATTTTAACTATTCTTCAGTGCACGGTGCTATGTTTTTAAGAGCATTCACACTGTTGTGCAACCATCATCGACATCCATCTCCAGAACTTTCTCAACTGAAACTCTGTCCCCATTAAACATGAACTCCCCATTCTCCCCTCCCCATGGCCCCTGGCACCCCCCATTCCACTTTCTGTCTCTATGAACATGACTACTTTAGGGGCCTCATAGGAACAGAACCGTTTGTCCTATTGTGGCTGGGTTAATTCAGTTAGAGTAATGTACTCAAGATTCTTCCATGTTGTAGTTTGTGTCGGAATTTTCTTCCTTTCTAAGGCTAAATAATATTCCGGGATATAGATTTTTTAAAGGTGTTTTTCCTTTGCAAAACAAGAAAATGAGACTCTAATGTCAGTTACTGGAATGCTGTTGAAATTGCCCTGGCCTATGAAATCAGAACATCTTGTTACCACTGGACAACAGAGTGAAACCCACAGTCTGTGCCCCATGTTGTGGCCTCGTGACCCCTGACTTTGCCAGTTCCTCTCCTGCAGCTGCAATGCTTTCTCCTGGTTCCTCAAAAACAACCCACGTCCCCACCTCCATGCACCCATGCATCATTCTTACATTCTCTTCAACTGGAATGTCTTTCTCATATTTTGCTGGTTAAATTCATCACAGTCTCACTAGGCCTTATCTCCCAGGTGGAGCCTGAAGTACCCAGACCTCATTTCTTCATGTCTCCCCTCTGTGATGGTTCACATCCCCTCCCACCTTTGATATCTGCTGTCTGTACATTCATTTCCCCCGTAGGGGTGCAAGCACCTGGAGTAGAGACACTGTCCCTGCCTTCTCTTTTCTCATTTATTCCTCTGCAGTGGGTTTCTGGGAGCCATGTGTCAGCCCGGTGCTGTCCAGGCATGCGGGTGCAAACACACAACACCCCCAGGTTAGATTTGGTGTGGGGCTGGAGAGGACCTGGCAGGAGCAGGCTGTAAGCTCTGTGGCCCAGAAGCATTTCTTCTGTGTCTGCAGGTCCTCAGGTGGGCTCTGGTGCGTAGCACAGAGCTGTATTAAGGCTCATCCCTACCTTCACCTCTATAAGAAAAATTGCACGTTGGCCCTTTAAAGGGGAAATATGGAGAAAACTATTTTGAATTCTAGGTTCCCTTTGGGGAGAGGTTCTAAGGGGTGGGGATCAGGTAACATCATGAGTAACTCACAAGGCAGGGTAGAAGTATCTGAACGAGGCATCCCAGGAGATAAAGAGAAACACTGGCTCCAAATTAAAAAAACAAAACAAAACAAAACAAAAAAACAAGCCTAGGTCACTTGGCCTGCCTGCTTTGATTTCCCACAGGCTATGACCTTCAAGTTAATGTTTCCTTTGCAGCGTACACACAGTCCCAGTTACTGATTCCCCAAAAACAAGCTGAATCATCATTATACAACAAAAAGAGAACCCATGTCTATCCCATCCCCCATTCACACAGCCCTGAGCCAGGCTCGCCTTTTAACCTGCCTCTGGTTTGGAGCAGTAGCCCCCATTGTTCTACCCAGACCCGGGCTGTGTACGTGCACACTGCTTTCCCTGGTAGGACTTAGCCACCAGGGCCCTGCGGAAAGCCCGGGCAGAGGCTCTCTCTGCAGGGCTTATCCAGCCACTCTCACTGCAGGTGCCTCTCCTGCATCAGGGCCTATGTAGGGCTGTGGGATACACAGATGAAACAGGCCCTGTCCCTGCCCTCAGAGGTGTTGCAGTTGAGAAAGAGACAGACACACATATAAACAGTTGCATTAGAGTGTGGTCTGTGCTGTGAGTGAGGGAATTCCCAAGGAGAAGGCTGGGATCAGGCTTCCCAAAGGAGATGATGCACAAGCCCATCCCTGGGGAACAGGCAGGGCTCAGCTGGTGGCTTCAAGAAGCAGGGCATTCCCGGCACAGTGAACTGAACTGGCAAAGGAGGGTTTCAGTGGGACTCGTTCAGAGAGTGTCATATAGTCTTGGGACAGGGACAAGCTGGCTTCTGCCACTCTCTGACCTCAACCCTCAGCTTCTCTATCTGATCTATGAAAGGATGGATTCGGAAATCACACAGTTACTTTCACCATCTTTCATTTGTTAAAAGGAAGTCACTACGTTCAGCCTACACTCAAAGGCAGAGGAATTATGTGCTACTCCTTGAATGGAAGAGCATCAAAGAGTTTTAAAATAACCACAGTCCACCTAATGGCCACAAATTATTTACATCCTTCCACATGCAAAATACATTTGCCCTCCAAACATCCCCTCAAATCCTCATCCCACTGTAGAATCAGCTCAATGTCCAGAATCTCTCCATCTAAATCAGGCTTCGATGTAGGTGAAGCACCTGGGGTATTATTCCCTCAAGTGTAGCTCCTTGAGTAGGGTTATTCTAAATCTGCAGACTTGGGAATTCCAGAGACAAATTAACTGTGCCTCCCCCGCTGCACCGACCTGACATAAATTGGTGGGACAGGCATAGGATAACCACTGTAGACGTGCCTGCTCCAAAGGGGACAAGGATGGGAGGCATGCAGGAGTCACTAGTCCACGGCAATTCTAAAATCTTCCTGGGCAGGTCCTGAAAGTTCCTTGAATAGTACTTAGTCTGACTCTGGCCCCAAAGTGATTCTCCACGGTCTTGGCTCCACCCTGTGGGTTTTTTGTTCTGTTCCGCAAGTCATCCCTTCTTTTCCATGAAATGCAGCCCAGGTTCATATCTGTGTAGTTTCTCAGCTTGCTTCCTCCCAGAATTTGGAGGATCTACAGGTCTGTTCTCATTTTATATTGTCTCTGACCCTTTCAGTCTAAGTCTACACTGTTTTGCTAATATAATTCTTTTAAAAATGTTACATGTCTCCTGTAGATCTCACTGAGGTTCATGCCTTTAGACAACTGTCAAACCCACACATCTCTTTGAGAAAAGCCTGTCTCTCCCTTGGGCTTCTGCTGAGACAGCTGTCAAGGACAATTGTAAACTTCTTAGAAATCCTACTATTTAACAAAATATTCTGAGGTGTCCATTTGATCTCTTTGAAGATTTTACAAAAGATCTCATGGCCATACCCTTGGCTTCATCTTTAGGCCGTCTTCCTGGCTCCAGGCTGCATTTGCTCTTTGCCTGGAAGCCATTTGTTAGTTTTAGCATCAGATGACATCTGGAGAAGCTGGACATTTTCACAACCCAAGTTCTGGTTCCTTTTTATTTAACAATCCTTCCTTTGACTTATGTTCCTTCTCTCACATTTTAGTATAAGCAACAAGAAGAAGCCAGGAGGAGGCACCTTCAACAATCTTCTTAACCAGATCCCCTAGTTCATCTGGTACATTTTCTACTCTGAAACCACATGGTTTCAGAACACTTTCTGCTTAAATTTCCCTCCTCTCCTGCTCCATACCTCTAAGAGTATGGATTCTTCTCTGATTTCCTAATACATCTTTTTGGGGTGTCCAACCTCCAAGCCATTGATTCAGTAGTTCCTGTCGCCCATCTGCCTTCTCTATTTTAGCTCCCAAGCTCAGAACACACCACTTTCCCACTGCAGGCCCCTGACAGTCAGTTATCCTACAGAATGCATGCCTTCCACACACAGGGCATGCATTCGGCCCTGGGGACTTCTCAGGAGAATAAGCTAGTCTTTGCCATCATTTTCCAGAGACATGTTAATCAAGCAATCCCAGGAACAGTGATAAAATTGCAGTTGAAGGCCGGGTGCAGTGGCTCATGCATGTGATCTCAGCACTTTGGGAGGTTGAGGTAGGTGGATCATCTGACGTCAGGAGTTTGAGACCAGCCTGGCCAACATGGTGAAACCCCAGTGAAACCTCTACTAAAAATACAAAAATTAGCCAGGCGTGGTGGTGCATGCCTGTAATCCCAGCTACTCAGGAGGCTAAGGCAGGAGAATCACTCGAACCTAGGAGGCAGAGGGTCCAGTGAGCCAAGATTGCACCATTGGACTCCAGTCTGGGCAACAGAGTGAGACTCTACCTCAAAAAAAAAAAAAATAAACAGTTGAGAGAGGTTCATGAAGAAAAATTACAGGCCTCTCTGTGATCGCATAATGGAGGAATCTGTCCTAGTAAGGCTGAGGCTAGGGAAAGTTTCCCTGAAGTCATGGCATTTTAGTAGGAACTTCTTGAAGAACGAGAGGGGTTGTCTGGACAAAGATGAACCGCACGTGAAAACTTTATGAGTTGAAAAGTTCCACAGATATGAGGGACAGCAGGGATACCTGCAAGCTGGAGCTTAAAGAACAAGGGGACAGTGCCTGAAAACAGGCCTGTGGATCGGCAGGCACAGGCCACCTCAATCCTGGGTGTCCATACTGGCTTACGTGAGGAAAATACATGCATTAAGCCATTCAACAAACATTTATTTAGCAACTGCTACAAGCCATCACTGTGTACTGGGGATGCAGCAGTGAATACATCTGGCAAATTTCCTGCCCTCAAAGAGCTTACAGTCTAGTGGAAGAGAGATAATGAACAAACAAAGAAACAAGGAAATATCAGATATACAATTAAGTGCTGTGAAGGAAATAGAACAGGGTGATGTGACAGGGAGTGGCTGAGGGACTTCCTTAGTTTGTGTGACCTGGAACAGCCTCTCTAAGGCTCTGCATCAGATATCTGATATGTGATACCATATGGGAGCAGGCTCTGAAAGAACGCTACAGATAGAGAGGTAAAGGCAGGTGCTGCAGCAAGCCTGATGAGTTCAGGCGCTGAGCAGAGGGCCAGGTGGCTAGGGCTCAGCAAGAGGGACGCCTCAAAAGAAGTGAGGCTTAGCAGGGCACGGAGCAGTGCGGCCGCAGGTGTGGTGGGAAGGGCATTCCAGGAGAAGGAGCAGCCTGGACACAGGCTTGCAGTCAAGAACAATATGCCGTTATCACTCCCGGCATTCTACATGGCCTTGCCTGAGACGGGGCTGGCCAGGATCCCCGGGTAGCAGGGGGAGGGGTCTGCGGCACCAGGACTGAGTGGAAGGGAGAGTGGAGAAGGGGAATTGCAGAGAGAAAACCAGGGGCTGTTTTTCTCTCAGAGAGGCGGGTAGGAACTGGGCGGGCAGAAGAGCCGCTATCCAGCCGGATGCCCAGCTGCTGTCTAAGGGGCCGCCTCTGCAACGAGCTGCAGATTCCCGGAGGGCAGCGTCTTGTTTGGCTCTGCTGTGTTCATAGCACATGGCAGGTACTTGGCCCATCAAGAGTGAGTGAGAGTGAGTGAGTGAGTGAGTCACCGGCTTGGCGAGGGTCTTTTCTGGCCCACTTACCCTTGCCAGTGCTCAGAACTGCCAGCCTTGCTGGGTGCTTGGGCCTTCTCAAAGCCCTGGGAATTCTAAAAGGGTCCACAGCAAGTCTTCTTGACCTAAGCGGGAAGGAGCGCAGGCCCCTGCGGGGTAGGCTTTTACAGGGCATTTATAGACCCGCCCGGAGAGGGTGCGCGGAACTCCCGCCACAGTCCCACCACCAGTGAGTGCCGCCCCCACTCGGCTGATTCTCAGCCCGCCCCTCGCCCCACCCCTCACGGGCTCCGGTCTTAACTAGAGCTCGCGGACTGGCGGGGACCGGTCCCACCTCCTGGCTATCAGGACGGGTCGGCACCAACCCCAGTTTCGGGGCTGCGGCTCACAGAAGTCTAACCTGCCGGCGACGCCCGCACCAACTCCTGCGCGCGGTGAGTTTCTGCTCTCTCGAAAGCGCCGGACGCCCGGTGGAAGGGAGGCTGCCCTGGCTGCGGCTCCGGGGTCTCCGGCGGCTCCGGGGGCTCCGAGGGCTGCAGGACTCGGTTCTCACCGCAAGGGCTCTTGCGGGGCCCATAAACTTCGCCGCTGGGACGCAGGGCTCGGGGTACGGGTCCGGAGTTCTTTGGAGCAATTGAGCCTGAACCTGGCCAGGGGTCACCAGGCTAAAGGACCGCAGCGCCGGGACTGGCCCGCCGAGAATCTGGCCGGCCGCGGTGGTGGGGCCCTTACGGAGCCGGCGCCATCCTGTGGGGTGGGCACTACTGGTCCGGCTTATGGAAGAGAAAACTGAGGTTCGATAAGAAACAGGGACCAGCCGAAGGTGACACGATGATTTGTGACTGGGGACTACCTGTTTCCTGGGTCCCTCGACCCCATGCTGGGACAGGGAAACGTCTTCCCTGATTGGCCAAATCTGGGGGCCTGGCACGAGGGCCTCTCGTGATTGGAGGGGTCCGCGTGCGCGCTCAGGGGCTGTGCTGTAGTCCCAGCTCCAGCCACTGCGCTCAAGTGGGCGGTCGTGTGCAGAGCAAGGCCGGATAGCAGACCACACAACGTGGCTCCTGGGGCCCCGCTATCAAGAGCTCAGGCCCCGCGGCACTTGCCTAGGAGAGGAAAGAATCTTCCCAAAGTGCAGACGGAGACGGAATTTAATCAGGAGTCTCAGACTTGGAGGCTTGGGCACTGGTGTCAGGTGACTTTGCTTCCTCCCCACGCCTCCACTTCTCCTTGACCTTGGGCAAGTTTCTTGTGTTCTGATTCTTAGTTTCTTGTCTCTAAAATCGGAGGGGCAATGAACAGTAGTGGCTGCCTCCCAAGGTTACATGAGAATTACATGAGGTTGCCCCGCGCCTGGCCCTAGGAAACCCTCGGAGAATGTTGGCTGTTGTTTGTTTGTTTGTGACAGAGTCTCGCTCTGTCGCCCAGGCTGGAGAGCAGTGGCATGATCTCGGCTCACTGCAACCTCTGCCTCCCGGGTTCAAGTAATTCTCCTGCCTCTGCCTCCGGAGTAGCTGGGACTACAGGCAAGTGCCACCACACCCAGCTAATTTTTGTATTTTTGGCAGAGACGAGGTTTTACTATGTGGGCCAGGTTGGTCTTGATCCCTTGACCTCGTGATCAGCCTCCCAAAGTGCTGGGGTTATAGACGTGAGCCGTCACTTTCCACCGGCTGCTGTGTTCTTGTTAGCGTTAACTCTAACGGCCATGGGGGAAGACAATGGTGTGGCGTCCCTTATAGAGAAAAGGAGACTGAGGCTCAAAGATGGATTTACTCAGGGTTGGCCTGAGGCCTAAGGTCCAGAGGGTCAGGTCTCTGGACGGGTCCTGTTGCCTGTTCCGAGGGCTGTGGGAGAGAAAGTGGGTAGAGCATGACCCCCAAGGGACAAAGTGGCCTCCCTGCCAAGTGCCAGACCAAAAAGGCTGAGTGCAGGAGAGGGGTCAGCCTTGGGCCCTCCAAAGGGCAGCGGGGAAATGAGACACCTTGTAGCGGAATGCTGGCCTCTGGGCCGAGCCTCTGCTCGGTGCTAGAGCGGCGTTCATGGGCCCCAGGACCCCAGCACCAGAACAGAGAGCCCAGAGCTGCAGTCCTGCAGGGTGGCCCAGACTCACAGGGACTAGAAGCTGGGTCCTGGAGAGCCAGGCCTGGGCTGGGAATTGGGTAGGAGGGTTGGGAGGCCTAGGAAGCCTCCCAGTGTCTCCACACCACCAAGTGAAAAGACACTGAGCAACAATGACGGGGGGGAGGAGGCAGAGGCCTGGAGGCCGTCCATAGGGCCCACAAGGAGCTCTCTGGGCTCTTTCCAGCCCCTCTCCCTGGAGGTACCTGCTCTTTCTGGGGCCAAAGGGCAAGCCTAACTGAGGGCCCTCCCTAGGCTTCTGTGTCTGTCATGCTCGCTTTCCCTGGACTGTGACAACAGCCCCTTGGTGGTCACCTGGACTCTGCCTCCCTGCAGGGGGGGAACGACATACTCTTTTATTTATTTATTTATATATTTTCAGAAGTAATCATGTGCAATGTAAAAAAGAACATTCTGTTAAGAAAACAAAATAATTACAGTCATCAAAAACCTCTGAAACCCAAAACCCTTTACCCAGTGACTTTCAACATTTCAGTGTAAATTCTTCTAGCGTTTTACCCTGCAAATAAACACACACATGCACACACATACACACACACACACACACAAACTTAAGCCTTACAAAATTATTGTGGTTAGTTACTTGTTGGGGTGTTTTGACAGTGTCAGGTTTGTATAATCCAATATTTACCAATATTTTCTAATAATTTAATGTTTTCTTCTTATATTTGATTTTCAAGTATTAATTTTTAACCCAATTGGACTGTATTTTGGAGTACAATGTGAACTATAGATTAAATATTCTATATATAAATAAATATTCATTTATTTCAATTAATAGACATTTTTAGAGCACTTTTAGGTTTACAGAAAAATTGAGGACCGAGTGCCGAGTTCCCATATTCTCAGTCTGTCCCTCCCTGCATACTTCCTCCTATTTCTCTTTCTATTCTTTTCCTTTCATTTTTTTTTTTTTTCTGTTTTTTTGAGACAGGGTCTCAGTTTGTTGCCCAGGCTAGAGTGCAGTGGCATGAACACAGCATACTGCAGCCTTGAACTCCTGGGCTCAAGTGATTCTCATGCCTCAGCCTCCCAAGTAGTGGGACTACAGGCATGCACAACCACGCCTGGCTAATTTTAAAATTTTTTTGTAGAGATGGGTCTCACTTTGTTGCCTAGGCTGGTCTTGAACTCAAGGGCTCAAGTGATCTTCTGTCTTGGCCTCCCGAAGTGCTGGGATTACAGGCATGAAACACTAGGCCTGGCCTCCCCTATTTTTAACATCGTGCATTGAGATGATATTTTTGTTATGCCTTTTTTTTTTTTTTCCTTTTTGACACAGTCTTGCTCTGTTGCCTAGGCTGGAATGCAGTGGCACAATCTCAGCTCACTGTAGCCTCTGCCTCCCGGGTTCAAACAATTCTTGTGCCTCAGCCTCTTGAGTAGCTGGGATTACAGGTGCACCACCATGCCCAACTAATTATTGTATTTTTATAATAGTAGAGACAGGGTTTTACCATGTTAGCCAGGCTGGTTTTGAACTCCTGGCCTCAAATGATCGGACCGCCCTGGCTTCCCAAAGTGCTGGGATTACAGGTGTGAGCCACCAGGCCTGGCCAATTTTGTTATACTTGGTGAGCTGATATTGATACAATGTTATTAATGAAAGTCCATAATTTACATTAGAATTCCCTCTTGGTGCTGTACATTCTATGGTTTTGGACAAGCATATAATGATGTGTATCCAGCATTACAGTATCATAGAGAATAGTTTCACTGCCCTAAAACTCTGCTATGCTCTACCTATCCACCCCCAAACCCCCCTACCTATCCCTGGCAAACACTGGTTACTGCCTTTGTAGTTTTGCCTTTTCTAGAATGTCATATAGTATGTGTGAATCATATGGTATGTAGCCTTTCCAGACTGGCTTCTTTCACTTAGCAAAATGCATTTAAGCGTCCTCCATGTCTTTCTGTGACTTGATAATTCATTTCTTTTGATCACTGACTTACACTCTGTTGTATGAATGTGAATGTACCACAGTTTATTTCTCTATTCATATACTAAAGGATATCTTGGTTGCTTCCAAGTTTTAGCAGCAAATAAAGCTGCTATCAACATTTGTGTGCAGGTTTTTGTGTGGACATTAGTTTTCTTCTTATTTAAGTAAATGTCAAGAGCGATTGATGGATCATATGGTAAAAGTATGTTTTGGGTTATATGAAACTACCAAACCTTTTTCCATAGTGGTGGCATCATTTTTCATTTCTACCAGTAATAAATGAGAGTTCCTGTTGCTCCACAGCCTTGTCAGCATTTGTTGTTAGTGCTCTGAATTTAACTCTTCTAATGTGTGTATAGTAGTGTCTCATTGTTATATTTTAATTTGCAATCTGTAATGACTTACAGTGTTGAGCATCTTTTTAAATGCTTATCTGCCATCTGTATATCTTCTTTTGTGACGTGTCTGTTAATTTACTTTGCCCATCTTAAAAGTGGGTTGTTTGTTTTACTGTTGAGTTTTAATAGTTCTTTGTATATTTTGGATAAGTGTTTTAACGGATGTCTTTTCTCCCCAACCATGGCTTGTCTTTTCATTCTCTTAACAGTGTCTTTTGCAGACCAGAAGTTTTAAATTTTAATGAAGTCTAATGTGCCATTTTTCTTCCTCCATGAATTGTGCTGTTGTTGTATCTAAAAAGTCAAATCCAAGTTTTGGCAGTTACAAATAAAGATGCTATAAACATCAGCAGATTTTTGGTGTGATTTTTGTGCAATGCAGATTTTCTCCATTGTCTTGCCTTTGTCTCTTTGTCAAAGATCAGTTGACTGTATTGATGTGAGTTTACTTCTGAGCTCTCTATTCTGTTCCATTGATCTATCTGGCTATTATTCTGCCAATATCACACTGTCTTGATTACTGTAGCTTTATAGTAAAGTACTGGGGACAGACAGTATCAGTCCTCTAACTCTGTTCTCCTTCAATATTGTGTTTACTATTCCAGGTCTTTTGTCTCTCCATATAAACTTGAGAATCAGTTTGTTGATATCCACAAATAACTGCTGGGGTTTTGATTGGGATTGCATTGAATCTATAGATAAAGTTGGAAAGAACTGACATCTGGACAGTATTGAGTTTCTCTATCCATGAACATGTAATATCTCTTCATTTATTTATACATATTTTTATGTTTTCATCAGTTATGGTTATTCTCACATAGATCCTGACATATTTTAGATTTATGTATAAGTAATTCACTTTTTGGTGCTAATGTAAATGGTTTTGTGTTTTTAATTTCAAATTCCAGTTGTTTATTGCCAATATATAAGAAAGCAATAGATTTTTATATATTAACTATAACTTTACATCCAGCAACTTTGGTAGAATAACTTATTATTTCCAGTTTTCTGTTGCTTTGTTGGCATTTTCCACATAGCCAATTACGTTTTTTGAGAACAAGGACAATTTATTTCTTCTTTTCCAAGCTACAGACTTTTCATTTTCTTTTCTTTTCTAATTACATTAGCCAGGACTTCCAGTATAATGTTGAATAGGAAAGGTGAAAGGGAACATCCTTGCCTTATTTCTGATCTTAGGGGAAAATCTTCCAATTTCTCTCCATTAAGTATGATGTTAGCTGTAGGTTTTTCATAGATCTTCTTTATCAAGTTAAGTTTCCATTTATTACTAGTTTGCTGAAAGCTCTTTTCATAAATGGATGTTAGATTTTTGTCAAATGCATTTTCTGGGTCTATTGATGTGATCATATAATTCTTCCTTAGCCTATTCATGTGATGGGTTACATTAATTGATTTTCAAATGTTTAACCTAGAATAAATCCCATGTGGTGGTTATGCATAATTCTTTTTAAACATTGTTGGATTTAATTGCTGATTTTTTTTTTGAGGATTTTAACGTCTTTGTATATGATAAATGTTGGTCTGTTAGTTTCCTTTCTTGTCATGTTTCTGGTTTTGGTACTATGGTAATTCTGGCCCGAGAGAATTAGAGAATGTCCTCTACTTCTATTTTTTGAAAGAGATCATAGAGAATTAGCATAGTTTCTTTCCTAAATGTTTGGTCATATTCATTAACCCTAGTGCTTTCTATTTTGGAAGGCTACTGGTTATAGGCTCCTGTTCTTTAATCAGTATAGGCCTGTTCAGCTTATCTATTTCTCTTTGAGTTTTGGAACATTGTGCTTTCAAGGAATTGTTTCATTTCATTTCACTTACCAAATTAGTTGATACAGAGTTGTTCATACTAGTACTTTATTATCCTTTTAATGACCATAGGATCAATATTGATGGCCCTTCTTTCATTTTTGATATTAGTAATTTGAGTCTTCTCTCTTTGTCTTCTTAGTTAACCTGGCTAGAGGTGTATCAATTTTATTCATCTTTTCAAGGAACCAGCTTCGGGTTTTATTGATTTTCCCTATTGACAACGTGTTTTCAATTTCACAGGTCCTGCTGTAATTTTTATTATTTCCTTTCTTCTGCTTATTTTGGATTTAATTTGCTCTTCTTTTTCTAGTTTCCTAATTTGGAAGCTTGCTTTTAGCTCTTTCTTCTTTAACAATATATGCATTCAGTGCTCTAAATTTCCCTCTAAACACTACTTTGGCAGCATCTCATAAATTTTGATGTTATATTTTCATTTTAATTTAGTTTGAAATATTTTAAATTTTTTCTTGAGATTTATTCTTTGGTCTGTTTACATGTTGTTTAGAAGTGTGTCATTTAGTTTCCATTTTTAAAATGTTTTTCAGAGTTCTTTCTGTTATTGATTTCTAGTGATTCTGTTGTGATCCAAGTACTCTCTATCATAGAAATAATTGATATTTGTTGTTGTGTGTTTTATGGCACAGAATGTGGTCTGTCTTGATGAATATTCTATGTGAGCTTGAGAAGAATGTGTATTCTGCTCTTGTTGGATGAAGTATTCTATAAATGCCAATTAGATACACTGAATTGATGGTGCTATTCAATTCAACTATGTCCTTACTGATTTCCAGCCTGCTGAATCTATCAGTTAGTGGGGACTGGCCAGGTGCAGTGGCTCATGCCTGTAATCCCAGCACTTTAGGAGGCTGAGGCGAGCAGATCACCTGAGGTCAGGAGTTCGAGACCAGCCTGACAAATGTGGAGAAACCCCGTCTCTACTAAAAATACAAAATTAGCCGGGTGTGGTGGCACATGCCTGTAATCCTAGCTACTCAGGAGGCTGAGGCAGGAGAATTGCTTGAACCTGGGAGGTGGGGGTTGCAGTGAGCTGAGATCACACCACTGCACTCCAGCCTGGGCAACAAGAGCAAAACTCTGCCTCAAAAAAAAATGGGTGGGGACTGACAGAGAGGTGTTGATGTCTCCAACTGTAATAATAGTGGATTCATCTATTTCTCCTTGGAATTCTATCAGTTTTTGCTTTACACATTTTAGCGCTCCGTTGTTAGGCACATATACATTAAGGAGTATTAGGTCTGCTGGGATAATTGACCCCTTTACCATTGTGTAGTGCTCCTCTTTATTCCTAATAATTTTCCTTTCTCTGAAGTCTGCCTTATTTGAAGTTAATAGAACAACTCCGTATTTCTTTTGATTAGTGGTAGCAGGATATATCTTTCTCCATCCCTTTGTTTTTAATCTATCTGGTTTTTATGTTGAAATGGGTTTCTTGTAGACAACATATAGTTAGGTCATGATTCTTTATTCACTCTGTCACGTTTTAATTGGTATATTCAGACCATTGATATTTAAAGTGATTTTTGATATAGTTGGATTAATAGCTACCATATTTATTATTGTTTTCTATTTGCCCTTTGTTTCAATTTTCTTCCACACTTTTTTCTGCCTTTTCTGATCTTAACTGAGCATTTTGTATGATTCCATTTTCTTTTCTGTCTTAGCATATCAATTTTACTTTTTTGTTGTTGCTTTTTTAGTGGTTGACTTACAGTTTGCAATATACACTTAAAACTAATTTAAGTCTGCTTTCAAATAACACCGTACACTTTATGGGTAGTGTAAGGGCCTTATTGCAGAGTATTCCTGATTCCTCCCTCCCATGCCTTGTTATTACTGCTGTCATTCATTTCACTTATCAATAAGCTATGATCACTGAACACATTGTTGCAATTATTATTTTGAACAAATTGTTATCTCTCAGCTTAAGAATAAGAAAAAAATTTATTTCACCTTTATTTCTTTCTAATACTCTTTTGTATGTTGATCTGAGTTTCTGACTTGTTCAATTTTCCTTTTCTTCTGAATAACTTCTTTTAACGTATCTTGTAAGGCAGTTTACTGGTGACAAATTCCTTCAATTTTTGTTTGAGAAGTCTTTCTCCTCCACTTTTGAAGGACAATTTTACTGCATACAGATGGAATCTAGTTAGTTCTAAGTTGATGGAATGTTTCAATTCTTTAAATATTTCTTTCTCTTCTATTCCTGATTGTATGGTTTATGAAGAGAAGTATGATGTAATCCTCATCTCTCTCCCTCTATAGGTATGTCCTGCCCTGCCTCTCCCTGGCTTCACTGAAGATTTTCTCTTTGTCTTCTATTTTTTGCAGTTTGAATATGATATGCCTAAGTATAGATTTTGGGGTTGGGGATAATCTTTATCCTATTTGGTTTCCTCTGAGCTGCCTGGATCTTGGTTTGGTGTCTATCTTTAATTTTAGAAAATTCTCAGTCATTATCACTTCAAATATTTTTACTATTCCTTTCTCTGTTCCTCTCTTTTTTTTTTATTCCATCTGATATCCCTATTACAAGGATTTACACTTATTGCAATTGTCCCACCATTCTTGGATATTCTGTTTTGTCTTTTTTATTCTATTTTTCTCTTTGCATTTCAGTTTGGGAAGTTTCTATTGATATTTCATCCATCTCATTGATTATTTCCTCAGTTGTATCCAGTCTATTGATAAACCTATTAAAGATATTCTTTGCATTTATCACAGGGTTATTATTTCTAGAATTTTTTTGATTTTTTTCTTAGTTTCCATCTCTCTGCTTACATGACCAATTTGTTCTTACATGTTCTCCACATTTTCCATTAGAGCTCTTAGCATTTTAATTATCATTTAAAATTTTCCATCTGAAAATTTCAACATTGCTTCTATATCTGATTCTGGTTTAGGTGCTTGTTTCATCTTTGCAAACTGTGTTTTTGTCTTTTATATATCTTGTAATTGTTTTGTGGAAAATCAGATACAATGTATTGGGTAAAAGATACTGAGGTAGATAGGCCTTTAGTGTGAGGTTTGATATTTACCTGTCTAGGAGTTAGAATGTGTTTACTATTTGCTATAGCTGTGGGTGTCAGAGGATATAATTTTCTCTCTTCATCTTCTTGTTTTTGTCTACCCTACTGTCTTTGGATTTTCCTAGAGACTCCTTAAATAGGCTCTGGCTTGCAGTTCTCTTATCCGTAATCCCCTTACTATACTGGAGCCCTGTGGATGTAGGGGTAAGGTGTTTTGGTTGGGGGAAGTGTTTTACAGTCCTACAATTAGGTCTTAGTGTTTCAGTGAGCCTGCACCCCTGGGCTGTGACCTTCACAGGTGTTTCTCATTCCTATCCCTATTAGGTGATGAGAAAGGCTAGAGGGGCTGGATTGGGGTTTTTCCTCATCACTTAGGTTAGTTAGGCCCTGGGTGTCCATTCACTTAGGTTCTGGTATAATAGTTTCTATGAGGGTAGATTTCTTGAGAAAAAAAAAAAAAAAATGACTGCTTTCCTTGCCTCCAGCCAAAAACAAAAGGGGATTTTTCTCCAATTCTAAGTGTGAGAACTGTAAGAATTAAAGAAAGAGGAAAAAAATACAAAAGCTGACTTGCCAGCTAAGACATTTATTTTAGAGAAAACAAACCTGAGAGGAGCTTCTGACTGAGTTAGGTCAGAGGCACACTCTCTTACAGACTAAGAGTTTTTAAGGATTCAGGGTGGGAGAGTTTATCAGAGGCTTGGACTGCTTCTGTGTCTCTTGGTTGTGCCTACCTGGGAGGGAGAGTTGTGCACCTGTTTTCATACATTTTTCCTGAAGTGCAGGTATAGTCCCCCAGTCCGCTTTTACTTATTTATTTATTGAGACAGAGTCTTGCTCTGTCACCCGGCTGGAGTGCAATGATGCCATCTCGGCTCACTGCAACCTCCACCTCCAGGGTTCGAGTGATTCTCCTGCCTCAGCCTCCTGAGTAGATGGGACTACAGGCACCCGCCACCACACCTGGCTAATTTTTCGTATTTTTAGTAGAGGTGGGGTTTCACTGTGTTAGCCAGGATGGTCTCGATCTCCTGACCTCGT